>NC_089684.1:39783091-40102925 GCF_031753505.1 Anomalospiza imberbis | reverse complement strand
TACAGTGCACTTCATTTATTTCTTGACATAACAACATAAGTTGAAAAAACACAGCAGTTTGTAGGAATTAAGTTAGGAAATTAAACGGTCTATTTATGTCAAGAGGAGGAGACAATGTGCATTAAAAACAGAGAGACAACGACTCGCTACACAGTTCATGCAAATCTTATGTGAACTTTATAAAAACATGAGAGGGACTCACTGCAGCCATGTGACAAAGCACAGAGCATTGTCACCCCAGGGCAGTCACACAAACAGGACAGAGTTTCACTGTGGAGAAACCCAAATTCTGAATATGAATCGAGTAAGTGCACAAACCCCATTGCTTATTGAAGTTCTGGATGTGAAAGTGCCTCACCACCTCGTGTGACTCAGGAAGGGTCTAGGGCAGCACTCCCTGGCAGCAGGGTTTCTTTCCCACTCTCTGCAAAGGGAGGAATTTGTCACTTTGGAACTTGTATTCTGTGGTACCAGGACTTCAGCAGGCACTGGTAGGAGTTATAGCACTGTACTGAACAAAACATATTGTCTGCCTGAAATCACAACAGAATTTCAGAATGAGCAGGCTAGCATGAAATAAATATTTGAAGTTCAATCCACTTCAGGTGATTTGCCCAAAATAATAGGTGATGGTTAAAAAATTATATTTGGTTTCCAAAATACACAGCTAAATGCATTTTACTTGGCAGCTTGACAGAACAGTAATTTTTATAATTTTGTGCCATTAAAATCAGAGGTCAGTTAAAGTGTAACTATCCAAACATTAGACTAATTATTGCTACCCAGTGTCTGTCAAGGGCTTTGTTCCCTGTCAAGATGCCCGCAAACTTTAGCATAAATACTGTAACTCTCCTTCCCTAGCATCCCTCTTTTCCTTCACCCCAACCCACACACAGAGTGGCATTTAAATAAGATTCTTCACACTGTGTCATAAATATTAATGACATGAAACCCAGAGCTTGGCATTTTTCACTAATGGCCCTCTTCATCAGAGTTTCACCCCTGGACTGCAGCCAGCCCCTGTGTAACTGGCTGACATTTTTTAAAAACATGTTACAAACAAAGTGAAACAAAATACTGAGAACATTTCTCACAAATTAAAACTGTTGGCAAATCCTCTCTCCACATTGTATGCTCTTGGGATGTCATTTGGCATGACTTCCTGAACAATGCCCATGTTGGCTTGGTGTGGTTTGTCTTGTAATTACAGCTTATGCCTTTCACCTAATCCCTGTAATAGCTCCAAATGAGATCTGGATGAACATTTGATATAAAACTCAGCCTGGTTTAAAAAAAAAAAGAAATAAAGTACATATTTCCCTACAATCCAACTTTTCTATGAAGCTTCCAGAAAATCTCCACAGAAAGATTGATACCATTGCTGGCATTTCTTAGTTCTTGTGGTTATTTGCATCATTTCTGTCCTTTCAGTCTGAGCTGTACCAGTCATATGAAATTGTAAATTAAACAACAAACAATGTTTTGGAGATATTTATGACAGTGTTCAAGATTAATTTTCTGTTGTCTTTCTGCCTGAGTGAAACACGTACAGCTCAGTCTCTCCATACAAGAAAACAAGCCTTCTGAACAAGCTTCCAGACACTGAAATGCTTCCTGAAATAGCAAGTATGTGTTTGTTTCTTCTTAACCTTCATTTTCCATCTGACTTAGGACCACAATGTTCACATCCCACAGGCTTGAGCCTTTCAGTTTCTAGATCATCGCTGAGAAACTGACATTTCACTAAAACAAGTGGGTGAATGAGAACAATAATAATTTGTCTTTTGCCTTCAGCAGACAGTAAAAGTAGAAGGTGGATAAGTAGAAACATATTCTGGGCTCACTGAGATCAAATGTATTTCACAGTGTGGTGTGTGTCAGAACTTTTAGTGCTTTGAATTAAACAGGATAAAGAGCAAACAGAACCACAGGACTGTAGGGCTGGAAAGAATAAGAAATCACCTGATACAAGGCAAAAGCAGCAACCTTTGGGTGCTTCCTGGCCGACATTTGTCAGCCTGTCTTGAAATCTTCAGTAGAGATGCACAAAACCTCAGTCAAATTTTCCTGCTGTTCATGGCCCTTTCATTACAAAATGTTTCTGATGATGTAACCTGAGTATTTCTTGAATTTTGTCTTGTTACTTCTGCAGACACATAAAATAGCCTTCTACAAGTCTGAGAGACTGTTATCAAGGCTTTCCTCAGTCTGTTTGGCTAAATATTCCACTTTTCCAATATTCCACCCTAATTCATAATTTATAGATCACTTCATCATTTTTATTGCTATGTTTGGGACTGTGTCTGACCAGTCCATGGACTTCCTGAAGTGTGGTCCCTGACATAGCCACAGCCATCCAGCTAAAGCCTTATCAGTGCTGCTCTAGCAAAAGGGTTCCTCTGCAAACTTGTCTGCTATCCACATTCCAGAATGACACTCTGTGTTGGCAGCAGCAGGACGTTGTTAACTCCCATCCTGTCTGCTCTCAGCTGTCATTTCTATGCTCTTTTTTCTCTGAATTTCTCCCTCCTCAGCTATTCCACATTTTCTGTGCAGGTTATTATTCCTGAGGGTGGTGATAACACTTATAGAAATCAAAAAAGATACAGAGTTTTCCATTTATATCTCCAGGTTGTCACAACTATGTGGAATCCTATTCTTGACCTCCAGTACTGGCAATGTATGAGGCTTCATTTGTCTCTAGGTCAAACAAGCTTCTTCTGTGATGTGACCTTTGGGTAAGGAGTGAAAGCACTGAACAGCGCTGGGACAGACCCGAGTGGAATATCCATTTGATACATCCTCCCATTTGATAAGATACATAACTGTTCAGCTCTGTACTCCCATTGGACATCCTTTTTCCCTAACTTGCTGTGATATGAGACAGTATTACAGACATAGCACTAATGAATGCTAAATATCTAAGATTCATAGTTTTACTTTCTGCTTTATTTCTCAATAATACAATTTTGAACAAAATTGCTTAATATACAGTAAACAGGGGAACATTTGAAAGCACACATTTAAAATAACATATTTTATGTTGGTTTGTTTCTTCTTCAATATATAGAATTAAAATACCAAGAAATGTTCTTTTGGTCTGGATGTTCTGGAGGAACTTATATTATAAACTTGTGCATTTTAAAAGTCTGCATAATTTAATGGTTAGGTACCAAATGCAACATATATTGTCTCTACAGTATGAAGACAAATTCATGATATACTTCAAATTCAGGTAAGTATTTGAGTTTTGGAAACTTGGAGCATTTGCTGACTGGATTTCATCCACTCTAAAGTCTCCAGCCACCCAGTAAATTCAAGGCCAGTATGAGAATGCTTAGATCCAGAATGCAAGTTTTTTTTAAGATGTCAAAGTTCTGAAAATTTACGAGTGTTTGCATTTGGTGTTTTGATTTGTCCCCTGCTACTTACATCTTTGTTTTAACATGTAAAGTGCTTCTTTTTTTTAAAAAAGGCACAGTTATGTGGGGGTGTTTATCAGATATATGTCATATATGCATATTTATATTACATAAAATGGTAATGGACCAGTCCAAAATTGTGGAATGGGCTGTGATGTTCTCCTGTTGTTCAAAGGCTTGAAGTATTTTATAAACTCCTGCTTTTAATTTCTGCATGTACTCAGAGATATGGAATGCTTTGATTCTTAATTTAGAACATTCATACCATGCTTTGACTCCAGAAAACAAAGGCAGCTCACCTAGGAGTTCACAACTCGGAAGGGCTGTTTCCTTTCATTGCTGTCACCATTAGAACTTCCTATACAACAAGATCCCAAGAATGAAGTGCAAAACTCCAAGTGTTTTGTAGGGTGGAAGCAGAACCATTAGTGTACTCAATTATTTTCAAAGCAGAAGGAGTGGAGGATTATCTGGGTGAAGTAAGAAATGCAAGGAAAAACCTATGGTGTCTGTTTTTAAGAATATCATGGAATAATAGTGGAATAGAGTTTGACTTGTAAGGAAATTTACACTTTTGGATGGTAAAATATTCCATTAGAAAGGGATCACAGCACCCTGTATTTCCATGGTACTTAGTTTACTGAAACCCTAAATCCTTTCCAAGTGTTAACTAATTTACTTTGTAGTTCTCCTTTTAGGGAAAAATAGTACTTTCAGACCTTTTTTGACAGATGTTGAAACTTTGTCTCTGGAGGACGGAGCTGTATACCCCAGTTCAAAGCAGAAAGAGATGTCTCAGCTCCAGGTTGTCTTCTATATGAATATCAGGTTTGATCCTACAAGTTGGCAAGCACTTAGAACAGCCCAGAGGTGAAGGAGTCCCAGACTTTGTACAAATACTCATGGCCCTTTTACAAGTAATACTTGTGTTTCTGTCCTGCAGAAAGATTTTGGAGTGATACTGAGTGACCTAAACTAAATTTATGTAGAACTTGATCTTTTGTCTTCACAGTAGATGCTTTCCTGGAGCTCACCCAGGAAAATCCTTGTGCAAATGGGTAAATTAGCAGCACTGTTCCCATTACACAGGTGTCACAAGCTGAGCTGGTGAGCTCTTCACTTCCAGAACAAGTGAACTGGGTCTGTTATCATGCTTCTTGTGATGCCCTGGCAAGGAAGAGCTCTTTTAATCTGTAATTTTTTTGCAAAGTTATTTGTTCAAACTGCTTGAAAACTATTCCAGTGTGGAAGGCTAGGCTGTCAGCAGGGAGCCCTGAAACCTGATGTCCTCCCTTTGAGTGTTTTGAGGGCCAAGCTGTTCCAGTGAAATGTAAATCTGAAGCCAGCCAGATTTATTTCTGCCAGCCTGTAGCTCACTGCAGTTTGTTTGACCTGAAATTTGAGGGCTTCCAGCAAGTCTGGAGCACACAGAATGCAAGGTAAGCACATGTGGAGTTTCGGTGATTGGGGTTGGTTCTAGTGCTTGATGTTAGAACCCTACAAGATTCCTGTAAGGCCAAACCCAGTGCTGTGAGCTCCTCAGAGACCTGGTTTCAGAGAACAGGGTGTGTGCAAGGATCTATGTCTTGGCACCACACCCGATTTACTTCCACAAGTAGGAACTAAAGATGAGATCTTCTTGTGTGGCTGCATAAAATACATATCCTGACTTACAGCTGAGGACACATGCAGAGTCTTAATCACAAATCTTCACCAAGAAACTGTTTCTAAATAAGTGGATAAGTGTTGGCCAATTGTTTATCACTTTTTTACTGCTGGTATATTTTATGGGAGACCAGATGATTGGAGCAATGCAACAGCATTACAGGAAAATATTCACCCTTTTCCCAGCAAATGCTTGCACTCATTTTTATTTGCTTGTTGTGACAATATGTTTGCAGAAAGTGACTGTAGGACTTGAAATTGAGATTAGTTTAATGATGAGATTGAGTATATTTGAAACAATTTTAGTCCTGAAGGCTATCCGGTCAGGAAGAGGAAACAATATCAAGGAACTAAGTTGAGCAAACAACTTAGATGCTGAATTGTGAATACTGAGCACTCAGAAAAATTTCATATAGGCTGACATTGGTTATCTTTTTGCAACAAAGAGAAACTTCCTGAAGTATAAAGGCTGGGTGGTATGTTGACCAATAATTCCTCAGAATGAAATTCAACTGACTCCACTGCCCCTCTGTTCTGAGTCATGCACACTTCATAGAGTATTCCAGTCAAAATAATTGTTTCTATAAAATAAATTACTACATTGCTAAGTGAAGAATAAAGAACATATTTTTGACACAACTTTTGTTTTAGCTCTAACCATATAAGTATCCAATTTTCTCATTTTCATGTAGATGAAACTCAAATAAGCAATCTTCATGTTGCATATTCCCTTGGTCTATCTTGCAAAAAACATTAGGGCCTAACTTTTCCACAAAAAAGAATGCAAAATGCTCTCTGTTTGTAAGTTTGTGATTCATGCCTCCTGTGAAGACTACCAAACCAGTAAAAACACTGGAATGTAAAAAAATAAGCATGATTATGTATTTCAGGAAAACAATTTTCTCAAGAAAGTTTCTGGAACAAATTTTCAGTGCTTAGCTATTTCTAGTTGATATCTCGGTGATGGAATGCCTACTGGCACCAATTTGTACCATGGAATTGTCCCACAGGACAATACTTTGCTGTAGTGTGTTTAAGGTGTCTTTTTTTTCAGATTCTTGTAGCAGCAAATCCTTTAGCAGCTCATTACTTAATGGAAACTAAACAAAGCTTCTTCCAGGAAAAAAAAAAAAAGTTGATCTCCATCACCCCACAGTGAACTTCTTTTCTTAAATACATAACACATGCTTTTGGAAAATATCCTCAGTTTAAGCTGAACAGTGTAAACTCCAAAGACAAGACCACGTCCTCATTCATCCATCTTGCATAGCTCAAAACTCCATACTTTCTGTGACAAAGAAAAGGAAGCGCTGAAGATACTTTTTTGTATACAAATCTTCTTGTGTGATATGACTAGACCTTTGTCTGTCATTCCTATTAAAAACAGCCACCTTCACAAAAGAGAACTCAGGGATAGGCTCTTATAAATAGGGATCCTAAAGGCCCTGGCTGATCTTCTTTCCTCTCTGCTAACAGATATTTCTTTGGGTGTTTTTCCATTTCCTATGGAAACTCTGCTTTTTATTGTGCAGCAAGCCCAGTGCTGGCTGGTCCCTCCATACATTGTGACCTTATTGCTGTGTCTGTTTCTGCCAGAGCTGCTGTTCCACAGCTTTTCCATTCCACTGGAACTACCATGACCACTGATATTAATTGTACCAGAAGAGGTATAGAGTGTAATTTAGGCACAGAAACCATGAATTTAGCAGCTGATAAGTTATTCATAGATTTTGAAATATATACAATAACGATTCTGAGATTTGACCATGAAAATCATATACCTCATGTACAATCTCAATTCATTTGAAGCAACACTGGTTGAGGAGGAAGGATGTTTATCATATTTCACTACTGCTGTCACTTGCAGAGATGCAGTGCACTGTTTTACTGGATCCATGCTGGAGATCCTTTCCACACTGGCTTTGGCTTATGCTTTTTGAAAAAAAAACCGCCAGTTTTTCATCAGGAAAATGTTTGTACCTGGAGTTGAACAACCATAAAACATAATGCCACGAGTCTCATGGAACAATGAATAAAATAAAAGGACAAGTTATGTTGCAGATGTATTTTGGAAACATGCTTTCAAAATGTTTGTCCTTTCAATTAAATTACATGTTTGTCCTTTCAATTAAATTTGCATTAAATTACAAATTTTTGTATCTAGTCATTGCTATTCTGACTTTACACTGTAGGAAGACATCTTGCTCCTGTTGTCCTTACTGTATCAGTGAGCTATTCCCTCAGGAGAAGTCTCAGCATGTGAAAAAGAAACTATTCCTGAAATCAGTGAACTCTATTTTAAACTGGCAAAGCAAGTTGCTCCTGTTTCTCCTCCAACTTAACCTGTAATTCCTGGAATTATACAGTTCCCAGATATAAATGTAGAAAACCTAAAATTAAAACCAGATCACTTGCCTTTTCTTTTGAGGATTGTGGAATTGTGTACTTTGTGTTTATAGTATAGCTGCCGTGTAAATATAGAATACATAGCAAAATACTGCTTAGGCTTTATGCCTCATTTGTGTTTGTGCCCTTTTTCTTTAAAGTAATCTCTTGTGATTTTTGGCAATATTATAATAAACTAGGACAAAATATTGTTTTCTCTAAGGAATATAGGCTTTGAAATAGGTGAATATACCAAGCTGTTAGATAATGCACAAGGTTCACTATCCAAAGTTCTGTGCTGGTTCTTGGAATTATGTTCAGGTAACTGGAGAGCCATTTTCTCAGTACCTCTAGCAAATACTTGTTTTTTCAGAGGAGACAGTGTTCTTTCTTAACCATTTAGGGGAAATTCTTCCACAAGACACATTGGTACTAAATAGCAAAGACATCTCTTTCAGAGGATCCAGAAATACCAAATAAAAAAGAATATTATATGACTTGTCTGGCAATGCTTTAGCCATCTGCTGAGAGTGAGAGTACTGAGCATCCAGTTTGCATATTTAATCTGTCAGAATGTAACTTAATTGTAACTTACTGCTTTTCTCATAGTTTTCAATAATAGAAGGTGCTGAAAACTCTACTAAATTGGGTGCATTTCACATAGATTTCCTGTCTGGTCCTGTCCACTGACATGACCTAGATTCATTATTTCATACTCACTCTTATGGCCTTGGGCACAGATTTAAAGCCATAATCATGGGGACTAATGAGGCATGAAAACATGGGAAAATACCATGAAAAATTAGCCAAATGGTCCACATAAAGGTCAATTCTTCTTTATAATTTTTGTAGCTGTTTTGTATTCTATTCTATTTGTTTGGCAGAAATCTTCCATAGTCAGGATAATTCCACAATTTTTTGTTAGAGGATTATCAGGTTTGGGTTATAGAATTTTTAGTGTTATGGTGAACTCTTCTGGATTTTTTTAAAAAGGAACTTGGAATGCTGATCACACTTAACAGATATTCCTAACAGAATAATAACTGCTCAAAACATCCAAAAGGAAAGACATTTTTCCATGAATATTTCAAGGATTTTTTCAGACCTCCATGAAAATAATATATCTTAATGACATAAGGGCATAGACTGCTTTTTAATATCCCACATAGGTTTCTGTAATTGTGAAGTCAGGTTGTGCTGAATGTTCCCTGATAGTTAGTCATGAAGGACAAACTGATAGGGATATGTGCTAGAAGATCCCTTATCAAATCTAGGGCTAATTAGTTAGTGGCCTAAAATGTAAGGAAAAATTATTAAACCAAAAGGAATAGGAACAGCTGATATTTCAAACCTGGTAACAAAGGGGTGTTAATACAGAATGAAGTCCTTGTCTGTGCTTTGATGTCTTTTAATCAAATCCATTCTTAAGAAAGGACATCAAACCATTCATATTCCAGCATTTCGTCATCCCTGTAAAAATTCCAGCTGCTGTTGTTGCTGAAAGTGCATAAACAATTCGTTGTGTAGTGTTCTTCAGCACCCAGAGTCGTGCTAGTCACACTTCCAGTGCAACATTATCTCATCTCTAAGCTTTGGGAAGTATGTTGCTAATTCTACATGGGTTCATTCATTGGGCAGGCAACAGCACATAGAGACTGAGATAGATTAACAAATAAATATCTACAGAATTATTCCTTTCCTGTTGATAGTGAATACCTTTTGTTTCTCCCACCACCATCCTTCCACAATGTATTTTTTTCAGAGTACACTGAAGGTGGATATGGAAGCAGTGCCATTCAGAGACCATTACAGAGAAAAGTAGGAGCTGTAAGGCTGATAAGAGCTGTTATCTAAATGCCCCCATTACCCAACAGCCATCACATTGGAAAAAAGGTTGGACTAATCCAAGGGAAATAATATGAGGAGAGTATTGTAGGTATTCATTGCTGTGGGGGTGAAGATGCACTACACTGTTCCTTGTATCCTCTGGCTCTCTACAGGAGTTTTCTTTCCAGCACATTCTCACATTGCTATGCCTCAGGTCAGGCAAGGACTTCACAAACTCCAGTGATCCCTCCCTGTTTGATCACACTTCCCAACAGTGGCCAAAACTGGAGAAATTTAATTAAATCTCTGGAATGTCAGGTGGAAACTAAAGAAAACTACAAGGCTGCTGAATATTCTATTTCTCTGTTTATCTTTTTCAGGTCTTATGTTAAAACTTGTGATCACTCAGACCCATCAATAGCAACACCAGACAAATTCCATTAAGGGTAGGGAAGATAAAATTTGCTTAGGAAAGGCAGGACAGTAGGGAGTGAACCATGCTGCTCTTCTACATCCTCTTCAGTCAATGAGGGGATGCCAGTCACCTGTCCTCAGGACTAGTCCCACTTTTTGAAAACAGAAACAAATGCAGAAAAAAAGTCATAATTTGAGCCTCATCTTATCCTTCCCCCCCTTGTATCTGGATAAAAAGAAGGAAGGAAGAAGAAGGAGGAAGAAAAAGCAGCAGAACAGGGGGAGTTAGAGAGGAAAAGGGACTGATACAAAAGCTATTTTTCTTTAAGAACTTGCTAAGCTCAAGCCTTGGTCCCAAAAGTATCTTCAGCAGCACTTGATTCATAAAAAAAAACCTGATATGGTAAATATTTCTATTCTCACCTTCCCTGATTTTCAGGGTTTATGACTTCTTAAGGGCATTGTGATATATCGAAGTTCATCTCTTTATAAAGAGTTCATGGATGTGTCTGTGTGCAGCTTTTGTAGAAAAGCAGGGAGGAAACCTGAGGTGCTGGGTCACTCTGTCACCATATTTAGCCATGTCACTCACCCACTTCAGAGCTAAATACTTTAAGGGTGTAATGACTTTGACACTGCAGTAGCAGCAAAAATATCAATTCCAATTATTTGCAATTTCTGTCTGCTGTAAAAATAAGCCTCCGTTAGTAGATAATGAAAGTAGCAACTAATCCTTTACCCAAATTTAATTTTATTGCAGAAGTCTGTAGGTTTGTACTAGTTTAAATATTAAATTTCCACCTCAAGAACTTCTTTACACAGGCCAGACCAGATGTGCATCTGGTGTAAATTAGCATTGCTCTGTGGATGCTGTGAGAGACAGGAAGATTTCTATCAAGCAGTGCTCAGTTCCTGTATGATTAAACATATATTATGTCAATCATTTGGGTATAAAATACTTTTGAATCACAATTGCTTTCCTACCATTCTGCTTGGTAATATTTTCAAATATATGTAGCAAAATAATATCAGGGCAATGAAAGGATGAGGTAAGCTCAGGCTGTTTATTCAAATAATTTTGACCCAAGCAAGTAGATTTCTCTGAGACCGGTCAAAATGTTTTATTTCAAAATTCAGATAGTGTAATTTTGAATACCAAACTATGCTTGAGATTAGGTTTAGCTATATTTACTTAATACTTCAGTGACATTAAGTGACACAGTGTGATTAGTTGGCCAAAAATTCAATTATTCACACAGTTCTACTCGAGATATACAAGAACTTGTTTCCTTGACATTAATTTCTCTATCTTTTATGGATTATCTACTCTGTGGGTATAAATGGCATTGCTCAGCTATGCCCCCATAACTATTGGTTCTGATCTAGAGCAATGGTTTCAATCCATAACAAATGGAGAAAGTCTTTGTTTAGGCTTAAGTTCAAAAGGATTTTTGTATTTCCCTGGGAGAAGATTACTGTACAAAACGGCACAACCACGCATATAAGATTGACAGATTTCTTGAGATCTGATTTATAATAAATTCCGAAGTTTAAAAACTTCAGATTTATGAATTTCTGAGAAAAATGTTTTCTCAGAAAACGTTTTCTGGATTTCTGAGAAAATGTTGTGGAACATCCCAGTCCACACCTTTCCACAGATTGGACATCAGACATCTGAGACTCTTCAGAGCACCATTAGTCCTTTAATTTAAGCAATCTCTGGCAATAGTTCAGGTCTAAATTTTCCCCCTGAAATAGCTAAATATTACTTTTCTAAATAAGTATTTTAAACAGACATTATACCACTCTTCTAAAATACTCTTTAAAAAATGCTGAGGCTCTCCCTCCTTTGGAGTTCTAGACCTTGATTTAATCTTCTCGTGTTTTTCATTACCGAATACTTACTTCTGCTTCATTTCTTGTTTTTCCAAACATTCCTGGTGCCACAGCACATTAAGGGTTCCCCTAGCAACAGAAAAACACACTTTTCCTCAGAGCTGCATCTCCGTGGTCTAAAGCACTTAAATTATGGCCTTTTAGCTACAGCTTGTTCTGAGTTTAATTAAGAGAATTTTAAAATAATAATGACAAAGTTTAGGGCATTCTTTGATCTGCAGGAAACTGAGCAAGAGAGTCAGATCTTGAGCTTTTTGTGCCCAGATTAGCAATGAAATATTTGCATCCAGAGTTTATTTATACATTAAAATGTAATTGGATCCTAGGTTTGGACTTTACATTCAGTTTTGTTAAATGCTGTCTTTATTGGGGCTGGCACTATGTGGATACACGAAAGCTTTAACTGAGGACTACCAAGTGCAATGAAATCTGTTTATGCCATTCTGTATTTATTCTCGTCACAATATTTCAGCTCTCCTGGAGTTTTACATTCCATAAGCAGAAGGATGTGTGTATGCACACACTTCAATTTGCTCAGGTTTATCCAATCCTAACTGCACTGAAACATAAAGAGAATGAGTTGACATTCAAGATCTGTTTCACTTGCTTCTAATCCTTTCCAGCAGCACAGCTGAAACGCCTGCACAAAATCCTTCTCAGAACAGTCATCTCTTTCCCCCTAAATGGAAAAAAATCCTCAGAAAAATATCTAATTGGAACAATTTACCTTAATTTATTAAAATCACAATGAGAGAGTGCAAGCAGGGAAACGTAGTTCTTTTTCATTAAGATAAATTCCTGAAAAGTATCTTCTCAAAACCTTTTCAGTACAAAAGAAAAGCTCACAGCTTTGCTCCTTGCAGCTTTACTCAAGTTCATAGTGGGTGAATTTCACTGTGCTAGTGCCAGTCTGAGATGGAACTCACTAAATCCTGATAGAACACTTGTCTTTCATTACTTCTCTTCCACATTTTTCCTGGCACATCATAGTATTTATTTACAATGATCTATGCATTTCCTGCCCTTTCATTACTGTTGCATCATTAAAGCTTAAGTACAGGATTTGGGAAGTGTCTTCAAGCCAAATTTCAAATCACTGATTTCACTTCTCAAACCCATAAAGCAATAAGCAACAGTTGTTTGTAAAACTTTCCAGGATGGGGAAAAGGCACAAACTATCAGAAGCTATGAACTACTTTCTTCTTCTTTTATCTCCTTTGTTTTGTCCTGTGTTACTCGGCAGTAAAAATTCATAGCTCTCGATATAAATAGTGTCTGATTTACTCCCAAAGCAAGGCAGATACATTTGTGGTGATCTCATTGTTTGAGGTGGGTAAATGTAGCTGAAAGATAAGTTTTCTTATACAAAAAATATAAAACCTCCCAATATGGTTAACTTCAATCTTTGGACCCTGTCTATGGGCAAGCCCAGTTCATTCAAGGCCACCAGACAAAAAAGGTTCCTAATTTTACACATTTGGGAGCTCTTTCAAATTTGGAAGAGTTATGTAAAAGTGAGTGCCTATCCACACAGGTCTGGTTCTAGAAAAACACTCATATTTGTGACCTTTTGACTATCAAGCTTTTTATTTCCAAGCCTGTGTGCTAAAAGCAAAAGAACTCTGGATTTAGTCTGGACAGATGTGCAGAGGAAATCTGCAAAAGCAGACTCTCACCTTTTCTTGAAATTCTCTTTTAGTTAAACTGTAGAGTAATTGAGCAGACATGGAGCTGCTGCTGCAGGATTTGTGAACTATGGAAACCTTTGGAAATCCTTTCTGTAAGAAGGCTCAGTCCCCTCAGCCAGGAGAAAGATGAGAGCTATAACTAAGAAATGTAAAAGATAAAATTATAAAATTAATTTCTATGAGTTAATGCTAATTAACTGACTGTAATTAACAAAATAAAGGTCATATACAGACCACTGAAAGTAACCACTGATACTTAGATTTTATCTTTCTGGTAGCATTTACCTTGTAAATACCCCTCATGTTTCTGCTGTGTATGATTTAATTTTAGAATAATCAATTACAATCAGAGAAACTTTTTTATTTAAAACATTAGAATAAACTTGGTTTTGTTTTACCTTTCTATAACAGTTTTTCTTTATGAAGTTTTTAAATGTGACTGAGTGAATTTTGAGAAAATTAATTCCTTTTGGTAAAAATATCTTTGAGAACTCTGTCTGGAACATAAGTTTAGAATTAGAGGAGTCAGTAGAAATAACTTAATGTACCTACTCATCTAAGACAAATATGACAAATATTAGTATTAAATCCTAAGTCTCTTTCTGTTTACCATTCTTCAGCCTCCCCAGTAAATGTTTTTGTGATGTTCTGTTGCAATTTTGTTAAAAGAGGATGACTGACTCCATTAGAATAACTTCAGAGAAGAATAAACTGAACTTTTTATTGTACTTAAAAATACACAGCAAGTTACCATGGCATGGAGACAGATAAAATAAATTAAGGTTTCTAACATTAATTTCCCAAGTCTGTTCTGAAGACAAACAGCATTTCCAGTTTGATTCAATTTGTTGTGTATATTTCCCCAAGCTCTCTTTCATTACGATGCAGGGTGATTCAAACATTAAAAGAGCAGTGAGGAATGCTCATCATTCTCACCCCTGTTGCTATTGGCTTTGTAGATGGAGAACTGATTATACAATCAGGATTCTTTCCTTCAGCCTGTGCTCATCTATACAGCAATGGGTTGTCAGCTCTGAAAATCAGTTCTGCTTTTGCTCTTGAACATTTAAGTTTTTAATGACACCCAAATCTGAGGATGCTTTGAACTGCTGCACAAATGGCAAAGCAGGCCATTTCATCTCTGAGAGGATAAACTGAGATAGAACAAAAGTCAAGAAGGCTTCCAGGAGAGGAAGCAAAAAGCTGGCTGTTTATTCCCAGCCAGATGTACTTGTCTCTTTCTCTGTATGTTTGACTTAGTCCTGGCTCAGCTCTCTCCTTGTTTGGGGTTTGCAAGAATGAATGGATATTATGACACACTGTCTCCTGATGGTTCCATGTAAATAATTATGAGGAAAGGAGAGATGGGTGGAGTTACTCAGCCATTTTGGGTTTCAGCAGATATCCTGAAATTTCATACCCAGACAAAAAATGGCACATGGCTTAATATTGTCACGGCCTTCATTCTTCCTGCATTTCTGGTGTGTACAAGGGGATTGCAACAAGCAGTTACCAGCTGGAAAGGAGAGATTATATCCAGGCTGCCATTATCAATACAGGTTTAGTAAAAACAAAAGATGCAATTCCAGTTGCTCACTGCAAAAAGAAGGAATAAAAGGCTCTAAAATAAATATTTCAATGAATTAGTACAGAAGTTCAAGCTTTCAATTAGGAGCTCTGCAAGGTACTTGAGAGATAAATGGAGAAGCAGTGATGAACTTTACACACCAACAAGCTCTTTCTTTACCTTCCTATAATATTCTGAAATAGAAGAAGCTCCAATCAAAAGTAAAGTCCTGCCATACAATTATGGACACACCACATGCCAGGAACTTCCAGTGGGGGAAAAAGGCACGAGAACCCCTGCACACACTGGGTGAATTTGCACAGCCCCTACATACCCCTTTCTTCAAAAGCCTTCCCTGCCTGGGAGGTATTTTAATTCATGCTTCTCAGGTCTCTGTGATGTAAAGAAAACTGTTCTGCAGATGAGAAATCTGAGTACTGCATATTCACAGCCTGGCCTCCAGAGTTAGTGCAAGAGTTCAGCCTAATCTGAAGAGAATAAAGCTCATGAATATTCAGGAACTTTGCAAACTGATAGCAAGGAACAATCCTCATGGGCTGACCTAGGAACAGGATGTTGCTCTGGTGATGTGCAGTGCTTTAATCACAGTACATTTCCACTAACCCCAAACGAACCTCAGGCCATGATCAGGAAAAAAAAAAGGCTCCTTTATTCAACAGATTACAAAATTTATTATGTTTATGTTTGACTGAATCATTTATCCATCTCTGCAAACATAGGGATGACTGAAAAATAGCTCAGTGAACGGAATTCCATGAACTTTCCATTAAACTCAGGAACATTTGTGTTGTGTTCTCACAATCCAGTTTCCCCCAAAACTGCTTCTAGTCCCTGAAACTGATACGGTTGAATGACAGAAAGATGAGCTAAAATCTCTTAGCAAATCTCAAAATTTTTCTTGACCGTGTTGGCAGCAACAGGACCAGCTGTAAATTAAGGATGAATTGAAGTCAGGGGAACAAAAACCTTTTTGCCCTTCTCTCTGGTGCCTCCCCCAGGTGCCATCCCTTCAGCCAATGTAAATGAGGGAAGTAATGAAATGAGAAGAGTCTTGGCTGATTTCAGAAGGAAAGAATATTGTCCACAATGGCTTCAAATTTTCTTATTGTTTGACACAAAAAGTGTGCTCTCTATTCACATCTGATGAGCTATTAGAATGGTTTTCCTGAGGAGAATCAGAGCTCAGTTTTACACATTTGAAATTATAATAATTAAGAATATCACACACTAATTGCATTGCAGCTGCATGGAAAACATGTTCTGTTACAGGGCGCAGCTGTGCAAATTGCTGTGAGTATTTTGCACTTTCAGTACAGGTTAGCTGGATAATGTTAAATAGAAGGTATATTGATGCAAACTTCTTGTATTACCTTGTAACTGATTCATTAGCTAAAAGAATTTTTGAAATGTGTTAATTTTTAAAGTTCACATATACAGCTTGAGTATATTTGAATAACTCTGAAATAAAACATCTCTGTACACAGAAGGGAATAAAAATATGCCTAGAGCATACCCAGACTTAATATACTATGCTTGCAACCCAAACTTTTCCTCTGAGCAGAGCTATGTAGCTCCACAGAGTCATGTTAATAGTGCCATTAATCTTCCCTGCAGTAATCTCTACCTCTCAGCTTTTACACATTCAGCACCTGGGGCAGATTTGACCTGACAAGTTTGTCCTTGAATCCTATCATTTACAAAGTCCACGTTAAAAAAACCCTCATGTATTATCAGCACTGCTGCGTTTTATCAAATAACTGCCACCAGCTCCTGCCTGAAATAGTTCATTTGCAAAGCTGTTGCCACCAAACTGTGGAAACCAACCATCAGTCAAGAGCTTGTTTTGGTCCCTTTTTCACAGCAAGAGCAAATGAACTGCAGATGGAGCACTGTTTATACTTTCCCATCATCTCGAAGTGCCGGGAGCTGTCACTGTGATGTCATCGCAGTTGGGCAGGACACAGAGAAGGCAGCAGGACTGGAAATATTTATTTATTGGGTTAAGGCTAATTGGACTTATAATATAGAAAGAACACCAAGGGGCTGGAAGTGCAAGGTACATCACCTCACTTTTGGTGTAGACCAATAGGGTAAACACACGGGAGAAAAAAGTTTGATGCATCTGCTGATCAAATTGAAAATGGAAAGAATTTGTTCTTAGATTTTATGTAGCTCTGTGTCAGCAGGAACTTTTGGTTGTTTGGGGTGGGGTGTATGTCTGAACCTCTGTCACAGAAATACTGGCCTTTCTGGATGAGACAGATGAATTCTCTGTGATTAAGATAAATATTCCTCTCTGATTAAGATAAATATTCCATTCCCTCCCTCAGGTGTCTACCCATCTTTGGAAGCAGTTATTAACTGACTGGCTTGTATTGTTCCTGAAGCAAAGCAACGTTGAGAAAACTGATCATGGACTTTTTTACTTCCTATAGCAGGCTTCATCCATGAATCTGTGATTGCAGCAGGAATGCTGTAAGTCACACCAGTCATTGGAAAAGTCTGAAAACAGAGAGCTGCAGAGTACACAAACAGTGATAAAGCAAACAAATCAAGGTTATGGTATCACAAAAGGAACTTTGTCTACCTGGCCAGAAAACAATATTCTTTACAGTATAACTTCCTCATTGTGTAGCCAGTGTTTTGTGTTGTTAATTGTAAAAGCTGCAAACAAAGCATGTGAGCCTACTACAATATTCTCTATTAGGCAAAGATCTCTCCTGCAACTTCTAAGAAGCTTTATATGTAACTCTGCTCTCCTAAACATGGAGTTAATTTCAGCTAAACCAGTGTCTAGTAGAAATGTGGGAATGAGTTCTTCATATGGCACCCCATGTAGGGAGAACAAATGTCCTTTGTTTTTATCTTAATAATGAACTTTCAAGGCATCTATGCTAAATGATTTTGTTCTGCCTGTAGTGTTTAGTGCTCAATTTTATTGCTGTCTGTAGGAAAGTGCATTATTATGGGTTTAATGGTCACTCAAAGCTCACTTAAAGTTTTTATTACAGTATGCTTATTAAGAGTGCACAGCTTATTTCTGGAGAGGTTCCATTCTGCTATTTGTGTTTAACGAATGTTTTAAAAAAATGTGAAATTTTAAAGATGTTGGTAATATCTCTGAATATTTATGTTGGAAGGGATTTCAGGAAGTGATTTAGTCCCATTCCCCTGCTCCGGGCTGGGCTAATGTCGACATTAGAACAGGATGCTCGTGGCCTTTTGCAGTCATATTCTTGGTGTCTGACTCGAGGTTTCCCAGCCTGTCCAGTGCCTCTCTGTTGAGCCCCAGGGAAATGTGCTCAGTGCAGCCACTCAGTTCAACTCCCAGGCAGCCTTCAAAAGGCTTTGGGGCCAGAGCTGGGTCCCAGCTGCTGTGACCAGTGATTGTGCATCTGCCAGTGTGTGCCTGAAAGCCTTTTTCAGCACACTCGGCTTTCCTGTGCTGAGCTGGTGCTTCAAGGCAAAGGAAAGTAAATGCTCTGTGTGGTTCCATAGGGACTAAAACCACTGTGGGATGTAATTAACTAAATTATCAGCAGGGGCAGGTATAGGAAGATATTTTGGCAGTCAAAACCAATCATGAACTTGCTTTCTATTCACTTGATCTAGGGGATTTTTCTACTCCTACTTCATCACCCCTTCTGTCACTAATATATTCCTTTCCTGAATAGTTAGGCTTGCATTAATCCCTCTGACTGGCAGGAGAACCCAAATTTTCAAGATCACCAAAGTAAATACAACCTGTATCTCTCATATTTTTTTACTTCAGAACTGCTCGATGACTTTCCAGAGTTTCCCTGGTTCTGCTGAGCGGAAGATGTAAACACTTAGAAGAAAATGCAGGAAAAAGGGATCATATTAGAAGTCTGTAAGAAAAGCTCCCTTCACTTTCCCATGATAACTGTGACCCTGAGCATCTCTCCTGCACTGTGGCCAGGAGGAAGCAATGAAATACTCCAAGTCAGAGGGAAAGGAGAACAGCCACTGTGATGCAGCTACAAACCTGCACAGGGGAGGACTAGCCTGGGTAATTTAAAAGATGTTTTTGCCCTCAGGCTAGATTCTAACTTTGGCTAGGCTGGGGTAAATCTGGCATAACTTTGCTGACATCAAAAGCCCTGCTCCACATGATCTAGCTTCATCTCTTGAAACTGAGGTCAAACCCATTAGCTTTTCTAGGCAAGTTCTGCCCAAAATGAATGGATGGAGCAAGGTCAAGCCTATGATTTTATTATTTTCACTTGGACACTTGCACATTTTGGTATTCACATCTGGCTTTTTCTTTTAAAGGGCATTTTTTTGGCATCTGAACTGGCAATTGTCTGGCCACAGCTATACAGCTGCCCAGTTCTGGATGGGGTAGATTAGGGGTAGGCCAGCTAGAGAAATATAGATGCAAAAGTGTATGTAGTAATTTTTAGGATGCTGTAACAAAGCTGTAGTAGATTCTAAGGATCAAGATTTAGGCTATTATAAAAATAGAGCTCATTTTTGGCCTGTATCAATTTTCTTCTTTCACTTTAATTTTAAGTTAGCGAGCCATATGCAGAGCAGAGATGAAAGTCTCTTAGTAAATGCCTGTGACCATATTTTGAATAATCTAAAACATTCTATGACATTTTTCATTGTAAAATATAAGCATCGGCCAACTGCTGAGGTGCAAGTCCCAGTTCAGGTGGTTGTACTTAGCTGCATGCCATTCTTAGCTGTAAACTTATACTGTGATTTCACATTGCTTTGGAAACAGGGAATCACTTTGGCAACATGCTACCTTAGACATTTCTAGTAAACAGAAATTCAGCTGCGGTTGCAGTTGTTGATGTGGGTGTTTAATGCATTCCCATGCAATACTACGGGAAGGGGCTGGTCTGTACGAGGGAGTAAACTTTAAAAATACACTCTTGAAACGATGCAAAGCCCAGGAGTCAAGGTGGGCTGTATTAAACATTCTCAGCCACCAGGTGGCAATGAGCTGTGGCGCTGCGCCTGGGGAGACGACAGGCCCATCCACTGCAGAGTCTGGGAATTGCATGGGAGAAGCCATGTTCCTATGGATCACATGCCTCAGGGCTCTGATGGGTTTCGGCACGCTGGCAGTGACTGCAGTTTTTTCATTCCAGTTAGTGCGAATCAGTTTTCATTCCCTTGGTTGTCTTTTGTCATTTGCCACTTAGCAATGTCATGTTTTAACACTCTCCATGTCCTTTGGGAAGCAACCACATTCTGTTATTTCAGCTGTGAGCCTGATAATCTACTGAAGTGGTGATGGATATTTTAAAGAAAATGGCAATTATCATGTGCCGTTATGCTGAGCTTGAAATCTCCTGGAGCCAGTGTATCCTGTTACCAGCAACAAGAAATAAGAGCGTGTGGGGCACTGTGCTCACCTAGAAAAGAGATGATGATAATTTAAGAATGAGTTCTGAGAGACATATTTGCTTCTGGCCTATGCTGAGGTTGTAACTTTTGCAGAGAAAAGTGGTAAAGCTATTCACTAGGATTTTTTTTTTCTATCGAGGCAAGAAAATAACCTTCAAGGACACCAGCAGAGCTCATCAGCACTTCTCCCAGGTTGCAGTAAGGTCAGCATTAGGAATTCCTCATTTTATGGGATGCTCTGGGAACCCTTTATGTGCTTGCAGGAAGGCATTCCTCTGTAGCTGTCACACTTTAACTGAGCACTTTCATTAGTAGTGGAATACTTCTTCAACAGCACTCAGAGCTTCACAGACACATCCTTAACATCTGAGAAGAAACTGCTTCTGAAGGAACCCCATGCTATTTTCTTCACTTTGAGATCCTAGCAGGGCAATCTGAGCCAGCTGAACTGACAAATGTTCTGCAGGAAGTCTAGTGTTTGGTAGTATGTACTGCAAATGCCTCCTACAAAAATGATACTGGAAAGGAAGTTGCTGTAGCAAAGCCAAACACCACAGACACAAAGCAGTGGTGTTGCAGACACTCATGCAAGTTTAATTTCTTCTGTGTCTGTGATGGTATCAGTCTTTAGTTACATGGCAGTCCTACAGTCTTCTCCCATTTTTGCTGATTTTTTTGTGCAGCTAAAATATATCCAGCTAACGCTCTGACTAAAATATCTTGAGTAAATGACACTTGAGCATAATTTCTTGTATGCCCAGGTTCAGCTCCAATCACCATTTTGTAAGTACATACAATAACAACATACTGCCTTTGGTAAAATGGTGTGATCTAAACAGCTAAAGATGAGAAAACCCCATAGAAAGTTCAGAAAAGGCAGGGAATTAAAAAGCCAGGAAAAGACATACGAACAGTGGAAAGATTGAATTTCACGTAACACACAGCAGTCTCAGCGTGCACGTTGCCTGGCCAAGGTAAACCACACAGTAAGTTACTGTGCAAACAGAGAATCATGAAGTGTGTGATCCTTTAATCTTGAGGTGGCATCCCTGTAGTTCTGTTCTAATTACCTTATTATGGATAGAAGGAGCTGATGTGGTTCCAGTTCCCGAAGAGGCATGGTAGCTTCTAATTGTTGGAAAACAGATTAAGACTGTTCCATGGTTTCACAGGCATGCCTAAAATCCAGCTGTCAGGCGTATTTCTATTTAGCTATGGTTTGGAAGGTGTTTAAGGGGAACAGCAGTTTAATGGAGCATCTGGATCTCATTGCAGGCCTGCGTTTTGTTTTTGTGTTTTTTAATTTATTATTACACTTTCCAGCTGGGCTCATAGAGGCACAAAGGAGACAAGACATGGCCCCAAGTCACAAAACAAATTTGTATTCCACCTTAAACTTTAAAGTTTCTTTTTGTCTTTTTCTTAAAATATTAAATGTTAGAGTTTCCAACATTCCTTGATGGTATTTTTACTTGAAGTTTAACTTATGATTAATATATTAACATTCCTTGTTTCAAAACCAATTTTTAAAGATATTATAGAAGGCTTTATTTTTCTCAGCTTTGTTTTGGTCCACTGCTGCTTTTTTTGTAGGAATAGTCGCTTATCTATCTTTCTATTCAGGAGAATGTCAGGGGTGTGTTTGTGATTTGAGGACTCCTGGAGCTACTCTGTAAAATGTGCTGTATGTTGTTAGAGTCAAGTATGTAATCGATACTTGACTCTTAATATGGGTAAAGAAATAGCAGAACATGCCAGATTTTGACTGCATTATGTTGTTTATCCTGCTTATGAGTCTTCCTGCAGGCTGTTCATCCTCTCACTCTCCGTTTCCCAGTTATTTCTGACAAACTTTTGCTTTGAAAAAAAAAGGCAAAGGGCTGCAGTCACATCCATGTTCTGATCATTGCCTGCTGTATTCCTCCCTCACAGGACCCGACTTTGTTGTCCTCCCACTCTGTTAAACTGTGCCAAAATGCAGAATGTAATTGAGAAATAATCTATTAGTGCTCTTGTGAGGAAATAAGGAAATCCAAAAGGAAATTCCACTTGTAAGTGTCTTCAATTCTGTTAAGGCAAACTGTATATTTGGTTGTCTGCTTGGAGGGCAAAACTGAAGCCCAGGCACTTAAATTAAGCTAAAGTTCTGTGTGACCTTGGCTGCGCTGGTTGTTTGCTACTTAGGTAAGTTTTTGCCATTTCTGATATCTCTGGATCATGTCCTTGGAGCTGCTGTATAATGCAGCTAAATCATTTCCATGGGCGGGAAGTGGAAAGACAAGGAATTTATCCCAGGGTTTAATCTGAATGAGATACACAGTTTTACAAGAGATGAAAGAAGGCTCTTGAGACAGTAAACAGAAATAC
The DNA here is from genome assembly GCF_031753505.1 of Anomalospiza imberbis. NCBI lineage: Eukaryota > Metazoa > Chordata > Aves > Passeriformes > Viduidae > Anomalospiza > Anomalospiza imberbis. Next base: position 40,080,291 of record NC_089684.1, on the reverse strand, counting down.
GCCCAAAAGCGGCCATTTGGGTGTCAGGTCTTTAGATTTATATTCATGCTTACAGATCTAACTACAGCTCGTGAACTGGAAATATCTATATCAGCTCCACTCTTCCCTAACGTGCTGCTGATCACAGCTGTATAAAGCCAGTGACTGAAAAACCAGCAAGTGCTTGTCAAACCTCAAACACTGGCCCAATTTCTTTTTGTTCATGATCCATGCAGAAAAAGACAGGTGTGATTCCAATTACTTTTTATCACATCAATGAAACGGGATCATTTCTCCAAGTTTTGTGGAACAAGATGTTATCAAATGCAAAATACAGCAGCTACATTGATGTTTTCTCAGAGGAGCTGTTCTTCCAGCTGGAGCCATTGGAATACTTTCTGCACCCTTTCCTCCTGCCTCACCCTTGAATTGCTCCTGGGATCAAGTAGTGTGAAGGTAAAGAATAAAACCTACAGGAGCACAAAGGAGAATCATGAGAGCTGTGGGGTTTATCCACTGAATTGGTGACAAACCCTGAAAGATGGATGGGACCTAATTGTAACAGTGATCCTGATGTTTCCTTCTTAAATTTCTGTATTTATTCCTTCAGCTCTGAGTATTGCAGTACAATGCCTTGTTACTGTGTATCTTTGCTCTGTTCACTAAAATTCTCATGCCCTCACCACAGATTCACACGTTTCTCACTCACCTGGCAATACTTAGGGGATTGTCAGGGTCTGAAACTCTCCACATCATTGGGCAACCATCAGTAAACGCACAAGCTCTCACTTTGGAGAGCTCTGTGGATGCTGTTGGGATGGGTGTGAGCAATTCTGGCTGTGTCAGCCAAAAAGGCAGCAAACAAATGCAGAGAGAAAAGCATGCTAAAAAGTGCTGGAAGGCAGAAGGCTGCCAAATGAGAGCATGCAGAGCATGGTGCTTAAAAAGTGCTGGAATTTGTTACTTTATTCTAATTTCCTGTGCTATTGAAGGTTTTTTTGAAGCTGTGGTGGCACTGGAGACAGTAGTGATGATGAGCTGGAGAGAAGCATAGTTTGCATGCAGTCCTCAATCTCAGAAAATTTTGAAACTGGAATAATTTTCTTCTGGGAAAACTTTTAGTGCCAATTATGTTCCAAAAGAATTTCCGAGACAGCCTGCCCATCCAATTTCTCTCTTTTCCAGCTTATAAAATAGCAAGCTGATAGCATGCATCTATCCTTTTGACCCTGTGTAGCATAAGGCAACTGAAAAGTCATCGGGCTGCCCTTGGAAGCTGTGTTATGGATTTTGGCCAAAAGCGTGGAAGCTGTAATTTGTGTGGAAGATTTTTCTTCTCTTAATCATGCCTTCATATTTGAACTCTTTCCAGTCTTCCCAAAGAACAAGTCATTAGCCACTCCTTTGGAAGCAGAAAGGCTTGAGGCAGCATAGTTTGAGATTTGTTTGACCTTTCAGCTCTGCTTTCCTCTGAGCACAGGATCACTTTTGCTCTGTGCAATTTGGATTATGTAAGGATTCAAACTTCTGAAAGAGTGAGGAAAATGATAATTTTTGGGTGAATGAATGAGACTTTTGGGGAAACTCTCTCTATTGGCTGGTATGTTTTTCAGGAAGCTTGGTGTTATCAGAGTAGTTGCTGAAGCTACTTGCATGAAAATCTGAGGGGCTTGAATAGGATGTGAAAGTCTGAAAATTCCTTCTGCTAGGGACAGGTGATGTGATGTCCTGTGATGTGTGTTGAAGACATAAAATATTTCACAGCCTGTTCACAGCAGAAAAATATGTGAGAAAAAATCAGTTTGCAAAAGGAAAGAGTTAAATTATTAAAAAAATAAAAATCAAGAAATGGGTTATAGTTGTCTGATTTTACTGTCCAAAAAAAGAGAACACTGCTTTCCCCAGGCCCAAAAAGAGTTTGCAGGACTGACCCCTGAGAGAAGCTGACCCAATATGTATGGAAACAAGAGATTCCTGAAGGAGCTGTCTCTGCCAGAAGAGCTGCTGCAGAGATGTTCCTCTTAAATGAAATAACACCATTCCTGTAGGAATTAAAATCTGACTAAAATCACTAACGTTATGGAAAATACTCCAAAACTTACACTCTGCTGTTCTGAATGCAGTTGCTCCAAAATATCCTGAAGAACCAAATGCTGAAACTTAACCTAATAATACCAATTCAGTAGGTATATAACGTCTGCCAGTGTATGGAAACAAAGCCAGGACAGCTGATTTAATTCACAGAAAATACAGAATTTGGTTAGCATCCTTCAGTGATTGGTTGTCTCACTGATGGTAGGATTTGTTTGATAATAGCTAACTGTAAATACCATTTGTACCATGTAACCCCATGTAACCATGTTACTGTGATTTCCACCCTCCCCCTGGCTGGGGGAATTTGAGTTTGATCATGAGTAACTGAGACAGAATTACCAAAGTACAGTAAATCCAACATAATACTTTCTTACCCCAAAATACACATTCCAAAACACTGGAAGAACACAGCATTTTTTTCCTGTATTATTTACTCAAAAAAACAGATGAAAAATAATACAGTTCAGGAAGCTTATGTGTGATTAAAGGAATGTACTGTGCATACATCTTAATATACATATAGTTCCAGTTGTATTAGTGCATAGAGTCAGAGAAGAGATTTCTAAAGGCAAAGCAGGAGTTACTCCCAGAAACTGAGAGGGAGACAGTCTAAAAATTAGCTTTACTAGGATTTTATTTCTACTTTGCATGCAGAGCTGTAGCATGTTGGAATCTCATATGTATTCATGCAGTATTTGTCTTTTAAGCATGACTAACATTCTGAGAAAAAGGTTTACTCTGCAGTTGGAGCCTAAAAGAGCCACTTGGAACTTAGGGATCCAAGTCCATGATGTATAGTCTCTCCTGGAGCCAGGATAACTTTTTTCCTACCATGTAGGTGAGGAGACTGAGGCTTGAGCAGAGCTGGCTGTTAGGGGGATGCTTTTGGTGACAAAGGGACACTGTCCCTCCTGGAGCTGCCAGGCTGTGCTGATGTAACCTGCTCTGAATGTGCCTCTCTCCTCTACTTTCTAATCAATTTGAAGGGGTCAATGGCCACGCCAGGCATCTGTGTAGCTGCTGGGGTGCATGACTTCTTTTGAATTGTCCGTCTCCAGCTTGCATTATCAGGTTACTTTTCTTTCAGGGGCCTGCATAAGAGAGCAGGCCTCTGCCCAGTGCCAATTATAAGTGCAAAGAAAAGCCTTTTTGTTTGGGTTTGCCTTTGATGTGTGTTGAGAGGAAGCGTGCAAACCACACTGCTGGGTTACCTGACCTCTCTGTGGTGAATTCCAGTTGCATTTACTTTTCAAATAGCTATAAAAAGTGAAGGGTTTTCAAAGCTGTAACTCCAAATTGTTCCCAGCACAAACCCCAAGCAGCTGCACTTTGTGCTGGGAAAAGCCTTGAGGGCTGAAGGAGGGAGCCTTCCCTCCAGGCCATGTAGATGTTTTACAGCTGTACGTGTGGCCTTGAGGTTAAAATTACTTCCTTGGAGATCCCCTCCATAGATGGGGTGGCCAGGCTGTTTTGCGGTCACGAATCTTGGCCTGTTGTGCCGGATGCTGCTGTGGGGGGAGGAATGTGCTGATGGGAGGTCTGCACATCCTCACCTTGCAGGGGTGCCTTTCAGCACCCTCACCTCTCTTGGCACACACTGCCTGCATTCGGGGCTCTCCTAGTCCATGGGGACAGGTCTGGCCAGCCCAGAGGGAGCTGGGGCCGTGCCTGGGCCCTGCCAGCCCGAGGTGCTGAGTGCTCCCGTTAACTCTGGGGAAGCGCAGGAGTCCTGGGCTGAGACTGTGCTGACACCAGGGTCTTGTTTCTGGTCAAGTAAACCAGAATGTTTTATTTTGTTTTATATACCCTGAGCTTTCTCAAGCAGCTCTGGAAGACACAACTCCAATGTCTGCTTTACAATTATCCGACATCTAATTTAATAAAAGCTCTGCAATTAACAGGCTGAATTCATGTAGCTCATGTTCTTCAGGGCCTCATCTGAAGGCTTTGCAGTTCTTAATGGGCAGAACTTTGCAGATGCTACACTGATCCGCTAAGCTCTGCTCTAATATTGTTTAAAAGTAATTGCCCTCACCATGTTGTTTCTGCTTTGCTATTTCTAAACTATGCAAAATTCAGGAAGCTGCCTCTTGCACATGATTATAAATTGCTGGCTGGGGTGAGATACCTAACAGGCAGCTAAAATATAATAAAACATTAAATGCATTTTCATATTGTGCATGTTCTCTTTACATATGTTTCACAAGGGACTCTGAATTTGCTTCACAATAATAACCACGAAAGGAAAAAAATATGTTCTCAGTAATGAACAGATACAGCAGAAGGGTTTTGGGCATGTAGTTCTTCCCTCAAAGAATTTTGCTTGAAAAGGGTATGAAGAAAATCTCAATAAAATATTAAGATTTGACCTATTGCTGATTATATTTGAAAAGCACAGGAGAGAGTCATGGCAGGAATGTAATTGGAGGGAGAAGGAAAGTAGAGTGCCAAGTGTATCCCTTAAAAATTAAAATTTTCTGCTCTGTTATTAAGAACAGCAGGTTTTATTAGTGGCATATAAACAACACTGAAACCTGGAAGTGACAACTAACAGCAGCCCACGGCTTGTTAAGTCCATGATAGAAGGTTATAATTCATATGCCATCTGGAAATTTTGTTGAGGGCTGCTCTCAACATGAGCTCATCATTTGGTACAAAATATTCTCCTGCAGGAACATGTCTCAAAGAACAGCAAGAGAACTGAGGGATAACAATTTTCAGGATAAGAACTGATAAATTCTGTGAAGGAAAAAGATTCCTTTATTTTCACCTTTGACTTATTGATATTACTCTGAATTCACTTAGATCATGAAGTCTGAGTGCTCTCTTGTTTCTTCCTGACTGGGACTGGTGATCTATTTAGACCGTGCCATGTGCCACAGACAAAAAGTCTTGCCGCTGACTTTGCCTACAAAACTCATTCTGGATACCTGGCAGGAAACTGAAAATGGGAGAAAAACATAAAAATGAAATATTAAAGATAGCTTGATGGAATCTACCAGCTCGTCTGACACATAAGAAAAGATAGAAAAATTTGTTATATTTAGGCTAATAAATTAGAAGACAGGTGATGTGTCATACATATTACATAGCAGAAGGTAAATGCTAGTGAGAAGAGATTATTTAAGTGATAACACTGGCACATGAAAAACTTCATGGTGACTAGAAACCACTTTAGATTTTAAGTAGGTGAGACCATAAATTTTTAAGACAGGGAAAGCCCAGAGCCCTGCAGAAATTTAGCCTCAGGAATTGTCTGAGGCAAATCAGTTTAACTTAGCATTTAACAGAGAGAAAATGCATGTACAAGTGGCAGTGAAATCAAACTTTCAAGGAGGCTTCCAAGCAAAACTGAAATCACAGACGATGAGCTAAGTTTGTTAAACACAGAACATCACTTATAGAAATGTTAAGGTAAGTCATGGACCCTAAGTAATCTGATGTGGATGTCAATTATCTGAGCAGTCTGTGATTAAACCCAGACTTTTCTGATAGCTGTGGCTGTCTTCGCATTGTTTCAAAGTGTTCGACCTTGAATAATATTTGCTGAACTGGATGTCTATGGCCACAATATCACACAACATATTTTGGAGTTGTGGAAAGATGAGCTCACCAAGGGCACACACAACACACAGCCTGATCCGTGGACAGTGACTGATGTCAGCCCAGAAAACAATCTGATTTTCATATACCCTGAAAATGCTATCTACTTGCATGGACATTCAGAGATGTTTTTGACAAAGTAAGTCATCAGTTTTCCTGCTCTCACCAGTGGTCTTTAAAATAGCACTTCCCAAAGATGTGTTCTCTTCTGAGATTCACACCATTAGTCATGTTGTTGATTCAGTCAGGCTCCCCAAAGCCTGGCCTGTGTCTCCTATCAGCTTCTTCTTTGTGCATACTTTTCTTTGAATTATTGCTGATCCAACTCTGTATTACAATAATTCTGTGTACATGGAGTGTATTTTATATTAACATTTGTTTATTGTGCTAAAGACCCTCAGGAATAATCTTTAATTTTTAAAGAATGCTGCATTAAAATTGTTGTTCCCACTGAAAACACTGGGACTCTCCCAACAGGCCATAAAATCACATGAGATTTAGGTACTATAGGATCCTCTTCTTAGTATGGGAAAGATATAAAAGAAGCCTTAACTAGTTTCAGCCCAGTTCAAAATAAGACTCACTACAGCATCAGCTCCATAGTGCTGTTTTTAGAATAAAAAGCTGTGAAAATCAGAGCTGGGGACCTCAAAGTCAGTGAAGCCATTCTTGAAGATTTAATCATTGCATATATTTGGAACACTGACATTTTTAGTCTTATGAGTATTGTGAGAATCGCAACTTTAGTCATGCCTTAATGCAAACCTTATAGAAATATTCTTTACAAACTTAAAGTCATGAAGCAAACTGATTTAGGGTTGAGAAGGCACCATTCTGTTTGGGATTCTGTTTTCTTTTCTTTTTAAAAACAGGGTCATCTCAGAAACAAGTTTTCCCCTTTTATTTGTCAAGAAAATGGAAAAAATTATTAAAAATACTATGCTGGTAAAAATACTGTTCTAACATTTTAATCCTCCTTATTTTCTGTTACATTCTGTTTTCTAAGCACAGTCTGCACTGAAGAAATTCAGCTGCAGAAACCATTGTTTGAAGTGGGAAGCTGAGACTTTCTGACAAATTGCAAATAGCTGACTTGAAAAAGTGTTCCCTGGTATCTTCCCCTGAATGAAAAAGTACACATCTCTTCTGACATGTGTTCTTGCTATCTGCTGATCTCAGCATTTAAAAATGTTTCGGGATAGGACAGGACTGCATTAAGGGAACTTGGATGAGTAAATCCTCTTGTGGCTCTTTAGGAAGTTATAATCTGCAAAAGGACTTCACTTGAAGGAATCTCTTCTACTTAGAAGGCAAAAAGGGAAAAATAAAACTCCCTATTGCATACAGCTTGCTATCTGATTTTCCCCCTCATGTGTAGCCAGATTTTTCTGAGGGAAAAACTTTAATGATAATTGCTTTTTTCCATAGCAGAGCAAGGATTTTTTTGAACAGATGCTGACTGATTCCGTTCTGTGCAATTGGACTGGTGGCTCTCAGAGTACTTGCTCAGGGCTGCCAAGTTATGAAATGTTTGAGGTATAAGCAGAGTGTGAATAAAGCTTTTATTGCTTTGAACAAGATATCTCAGCTCAAAATTCCCTTGCTTACATCTGTGTGGATATTAATGACCTGTTAGTTAAAAGTGGATATAAAAATGTCAGATGGACGAAAACAGATCAAATCATATTTCTTCTTAGTTTTGCCCTTTAAATGTTTTATGGTTACTATCACTGGGCTTCCCTCCTCTTCTCATGTTTTGTGTTTACTGGCTGTTACATAGTCACCTTTTTAAATACAAATACAGCCACAAATCAGCGGCTGCTTTTATTGTCATTTATATCAACAGTTGTTGTCTCTGCTTTCATAGAAGAGGGAATAATTTCTAAATGGGATGAATGAAGAACTCGTTATATTCTTCTTTATATTTGAGATATTTCTGAAAAATAGCAGTTTTCCCAGGGTCTAAAATCTTTCAGATATGCTAGGAGAAGCTTCAATTAATCCTCTTAAAATCTGTTTCAAATCTTTAAATACTATTGTTGTTGTATTTTCAAATTCTAGATTATACTTTTAAGTTTGCCAATATTTTTTTTTCTAAAGAAAGTTTTATCATTTAATCTGATAATGATTAAAAATTAGTGATATGACCAGTTTTTAAATTTTATTATTTTTCTCTTCTCTCAGTGTGATTTTGTAAGTGAAGACAAGTAGGAAAGGCAAATATGGAAGAATTTTTTGTTTCAGAAAGGAAACTGATGTGTTTAAATACATTGAAAGAGAAAATGAAGTTTCACTATTTTATATAAAATGAATGTATCATTTTCAACCAGACCTAGCTACTAATACTTATTAATGATATTACTTAAGTAATTACACAGCATTTCAGGAATGATAACTAATGCTAGAAATTGCACAGTGAATTCAAAGAGTGCTCCCTTTCTGGTGCTGCAGCACAAGCCTGATCTGGACAAGATGCTAGGCAGTAATGCTGAGCAAGTTCAGTGTTACAGCAGCATCATATTTTGCTCTTCTTGTCACTACAGATTCCAAAGGCTGTAAAATTCTCCCATGTTTCTGATCCTTCTCATAATATTGTTGTGTGATACTCTAATGGTGCAAGAGTTGTCAGCGCCTTTTGAGCCAACATCTGGAAACCATTAATGCTTCGTGGAGCACAGGATGGCACAGACACCACTGATGCATCTGGAATGAGCAAACCCTCTCTGTTGTGCCCTGGTAGGGTGGGTGATTGCCAGGGGAAGCCTGGGAGTCTCTCAGGATACTTCAGACAGACTCCTGGCTCATATGCAATGGCTGAACCTATAGTATGACCAGGAACCTGAATGCACCATGTGAAAAAGATGTGGAATATTTCTCTCCTGGCTTTTTGTTAGCTACAGTCTGTTAGTGACAGTCCAGTCTGTAAAAAGTGACAGCTACATCTGTGTGGATAAATTTCCCATCTGAAACAGATCTGAAACCAAATATTTTGAACTTAATTGCATGTCTTGCATAGCATTTGATTTATTCATATGCACATTGGCTCTGTGGCACATGGCAGCAATCACAGGTAGGATGTCTTGTTACATGTGACATGAAGAAGAGCATTTTTCCATGCTGACATGGTTCATCTGCTCAAACTTAAAGAGCTCATTTAGCTAGGCATCCTTTTTTTTTCATCTTTCCTTTATTCTCTTGTAGTGGTAGCGTCAATTAATTATTCAGCTCCATTTCAAATATTTTAAATGCACATCTTGTAGGAGAATTTATGCAAGACCAATTGTGTCTGATTATGACATATTTTCCTCAGACTCTAGAAAAGCTCACTAAAAGTCAAGAACTGTAGCTTTTTATTACTACTTTTTTCTGGACACTTTCTTTGTTTATTAATATCATAACTGGCAACTCTTACCAAGCTTCTTTAACTCTCCTGGTTCTGCCAAAAGCTGGGACTGTTCAGGCTGGAGAAAAGTGCAGAAAACACAAGTAGAAGTGATGCTGGCATTTTTTTTTTTTTTTCCCCAGAATGCCTGCAGCTATGATTCTCCACTCAGTAAAGATTTTTGCCCCAAAGGAATGAAGAGTAGGCAGATGCTCAGAGAACAAGTGATATGGATCTAGGAGATATTAAGACCTGCAGCTCTTGAAAAGCTAAAATCTTTTGCAAACAGAATTACAATTAGCTGTGTTCTGATGGAATTTCTGAGGACTCTTGGTGGTTCAGAAAGAGAATTTTAACTTCTAATATGACTCGTTTTCTGTCAGCTATGCAGAGGCAATGGAAAACATTTGTCAAAACAGATGGCAGGTTTAGCCCCCTGCCACTGAATACAAATGGGAAGTTCAAGGTCCAGTTAATGGCTGCTGAGCCAAGAAACATTTGGAAACTTAGTTTAGCATTGACTAGACCCCAAAGAATACACTGTTACAATTCCAGGACAACGTGTCTATGGCCAAACTCGGAATGCTGTGAGCATTATGCTTCCAGCCAGAACGAAGAGCTGCTGAGGTGCACAAAAACTGAGATGTAGCAGCTAACATGGTTTTCAGGATTTTTGAGAAGACATGTTTGACAGCTGCTGCAGCCCAACAGAACATTTCTTTGCCCAGTGCTTCCTGACATTTTACTACCACTCAATTGCTTTTCCTACACTAAAATAAATATTATCTGAAAAGCAATCATATGCATAAAATATACAAGGAAACAAAATGTGAAAGTCTCTGGTTTTTCTATTAAATCATACTGGCATTTACACTCAAGTAAGTTTCACAGAATCTCTAGGTAAATTGTGGAAACTATGATCTGTGGAGCTGAAAGGTTTTAATGGCCAATGGCATAACTACTGAAAGCAAAACAAAGTCACAGAGATGTTTTACATACATCCAGTGAAACAAAACTGGGGTAATTTGTGCTGATTATTAATGAAAAATGTTCTTGCTGTGATTGAAACAATTTACTGTTAAATGAGCAGAGGTTACTTGCCTGAGTTTGGAATAAGAACACAGAGAAAGCTCCTACAAAGTGTTTGTAATAGTGATCAGTGCTTTTTTCAGGCCCTAATCAAGATCCTAATAAGGTAATCATATAAAAGATTAGAAAGGTAGATTTTTCCTATGGAATGGGTACTCACTGCAGCGCAGTAAATGCAAGGTTAAACTGCACCATGTCTGTCTCTACCTTTGCATCCCTTGTGCATACATCAGGAATTAAGCATCGAAGACCAGAAGTGTAGCACTGTCGAAAACACAACTGACCTGTCAGTCTTGCATACAAGTCCCTGTCACCAGGTTCCGAATGTTTCTTCCCAGTTGGGTCTGGCTGAGTTCCCTTCTTCTTCTTTCTTCACACTGAGGGGAATGTACAACAACAACTTAAAATTAAGAGCAAGGGCTAAAAGATAACTTTTGTGGCTGATAATTGTCAGACTACTCATATTTGTTTTCCATAGTTTCACAGGAATGACTTCCTAAGGATTAGCTTAGGACTAGTTTACTTTTTTTCCTTCTAGAATTTCATGAACCTATGGGATGGATGTCATGAGTGAAAGCCAAGTTGCTGTTTGCTATATCTTAAGGTAAGCTGTTAAATACCCAGTGGTTTTTTTTTTTGTTTGTTTTTGGATTTTTTGGTGGTTTTTTTTTTTGGTTTTTTTTTGGTTTTTTTTTTTTTTTTGTTTTGGAGCTGTAAAGCAGCATTGATATGCATTATACCCTGCGTAACTTGCAAGTGAGTATGGAAAAATGGCAGGTCCTTGATTTCTACACCAGTGGTTTCAGACTGGACCTAGAGACTAAATCAGATAATTAAAATCCAGGTAATTTTATAAAGATGTGCAATTCTTTCTCTTCAAAACCCTTGTGATCTTCATGCAACAACTTTGGCCAATATGCCACCATTGCTTCCCACAAAGCAGAACTGAGAGATCTCTGAAGAAAGCTGTTAAGTGTTCCCTTAGGATTTAGGCACTGATGATCAGCTCAGCAGAAGCAGGCAGAAGTTAACACACCTCAGTTGGCAGGAAGATTCAATTTTTAAAAGACTGTGTGTTCCAAATAACTGTGGCAGATGTACAGTGAAGCCCACAGAGCTGTGGGAGCTCATCACTAATACTAAGAGTCTTGGATCTTCCTGACAGATAACAGCTTGCTGTAGCAGCTGTCTCCAGAGGGTTGCTGTTATTTGGAAGCAACACATTTCAGTGCCTCTTTTCTTGACAATACCTGGGATTAATTTAGTCTACTGTTGTCTAAAGATTCCTGTGGAGAAGGAACTATCTTGAAGGAAATGTCTTCCGAGACCCAAATTAAGTGATGAAGAATTGTGCTTGCCAAATTTGTTTACATAGATGGGTTTTTTAGCCGAGAATTTAACTGTGTAGTTTGACACTAAAAAAAGTCATTCCTGGATTTAAGCACTGGGAAACAGTATAAGGGAATAAAAATGGATGTACAGAACTAGAAGACAACTCTTTTAACTATATCCATAATTTAAAACAGAAAAAAAATCATTAAGTAAATTGCATTTTCTCAAGTCTGGCTAAGGAACAAGGCATTTCTTGCTGGATGTGTGAATCTGTTCAGTACTGTGCAAAAAAAAGAAATTATCTTTTCCCTTAATATTTCTATAAACCTATGTTCTGCCACTTTAATCTACCAGTGACAACAATGCAGCATTTTATTTCCTGATTTGTTGTGACTATGAAACCTATGAGCATAGATAATTTTGTTAAAACACAATTAAAATTTAACAACTTGCCTAGTTATCCTCATAGTCAAATTTGTCCTCATTTGAAAGGGCTCTTTTCTAATTTTGACTTATTAAATTCTATGAGAAAGATCAAAGGTGCCCTTCTGTTCCTTATTACAGAGGATCAATGGGTCAGATAATTGAAGGTTTGATAAAATATCTCAGTGAATTCAGCTGTATGCAGTAATTATTATGTTATTAGGCCATTTCACAGTAAGAGTTAAACTCCCAATCCTTTTGTGAACAGCATAAATACGTGCTAAACAAGTACCTCTTTCCTGAGGAACGTGGTCCTGGTTGGTCTCATATTTGAAAATGTACCATGTCCTTTTCAGTTGCTAAGCTGTGTGATTTACAAACTGTTCTCGACGGATTGTATTGGCATCCCATCAGGACTGCATTCTAGCCTTCCTCCCTAAAATACAGGCAGTTCTAAGAAAGCGGCACTATTCTTGTGAAAACAGCATTTATATGTTTCTCTTGCATGTTTATCCTCAGCATCATCTTACTGGGAACATGCTTAACCTGCCAAAAGCTCTTCTGAACTCTGACTGCAAACCATTCCAAAGTCCAAATTTCTCATGCAAATGCCGTATGACCTCAGGTAGGTAGAGAACTCTAGGTTCTCTGAGCACATTATCTGCGACAAACTTTACAGTTTTCTGAGTCTTTTGGCTGCTGCATATTCAAAGCACTGTTTACTTATTGCCCTTGTCATCTAGTCAGACTGCATAGCTTTGATCCAGGCAGTTTGCTTTCAGTCTTACCTCAGGATTCACAACCTCATCGTGCTGAGAAGTCTGACCCAGGTGCATTATCCCGAAAACCTGAGGCTTTTGATTTGTTTGATTAACTCCCATGGCTTGCAAGCGATCCAGCTTTTGTTCAGCCGCTGTTCTGAAGGCTGGTGCATGGCTCTGCACGGCTTGGGCTTTCCTTAATCAACATATGGACTATAATATATTGGTTGTTTTGAGTCTGATGTCATGGGAAAAAGTGTTGCTTCAGTCAGTATGGAAACTTGCCCGGATACCTTTGTGTTGTTTCTTCCTTGACCGTAGTATCTGCTTGAAACTTTTCACTTGCCTTCTAATGGTTATTCCTGCTCATCCACAGGCTGTTTCCAGTCCAAATAGAGTGCTACTTGATTGAAAAAATCCAAGAAGCAGTTCTCTTTTTGGCACATATTTAACAATCCCAGCTAAATCCCTTCTGAAATGCCATGGTCCAGTTTGTCATAGAAGGTCACAGGCTTTCTGAGGCTGTCCCTCTGGACATTTCAGCGACTTCCGTGTCTGCAGAGCTACAAAAACTCGGCTGAAATCTGGAATGTTTTTGAAACCCTTTCTTCCCCTCCCTCCAAAGTGGCTGTGAGGAAGCAGTGACCGAGGGTATCCTTGTGAAACTCCTATTGACCCTTAATATGGAATGTGCAACCAGTTCAGGGCTGTATCGAGGTCCTGTGCTTGGGGTTTGTTTTTTGTACTGAGGGAGCCTTTCAAATGGTGTTTGAGAATGACTTTAAAAGAACAGTTATATAATTTTATTTGCTCTGCATAACTAAAGGATATTAGTCAGGGCAAACTAATGTAACTCCAGTGATATTAATAGAGATGAGTTAGAACAACTGGAGAATAAGTCCTTAAATTCTAGGGAAATTATTATTGTGCAGGCTGAGTTTCAAAAGCTCTAATGCTGTCTAATAATGTTAGGAGTCTCTAATACCCAACTAATTCCTAATTAGCTTTTCCTTCCCTGTTATGCTTTTTTGTTTATGTCAGAGTTTTGCTGTAAGAAAACAAAAACTCTGTTCAAGATAAACCTGCCCTGAGCTGTGCCTACAGACTTGTAGTACCTGTCCAGGACAAGAAGCTCAGCAGGCTCAGGGCTTGCACACTCCCATTGAAACACTCAGAAAATCAAAATGTGTTTCTGCTTTGTAAATACCAACCAGGATTTTTCTGTAACCTCTAACATGGCTGATAAGGAATGGATTTTCCTAAGAACAAAGATACCATTCTAGCTTGGGGGTAGTCTCACTGCCAGATTTCAAGCTCCTCTTATAAATCACTATGGCTCTTCAGAAAACAGATGAAATATATGAATGTTGGCGAAACCGCCCCACACTAAGTTTGTTCCAAAAATGGCTGCACTATTTTCTACCAAACTTCATTTAAAAAAAAAAATTACCGACTCGAAGAAGAAATTTCAACCTGGATATTGAAGTTTGGCTTTATAACTTTTCACACGTTATGGAGTTAGGGCTTTCTCCATGCCATCTGATTAACCACTCCAATTTTTGTCTGCATTAGAAACTTTATACACTAATGTAAGGAACAACAAGTATGGAGATCTTTGGTTGATTTTATCTGGATTTGGAGGATCTTCTGAATGCTATCAAAACAGTGAAAAGGGTCCAAGATCCCAGCTTTTCTCAGGCAGTGCTCATCAGAGAAGGCAAGTATGTAACTCCACCAAAATAAAGAAATGCTTAAATTATTAAAATAATGCATATTCTATTATCTAAGGCACTTTGGAGTTGTGCTGTGTGGGGAAGCAGGTTAGAAAACAAATAGAAGAGACCTTGTGGAGGTCAGTCTGTCCTGGACACCCTTAAACTTCAGTGCAGAAAATGGCAAAATGAATCCATCTGCAAACAGACTGGAAATAAACAACTCCTTGGATGCAATTTTCCTTTTATCCAGAAGCTAGGACAGTGCTTTTGGTTACCTTGTCTAACCGATTGCATTTCCAGGCTATCTATCAACACAGTTTCAGCTCTCCCCTTGCATAATATGATGAGAGAGAATCCGGGAGCCAGGCAGAGAATGACAGACCATTGTTACACCTTTGCAGCATGAAATGGCTTTAGCTCAGGGGAAAGCGCCTGGCCCTTGGAAAGACCTCTTGGCAGTGACAAATGTGCATGTATTCTGATAATTTATGTCCTGAGATTTCTTCTTAGTTACTGTTCTCTATGAAAACAATGTTTTTAAAATAGTGGAGATGATATCCAGGATATTTTTGCTATTTATAATTCCCATTGTTGCAGCTCTCTGGGGATGATTAGGTTGGATGACTTCAGTAGTGTGATAGCTATTGATATAAATAACTTTCCAGAAGATTTCCTTGTGACTTCAGAACAAATTAACCAGCAATAAAAACATTTCTGAAGGAGTTTAGTTACCTAGACATTTTCTGAAAACCACACTAGGCACTGCTTTGCATGCAAAAGAGATAAAAACCTTTAAAAGCTAATCTTTGCATGCTTAGGATTTTAATAAAAAAAAATCAATTATCAAACACCTAGGTCCCATTTTCAGGAGTCTTGGGCTCCTCGGTCTCTCAAGTATTTCTGACTATTGCGCTTTCTGATATATTTAGAGTAAAGGAAGAAATGCTTACCTAGATGAAGGCAAATATAAGCTCAGAAACAGAGTAGAGTTCAATGAGTTGCTAGGGAAATCTGGCCCAAGGACAGGTAATTATCCAAAACTCTCCACTTGAGGCATACCTAAAGGTTTGCTGTTGGAAAAGGTCTTTCCTTTGAGATTTCCAGTGTTTCCTGACTTCAGGCAGGAAAGGAATAGTGGAAGAAGTGCTTCTCACTCTATTATGGTCTATTCTGATCTATTCTGATCCCTGAAGAAGAGAGGTAGAGACATGGTGTGTGCTGAAAATAAACTAACAAAGTTCTAGTTGCTCTTTCATATGAGTCTGTTTCATTCCATTGCAATTTTAAATCATGTTTTTGTGGACCAATGATGACAAAGGACCAAAGATTTCAGGTCTAAATAACGGAAGGTGAACCTGTTTGTCATTCTTACCCTTTCTGAGTTCATGCACACAAATGCTCCAATTTTGTGTGCCAGTGCATGTGTGTGTAGAAATACAATTGGATAACCTCCTTAGCTTACCTGTGAAAAATTGAATTCTTAGACCTATTTGGTAATTGATTGAGAGACCTTGGATGAAGAATCTGCCCCTACAATTTGATTATTTAATCAAAAGAGACTGCCTTAAGTTAGCAACAGAAAATGCTGAAATCTTTGAGGGACTCTCACTCTTTACAGTTTTCAGTTATTTAATTTAAAATAGAAGCTGCTTCCTGTCCATAACAGGTCTACAGAGGGAATCCTATAAAGATCTTCTTGATTTATTGAAAAGACAGCTACTATGTGGAAGCAAAGCACTCAAAGTTTTCTTTGAGGTAACTGCAGCTCTTTCCTTTAGCAGGATGAAGCTATTTTATGCCAATGAAATATGCTGTTTTATGTCAATTTTATGCCAATGAAATGCTCACCATGCCATGGCATGTCATTTGTTCCATAGAATCACATGTGTTCCTCAGCTCAGCAGTGATCCATGCACCTAGAAACTTCCCTTTCTGAGTGACAGCCCTGTTTTACTTGGAGAATATTTGAGAAGTGTTACAGAGCCATCTAAAATTGGAAACCTCCAGAGAAAGAGCAAATCCCTTGGTCAAGGAAATATGAGTATATCTGAGATTTTTTAAAACCTCAGAGACTTGCTGAAGTCACCTAATCAGTCAGCAGGGCTTCAGAGTGGGAACAAGGCTGACACCATGCACTCCTTGGTGCCAAGTGACTACAGTCCTTCCCTGTCATGGTAAAATTTATGTGTTGCTTAAGGTAAATGAACCTTTCTGGGAAAAAAGAAAAAAAAATTTTCTTAATTCACTTGCATAATGCAAATGTAGAGGATTAACATGTTTGTACAGTAAAATAAGTGCATTGTTGTGCTGAATTGCACCACAGCCACATTACTGTAGATGGTGGTGAGCAGTAACAAATGCTCTGTAAAGTGTAGGAAATGCTATTGTAGGATTACATGCAACAATCTACCCATAGGGGAATGTTTCCCCTAATTAGGGACTTTATAATTTGGAATTATAGACTTGCATCTTTTCAGGGCACTTTTCTTATTTCCAGTATGATCTAGATTACATTGTTAGCCTTGATATAAAATTTGGAAGATGCCATCATATCTGGGGGAAAGGGGGAAGCTTCACTTTGTGAGGCATTATATATGCTAAAAGATAATCCGTGGTCAAACTGATTATAATACAAGCAGCTCACAAAAGTAAAAGATATCCTGTGTAATATTCCAAAAGGAGCAATTTGATCAAACCTACTTTTGCATCTACTGCAAACTGAAAAGCTGCTTTAGTTCTGGCCTAGTTTTCTAACCAGAAGTTCCTCCCTGATGTTTCTTTGGACCCAGATAAAGAAGCATGTGCCTAAAAAAAGAGTTTATCAGTATTAATTTTCAGTTCTACTCATTCCATCAGTAAATGTATGAGTGCAGTGTGTTTTCCCCTGCTCTTCAGTCTTCAGTTGTCTGCAGACTTTGGGTGAGTTGGAGCATTCACTGTTCATATAAAACACAGGGCTGAGGCTATTTCAGAATTTGGTTGGTGTAATGAGCTCGGAAGCTCTGCATTTCCACCCCTCTATAACCTGTATTAATATGGGTATCTTTACCAAGGGAGAAGGTTCTCATGGGAATATACAATAAACAAGCATGATTCTCCCTTTCTCTTTTGTCACAAAATCCTGTACTTACTCTACCCACAGCTATTTTGACTGTTTCTTAAATATCTTCTCATTGAAGTCACTGATTAATGCCAATGATTATTATACATTGGGTTTTGTTTAATGAGTTTCTACTTAGATTTCCATGAGATGAGTAAGCTCTTAAGCAGATCCTCTGCCAGGATTTGTTAAATAAAATCACTTTTGCCCATCAAACCACGTATTGGATGAGGGGATAATGCACTTATTATTCACCTGAGGCCATCAGGTGCTGGTGTGAGCTAAATGTCTCCACCAGATCCATAAAACCATGAGGAGAGATTTGGCCAATGGATTATGTTCCCAGTCAAGTGTCATACTTTAGCATATTTGACTAGGATTTCTCTACTGGAAGTAAAGGAGATGTTATTCAAAAGAGATGCTGTCTGAAAATACCAGGGAAAAATTTTGTTGCTCCCTCTGGTATTTTTTGAGCAAGCTGATGAGCTGAGGCACTACCAAGTCAGCTCTTTGCTGCAGAGAAGTGGCCTTGAGGAAGCTGCCACCTGGCAGAGGTGTTCCTACTTCCTTTCCCTGTGCTGCTGCTGCTCCCTGGTGTGTGGGAGAGGTCATGGTAGAAATCCTGAATTCATGAGCCACGTTAGATTCCATTTTGCTCGTATTTGCTCTAGGTGGACTGTGATAATGAAAGGGAAAATTAATATTAATTTGCTCTCATCTCTGTCCTTGGAACTGAGAGAATTTTTTGGTCCTCTATGTGAAATTTTGTACAGACTTAGAGGCTTGTTCTGTGAAACCACCTCATTACTAAAAAAAACCCCACTTTTTGGAGACAAAGCAGAAGTTAACCAGTCTCTGCTGCCCCACTTGATCTGAATTTACTGCTTCCAAAATATAAACTCTTCTATTTACTGCTATTCTCTGCAGCAGGAGTGCAATGGATTTGTTCAAATTAAGTTAATTTTCAACACTAAAAGCTAATCAAAAAAAATATAGTAGAAGAAAGAATTACAAAAAAAACGCTTTCTGCTCTGGCTCCAACAACATTTCTCTCACTTCCGTGTCCTGCCTTGTGACACAGGCTTTGATCAGAGATAACTGTCAAATTAAATAACATAAAATAATAATTAAAAAGGAATCGGCAAATAATTCAATCTCTAGGAAAAGTAAAAAGCTTTGAAAAGATGGTTGAATAGCAAATAGCCAGCTTTGCTGATGCATTCGAGGTGCTGCCAGGCTTGAATTGCAGATGGCCCCTGCTTGAAAGCCGATGGAGTTACAGCTTTATCCACCAACAGATGGTGAGCAGGACAGGGCAGGTCTCGCTTTTCAGGGCTCTGTCCTCTGCACTGCCTTGGCCACGGGCTGGGAGAAGCAGGGTCATCCTGAGAAAACACGGCTGTGACTGTGTGCGGGTGCTGGCACCTGGAGAGAAATCACAGCAGGCTGGTGGTGGAAAGCCCGTGTGCTGCTCTTGGAGGGCCTGGGAAGGCTGCTTCAAAAATTGCACCTGTACCAGAGTGTTCTCTGGCTAGGAAAGAAAGATCTTTCTGAAGGGTAAACTGTCTTTTGCCACATGTGCCCCTCTAGAAAGCCTTAGTCCCATCATTTCAAATGACAGTGAACAACAGGTTTCACCACAGCACTTGTAACATACCTGTATTGATGTGTCCTCTCCTTTCTTCCAGTAAGCAATTTTATTGTAAATTAGCATGCAAATTAATTGATGACGAAGTCTCTTGTAGTGTCTTTTCTATGAGCCCTTTGTGCTGTGAGGTGCGGGTTTGGCTTTCAGGCTTTATCACTAATATATCACAAACAAGGCAACAGCTTCTATGCTTTGATATTTATATTGGCTCCTGGCACACCTCAGATAATGAGGTTTCTCTGCATCAGTTTACATCATAAATTGTCATGTAATTTAGTCTACAAAGAAAATATGAAAAGGAACAACTGTAAGCCCTCAGGCTTTTGTGACAGACTAAAACAGCAATACAGCCACAGTAGAGTCTTTGTGCCGCTCTGTGGGGATGGATGAAGAGATGAGGGTAGGAGGGAGTTCCATTTACTGAGGTTCCCACAGAGCATATAAAATCCTAATCACCCTGTGGAGAAATGCAGGCTCTGGGCATTTCTGCTGGTAGCTCTCCACACTGCTGGGATCAAAAGGTGTGTGCAGGGGAGGATTAGTGGCCTGCCCTCCAGTTGCCTTTGAGACTGTATTTACCTTCGAGCACCGGTGAATCTCTGTGGACATGAGGACATTAATTATCCTCAGCTCTTTTATTTCCTTGGAATAGCTAGAAAAATAGTTTCTCTAAAATAATGCTCATTATAGACCCGAGTTTTCTTCTTCTCTTGTTTAATAGAGAGTAACTATGACCTGTGGCCTTGTATAAGAAACCAGTTGAATTCGGATGTGGGGTTTTTTTTCAGGCTTCCTCTCCTGCTCATGCTGCAGCCTTCTCTTGCTCAAAGGAGCTGGCACGTCATTGCATTTTTGCAGAAGTAATGGGTTCCTTCTGAAGGCATAAATCAGAAAGTCATACTAAAACACAACAATCCCAGCAGCTGACATATTTTAGAAGCAGCTGAAGATGAAAACCTTTCAAACTTGTTGTTCTCCTCAAACAGCTTGTGTTCAATCTGTTCCATACTAGCACAATAGGAATTGACCTTTCCATGTGTTACTATAGGACAAACACCACTCTGTGGATGTGGATAGTTTACATTGTGGAATGCTCCACTCGTACATATTTGAAATATTAATCTTTAGACCCCAGTGCAAACAGTAAATTACTTTTGCACTGCATTTCTTTCTACAGTTTGACACCTTTTCAAGCTCATTTGTGAATGATTTTTGTGTCTTCTTAGACATTTTTTCCTCCTTTCCTTTTAAGAGTATATTAGTTTGTAATACCTAAATTATGGATTTTATAAAAACTCTTCCAAAAAATTAGAAAATATTTGGAAAAGAAATTATCCATCATTCCAGTGTGTGCAAGTGCTTTAGGTTCCAGAGAGGTAATAGATAATCTGCAGCTATTTATGAAAAGTTTTACTGTATCTTTTAATGCCAAGCTACAAACAGTGGCCTTGGAACATTATGATACAACCTCAAGTTATCTGCTGCCCTACTTTGATTCCCATGATGGTATCTTTCAAGAGTTCTCTTGGCTGAAAAAGGAAAACAGGCTTTGATATATGACTAAATGCCTTAAGGCACAGAAGTAGGGAGCTTCTGTCCTTGCATTAATGAGGAATGACAGCAGGAGACAGGAGGTGAAAACTTCAGGATGAGCTGCATGAAATCTCTAGATGCATCCTTATTTTAATGATTGGTTAATGCAGCAGCAGGACTGGGATTCAAGGTGGATGTCTGTTCAAGCTAATTCTAGAAGTGAGTAAAGGTGGTGTTGTCATGAACCACATAAAATGCTTTTGTTTACATGCTTCAGTTAAAGTTCTTGGGTATGAGGCTTTTCTCAAAACATGGCCCTAAGTCAGTGCAGTTCTGAAGAAAGATTGACTCAGTCAGGTGGACACAGACATCACTCACTCTGGTCAGAACCTACTACTGCATATCTGGGAGCACTTGAACATGGGTCACTTCATAAAAATGTCTCTTACAGATTAAATGCAATAACAAGTTGGTAGTTTTTGGCACAAGGCAGAGACCTGTGATAACCTCTGTGACCTCTCTGGAAATTACAAAGCAGGTAGAGAGTGGTCCCTCTAAATGTTTTATCTTTTATGCTCAAGAACAACCTCAGCATTCACTTCCTTTATCTTAACATTCCAAATACATAAATATGACAGAAAACAACTAGAGTTACACTCTTGATAAATTGCCACTGTGACCTTCACCATGCCCTGGAGTGTCAGCTTCATGTGATATCAGCTAAAGCTTTGTGTCATGATTTGTCATTTGTGCAGCTGCCAGATGCTCACAAGTCTGTTGACTCTGAAATTTGACGATAAAAGCACTGTGGGAATTTAATAATGAGTCTTGGTTTGTTTGTTGATCTTGATCTTGACATCCATAATCTGAACTACTTTTAATATGCTGCTTTTAAGCAGATACTAAGCGAAAGATGAGGACACCCCAAAGCCAACCCATTGCAATGGTTAACCCATTCCTAAGCGCCATGTAAAAATCTGAATGACCAAGTTAAATTTCCACACATAAGCACAGTGTACAAGGATTAATTATTATTTTTGTTAGGAAACCACAGTAAACTGATATTCACTTTTGTAGATGCCCTTTTAATAATTTCAGTGCACCAGTAACCTAATGCTTGGAAGAAAACACTACCTCAGCAGTACCTCTGTAATTAAGATGACACCTCCCAGAGTCAGGCTGCCTTCATGGAGTGTGCTGTCATGGTGCTGGACACGGCCTTGTGATACCTGATACTGTTGTTTCAATGCAATAGGCAACTTCACTTTCAGCTGGAGCAGTGCAAATGATAATATTATGACCTAACAATGTTATTCTTTTAGTGGATGGTTTGTACCTCTAACAAGGAAAGTTTTATGAAATTTGTATTGGCTTGATTTACAGAAAGCTTACCCATTTAGCGGTTCACTTTGACATAAATTTTCTATTTTTTATTACTGCTTGGTGCATAGGAACAGAATGGTTTCAAATTTTTTTTCTTTATTTTTCTTGCTTTTGTCTCTAAAATGCTCCAAAGGATCTGTGTGTACAATGTGGTTTCAAACAGAAAAAAATATTAATTTTGTACAGGCATTTTGTTTTAGTAAGTATCCCTTTCAGGACTCTTGTGTCTTTATTGGTATGAATGGCACAGCATCAAAGGATAAAGATAAATACTTCATTCTTAGCATTGAAAACAACCTACTGTCAGCAGAAAAGCTTTTTGAACTGGTTGGAGCCTTGATCGGAGAAGTTATTAATTTCTGACATCTCTTAGGCTCTTTCTTTTCAGCTTCCTTTCCAGCCAAAATAAATGGCACCGTCCTGTCCTGAGCAGGGGGTTTGGGCAGGGCTGCCCTGGCAGTGGGTGCAGCTCTGTGCCAGGGCCCAGCCTCGTGCAGAGTCACCTGGGGCACCTGGAGCTGCAGCCTGCCTCTCCGTGGGGTCAGTGCCTCCTGCCTGGGGTCACTTGCAAATTCCTCACATCTGCTCTAGGAGCCTGACTTCTCATTTATGAGCTTAGGCACTCAGGTCTGGAAATTTTGACTTGGGCTTTTTCAGTAGCAGGAGTGCACACAAGGGAGAAACAACAGCCTTTTGTTCTGAACAATCTTTTTCTGAAAGGGAGATCTAGGTAGAAATTTGACCTGTAGAGATGCTGCCTATTTTATTAAAATGCTTTTTATGTTGTTGTTTCTTTAAACCCTTCCCATTTTACTCAGCTTAGGCTGGGATATCAAAATCAATCTCTGATCTATCTGCCTATCACACTCTTCCCTGAGAAGGAAGATTTTGCCAGGAATGTTGTGTGGGGCACACAAGAGATTTAAGCTTGTGGCAGTCATGCAGTCCCAACAGGGACACTGTAGGAAGAAAGCAATGGATCTGGGTGAGTGACTGCTGTGCCCCTGTGGGGAAGGGACTCTTCCCAGTGCTCCTCTGATCCTAAGGCAAAGCCCAGACTCTCTTCTCCACTTGGGTTATCTCTCTGCAAGTCCAACAAGGGTATCGTGAGTCCAGCACAACTGGCAGTGAAACCGCTTTCTGCAAAGACTTCAGGAATTGGCTTGTGCTCCTAAATTCTCCAGTATTCCAGAAACACAGATCATTCCTTAGCGATGCTGGTTTGTGCTGCTTGCAGCTGTGGCACTTCCCAGCAGAAGCACTAGGAATGGTGTATGTGTGGAGGTACCATTAAGAGGTATTTGTGTGGTGTCAGCTGGCCATGGAGGGGCAGGGAAGAAGCAAACCTGGTATTTGATTTTCCTGCTGGTTTCCTCCCTCTTTTCCATTGGCTCCATGCCTCTACATGAGGGAAAGGAGGAACTGCCCAGCACTGTGTGAGCTCAGCTTGGCTGTGAAGCATCAACAAAAGCTGTATGGATAAGTGTTTGGAAATCGGCTACAAAAATAATACTTACAAATTGGGAAAGCTTTTAAACATTTTCTTTCTGTCCAGCTCAAATTCCAACTCCTTGAGCAGGTTCCACAAAAGACCATTCTTGAAATCAAGCTCCTACATGAGATTTGACATCAAGAAGACACAGTGACAGTTTGTCCAAATTAATGGACTTGAAATCTGTTTTCCTCTGGGAAATGTTTAATATTATTCCTTATGTTCAAATGATAGATCACAGAAGTGAGTAATGCTTTCTCTAAAGTTAGTTCTCTTCTTCTGAGGAAATAGCAAAGACAAAATGTTCACTGTGTTTATCCTTAGAATCCCTACAGGACTCCAAAGACTTCCACAGATGAGGGGGTAAGAAAAACAGCCGTGGAAATTTAAAGTTCAGTCTCCTCAATAAGAAAAAACAGGAGTCTTCAGTTCACTGCTTTGCAGATTCTTAATCCTTAGCAATAATTTTTTTTAATATTTCAAAATAACTTTCATCATAATGTAGCAGCTTTCCATTTGGAAAGCTTACAAATCTGAAATATAATTTTTTTTTTTTTATTTTACTTGAACTAAAACAGTGGTAAGAATAAGTAGGTTAACATTGCTGGTTTTAACAGTGAATGCCTAAACAGACCTCTTGAAAAAAGGTTTTTACGAAGATAAATTACTTCTATAGGTGAAACATAAGTGAAAAAAAAATTAGCATGAAACTAATTTTTATACCCCCAGTGAATCTCCATTTTCCATATTTTTGGTGCTGGCTAGAACCCCAATACCTAGTATTCCTTTCGTATGTGGAATGCTTTCAGCAGCTCAGAAGACAACATTCTCAGGTCTCACCCCAAAAGCTGCATTTCCTGCAAGTTGGTTCTTTCTCTCCTAGCCCAGCTTTTCTTTGAATCTGAAATAATTTTCAGTTGCATTGCCAAGAATTAAATTAACCCTTGTGAAATAGAGCTTGAAATATGTTTCAGGTTTCCTTTCTTCCTTGAATAAAGAAATAGAAGGTTGTGAAGTATCTTTTAATCATGCATCAGCCAAATTATTTTTCAGTTAACAATTTAATAAATGGCACCTTTCTTTGTGTTTTTCATTATTGAGGGAGGGTAAGGTAGTTTATATGTAGGCAAATACATAGAAGAGACAAAGAGAATTTTCAGTTACTTACTGGGTATTCTGTATGTATCATATCTGAGCAGTGACCTGAGGAAAAGGTCAGTTAAAACAGCCATGGTCTTTCACAACAAAATATTTAATTGGAAGGATCTAGGACAAAGTCCTTGGTCATATCCAAACTAAGAGAGTAAAAAAAATATCTTCATCTAGAAAACAGATGTTTCAACACAATTCTGTGTCATAGAAATATTTGAAAGAGTTTGTTTTAATTCCTTGTGGAAACAAAAGCAGATTTTGAAGCCTTGAATGCAATCCCAAGATGGATTTGTCTTTGGGTGGCTCTGCACTCCAGCCAGACGCCAGGCCTTGCTGCTGCCCCAGCCCAGCTTTCCTTGCCCGTCCTGTTGGACTGGGCTTATTCTGGGAACCAGTGCTCCCCACAGCCTAGGGAGGAAAGACAAACTTGTGCTTCCAGTAGGTATTGGGGAACTGCTCTACTTTCCTCTCTAAAGCTGTGTTTTCCAGGCTGTAAAAGAGGGGATGGTAAGGAAAGGAAAGGTATCCACTGAAGAGATGGAGAAATGAGTCCTATGAAAAACAGGGAAACCAAAGGCAGAGTAGATTGGGAGTAGCAGTGCAAATTAACAGCTGTGCTATCTGTGAAAGGGCAGGACTATTGTGTACAGTGGAAATAACCCATAAAACACAGGTGCAAATGGCTGTGTGTCCTCTCCTGGCTGAGACCCTGCCCCAGCCCTGACACGTTCTCCCTCATGGAGCTCCTTGTATGAAGACCCTGACATGTGTGGGCAGCAAAACCTAACATAAGGCTTGGCTGGGGGAAAATCAACTCAGGTAGGCCCTTTGAGTTGATCAGGTAAAGACTTGCTCCTGCAAGAAGCCCTGCTGGGCCCCAAACATGGTCACTTCCAAAGTTTTTGATCCACTCCACTCTCGGTACTCACCCCTGGTTGGGGTGAGCCCGGGATGGTGGTAAAGTCTCTCTTCCAACCCGTGTCTCCAAAGAAAGACTCAGTAGTCTTCAGTCGTCTGGTCTCAAGGTAGTTTATTGTATGTTATCTAAAAGATTTTCTCCCCGAGCTGCTGTGGTCCGTTCAGCAGTCAGGCAAAGGCACACTCCAACACCCAGGGGCTGGTGCCCTCTTTTATATCATATATTACATGTTAAATGTTTATAGTTTTTCTCCAATGCCCATCACCTATATTGAATAGTGACTTTCTACTTTAAACCAATCTGTGAGTGCCAACATCACCAAGAACATGGAGGTTAGGAAGAAGAAGGAAAGAGGACAGGGCCTGCCCAAGTCCCTCCATCTTAGAACTTCTGACCCCCATGTACAAAACTCAGACCCCTCTGTACAAGGCCTAAAACCCCCCTGTACAGCACTCAAAAACTCTTCCTGTCACTTTGTGACTACTTCTACTACAATATCTAATCTTTTGTGACTTCTTGTTCTTCCTGCAAAGTTGGTAAATTGTTCCATGGATCAGGTTCAAAGCCACAGGGGTCTTTGGCTGCATTTCAGGGTCTCAAATGCTTCTGACCTGGGCCCGGAACATCCAAGAGTGTCCAAGGGACATTCTGTGTTCCGACACTCCACTTCCAAAATCTTTGTTTTTCTCCTTTCCTATTTCTTTGTCTTTTCTCCTATTTATTCTCTTTTAATTTGTTCACCTACTCTAACCCCCTTTTCTTGTTTTTTCTTCCATGTCTTCACACTCTTTCTCCTCCTGTATTTTCCAAATGCTTTCTTTCCTGCTCCATTTTCCCCCTACATTCTTCCCTCAAGCCATGACAGCTTTTAGTTACGCTGAGAAATGACATATTGCAAAGGTGCTCTATTTTCCAACCTCTTCACATACTCACTCCGAGCTGGGAGCAAAATGTTCCTGGTGTGCTGCCAGCTGAACCTCTCACAGAGCTACAAAGCTGGCTCCCTCCCATGCATGTACTCCAGGGATGCGCTCCCAGAGCACGGGCTTTTTGTTGGATACTTCCTATGTGGCTAGCCCTCTCTTCCTTTCCAACACAGGACCCAGCAACTATAAATCAAATGATTTACACAGACTGTTTTTAAAGCCCAGAGGTAGAAATTTTATTTATCATAACACTCCTCTTTCTGGAGAAAATGGCAAAAACCTTTGTTGTACCAAAACATATGTGTTATTGTCTTCTATTTGTCATGTTCATTTGTCTTACATTTGTCATGTATTTGAGACAGCAGCATCATTGCTGTGTTCACTCTTCCGGATGGGCTGGGATGAGGTTTCCCTGTATTTGCATTTTCTTTCAACTTGAGGATTATATGGGGATTTAATATCATCTCCTCATGTTAACCAGGCAAAGCCAGACTGTCTTCCCTACAGCATATTAAGAAAATACTTTGTTCCACTGCAACTTTTGGCCTCTTTTTGGTTAGCAGTTGTTCGCATCTTTTAGGATTTTAGGCTTGCTATGTGACATTTATTTGCAAGGAAAAGCAGATGTCATCTATTACCTCAACCATCATAAAAATTACTTAAGCCTTTTTGTGTAATTCTCCAATTAATGCATTTGAAAAATATATTTGTTCTCTCTTAAATGCATTCTGAAATTGTGGAACTACTCTTGCTTCCAGCATTAGTCTGCAAACAGAAAAAAAGCACAATATTCTTGGGGGGAGGGAAGGTAGGATAGAAACAGGAAACAGAACACGATGCAAACCCTTTGCTCATATGAATGCTAATTTATAGCTTTAAATCATAAGATACTGGCCCAATTTCTGTTCTTAAAATTAGATTCCCTTTAATATAAAGAGGCAGAGAGATAAAACGATTCATGGTGTTTGTCAGCGCAGGGGAAGGCACAAAGCTCAAGAAGGAGTGTTATATAACATGTCCCATAAATACTTCTGTATTTATGGTACTTAATTAGTAAGTCTTCCTCCTTTTGCTGAGGCTGCAGGCCTGGAGATCTATTCCTTATATAGTGGGTAAGCAGTGCTTTACCTCTGCTGTGCAGTCAGGGCTTAGGCTCTCCCAGTGTCCATTTCTTGGCTACAAGCTCAGAGAAGAGAATTCAGTATCCAGAAGAGTCAAGTCTCACATCTTCACTGACTTGCTGTCACAAAAGCAGCTTTCTCTTTGGTGTTCAG
Organism: Anomalospiza imberbis; assembly: GCF_031753505.1. Lineage (NCBI taxonomy): Eukaryota > Metazoa > Chordata > Aves > Passeriformes > Viduidae > Anomalospiza > Anomalospiza imberbis. The sequence goes on along the minus strand of NC_089684.1, from coordinate 40,052,486 downwards.
ATACTTTGGGAAGAGTTTAACCTTTATCTTTGAGTAAAAGGACATACTAACAGTAAACACCACACCTCTGGCTTTTTAAAATTGAGTTTATTTCTTCAAGTGTGTTTTTTCTAGATATATGGTAAGATATAAGAACATGCAAGCCAGTGTGAAGGAGCATAACTCTTCTTTTCCAGGCCAGGCTTTGAACAGCTCTGGTGTTTCTGAGCAGGACCTGGAAAATTATTCCTTTCCCATGAGGAATCTGTCCTAACAAGACCATCTTTTCAGCTCACATGGGACCCTAAAAGCTGAGCTGGCAGGGGCTCCTGGCAGTGCTGCCCACAGATAATATTCCATTACTGCCTGTCACAGCATCAGAGCAAGATACATATCTTCATTGTCAATGTGCCAGTTAGAAGTCCTTTTTTTAGCACAAACCCCACAAAAGTGGGGTGTTCTAGCTTTAAAACTGCACTGCAGACAGTGGTGGCTATGGCACAGGAACAATCCCTGGTTCATCCCCAGCCACTCACAGCTGGATTTGCAGAAATATCTTGTACAGATGCAGCAAAATCCTCTAGGACTCATCTGTCCTGATTCTTCATTGAGTGATGCCCATGTCCTAGATATGGCTGCTCTTTCCTTAGGGATTATTTTGGTTCCTAGAGCTGTTGGTACCTGTGGCCCTTACTGGCCTGGCTACATGCTCTGTGCTGCCTGTGGCCACATCTGAATTGTGAGCATATGGTACTCCCTGTTAGTCCTTTCAATTATTCCTTCACAAGCTTCTGGCTGCCTCCTCACAGCCATGTGCCAGCTCCTGCATGGCTACTTGCAGTTGCTAAGGAATTCTGTGCAGTTTTAATTGTCCATTTTCTCTCAGGAAATTCAGACCAGAGGACACAAATATATACAGCAAGAGGATTTTAATTTGCTCACATTTCCAATGTGCCTGTAATTAATTTGCTCTCAGAGATAACAGTCCACAGGAGTGTGCTCAGACTTGAAATTTGGTTGCTGGAAAGAGATGGAGGAAGAAGCTGGATCTGGGTCCTACTCTTATGGCCTTTAACTCCTGTGTGAAAAGCACAGGAGGTGAAGCAAGTCTCCTTGAACAAGTCCCAGAGGATTTGGATTATATCATAGTGGGTGAATGATCATGGGCATCTTGTCTGTCAGGCACAGTCTTCCCAAATTTTGCCATGGGTGACATGAATGTCAGCACCATGCTGCCCTACCAAGAGGCACAGCTTCAAGCTGGAGCATTGATTTTGAGGCCCTGATCATAAAAAAAAAAAAAAAAAAAAAAAAAAAAAAAAACTTGGGTAACTGGAAGCAATTCCACTTCTGTTCTATAAGCTCCTTGGTCCGAAGACCCTGCAGAAATGTCAGTTATTGTTTGGTATTATTCTTGGGAGGACATGTGGGCAAAATCCTCTCAATCAGGAAGTTCTTTCATAGCTGTCTTCAGAGCAAGTCTAATCAAATTACATTTTCTGTCTCTTCAAAGATCCCAGATGCCTCTCAGTTCATGTTTAATGTCTGGATGTGTTTGTTATGTTGATGGTAATTTACCTGCAGAGCATAATTATGGGAAGTTCCTAGAGCTGGTGATAAAGTGCACAGAACTGGCCACCACAGGAGGTTTTTCCTCAGTTGCAAGTGAACCCTTGAGTCACTCAGAGAAGTGGAGAGCTTTTCTGGAGAAACAGAGTTCTTTTGACAGTGCTTATTTTTTTGCAAAGATTTTTGAAGTTGGTGCAGTAACATTTGGTAAGTGAAGATGCATTTCTAGGGCTGTTTCTTCCATGCTTCCTTGGTGCCTTTTTGAATTTTCAGTCCCACTGTAAAAGCCAAGGATCATTTTCATGCTTGCCAGGCTTCTGTGGTCATCTATTCTTTCTCTTGTTCTGCCTCCACAAGAATTGAGAGTTGCTTTCATCTATGTCAGTGTGAAAGTGTTTCTAAACCTCAAGTAACAGTCTTGCTGTGCTGCTGTGCTGGCAAAGTGCAGACAATAAAGCAATATTAAGCTATAATGCAGTCTTAATGAGACTGGGGAAAAAATAATAGAGGAGCAACTATGGGACTTGGTACAACAAATATTTACCTACTGTGTGCAATAAATTTGTTCATTACAGGCTGGGATTTCACTGCCCACCTGTGGAGATGGGATCTTTGAGTCCAACGGTCATGTTGATCGAGGCATCACCTGTATTGCATACACTTAATTTAACACAAACAACAACACTAGTTGCCTTGTAAATTATCTCCCAAGAAACTGCTTAACTCAGATTTCAGTGAAATCAAGAGACTAAGTTTCTCAAAAGTAACATGCTTAAAACAACCAAAATGAAAAAAGGAAAGCTCACAAAGAATTATGACTATCCCAATAAGTAATAGCTTTTTAAGTGTGAATAATTTCCTAGGCAAGTAATATATCTGTGGGAATATTTTTGCTTAAAGATTTAAGCTTCAGCATTTTTTTTTCTTTTCTTTATTTTTTTTTTGTTAGTCCTAATGAATATGCTACTATTAAGTAAGTGTAACTTTAAAAGTTCATTTTTACAGAATTAGCATGGGCCTCCTGTTATATTGGAAAGAACACAAGTTCAGCTGACATTAAGTTTTGGGCTAAAGGGCATGTTTCTATTTTAGCTGTGCTTTAATTGCTCCCTATTAAATTAGTGTTATATAAACTAAGATTTAGCATAGTCCTATTTTTTATCCCCTTTTACAGTCAGCATAATAAAGACCCAGCGCTTGATGACAGAAAGTAATGAAATACACACTCTGTCAGAACATGTGGCCAAAGCTGCTATTTCAGCTTAAAATGCACTTCTGGGAGGAAGGGAAGCTCTCTCCAGTCAATACAGTGTGAAATCTCTATGAAGAGCTCTGATACCACAAATACAAAAATATAAGAAGCTACTGGTGTTTTCTAGGTACAAAAGTATGCTGGCTTGCAATGGACTGATATTCTCATGCTTCATGAATAAACCTTCTGCTACAGATACCATGTTTAATTTCTGCTCAACACCAGCATTAGAACTGCAGGCATCAAATGAATGACTAACAAAGAAAAACTGTTATATTTGCACCACTGGTAATTATTTTTCTTAATATATTCTGGCCATGTGTCTTCCAAAGGGTATGCTAGAGCAAGGAAAGAGATTTAGGAGATGGATGATAAATTTTAGAAACCAAATAAGCATCTAAAACTTAATAAAATGGGTTAAATTCTGGGGAACAGTAACTTAAGCACTAGATTTTAATAGAATTTGGAAGGGGTGAAAGAGAATATTTCACAGCTTATGAGCAGCAGCCACAGAACCTATCAAGCATACAAACAACAAAACAGATATTTCTATTCAAAATCGAATTTAAAAAAGAACAGGAAGAATGTTTCCTGTTGTATGCATTTGTGTAAAGCACTCAGTGACCACTTAGGGAATAACGTGAAGAAAAGTTTTACTGGCAGATAGTGCAGTTTCCCAAAGGACTGTGAGGTGTGACAGGGAATATTAATGCCACTGCTGCAGTAAGGGTGTGATGTGTTTGGAAAAGTCTGTTAAAGATGCACAGTCCTTGGTCAGACTTCTTTGTATAATAAAACTTGTGTCATTAAAAGAGGGGCTGCAAGAAAGTGCTGAGAAATTACAGTCAAGCTGAAGAGACTGTGCCTAAGGTGAAAATAGACAATGGACAAGTATCTCATAGTTAGAAGTAGAGTGAAACTGAGAAACAAGTTAGTAACAGCAACAAGTGGGGCTAAAGCATGGCTGGCTGTCTCTGCTTGCTGTAACCCATCTGGGCTCTTCTCAGGAACAGTCCATGATCACACGGGCCATAGGTGCAGCAGTGTCTCAGCTCAGAGAGCTGCTGGTGTGAAGTACTCATTTCCTTACAGTCACTGGGGTTACTTGGCTCCAAAGTGATATTAATTTTAATTAGGGTGAATGAAGAAAAAAATATTTCCATTTTTTTCACTAAATCCCCCAAATTTCCCTTTTAGCTCCATATGGGAAACCTTCCATTAATTTGTCAGTGAATTTCTGTTTGTAGAAAGAAAAAGCAGTGAAAGTGGCCCATGTGTTCTGGCAGAAATGTCCACACCTCAAAGGTAGATGTGATTATTCAGAAAGCAGCTTGTAGATGTGGTGTCTTGTAAACTGGAGAAGAGAATCAGCAACAAAAAAACACAAGGGAGCCCAAGGGAGCACTTCCACAATGCAAATTCAGAAAAGCAAACCTTTAAAGTGATGTCAGGAATTCATGAGCTATTCATCATCCAAAGTATTTTTATTGAAACCATCTGGTGGGTGATCCATAATAATAATAATAAAAAAACACCACTAAATCCAGGTGTCTTCAAAGGATTGCAAACAGATAACAGGGTTGAATTACAGCAATGCCTTCCAGGTTTTGAAGTGTCCATGAAGAAGTGACCTCTTTGAATTAAATCTTTATCTGATATCAGGCCAGAACATATCCTGGGCTATACAGGTCTGTGCTGCAATGTAGTCTGCAGTTCTTAAGCCTCACTAGGATGTGGCAGGAATGTTTCCTGGCTTTTTCCTGCCCTGCACCTCTACCTTTTCCACATAGAAATCAGAATACAAAGGGAAGGAGAGGACTGTGCCAGGTCTTGCCCTGCCAGGAGCTGGAAACAGCTGTGGTATATACCTGGAGCTGAGCCCCAGCCCCAGCCTCAGAATGGGCACCTCTTCCTGCCCTACATTCCTCCTGACACCAGAAGCAGAATCTCATTGCAGCAGTGCATTTCAATCATTATGCTGCACCTTGTTATCTCTACACTGAATCCTGCAGATAACGTGTTTTAATTCAAGCTTATCTCCCAGAAAGGGAGCCAGTCTGGAGCTGAAGAGAACGAGAGATGCAGAAGCCATCATTTCCCATTCCTTCATATTAAAGTGTTTCTGAATAGAGATTTCAAGATTTGGGAATGTGTTTGAAGGTATTCATTTCCATCGCCTGTCTAAAAGACTGTGAGGAATGATTTTTCTTTGACAGGGAGATATTGAAACCTGAGTTAAAGCAATTAAATTAAGCACTATGAAAATACAGAAAGCCTTTCTACATTGGCTATATGGAGAATTTAGGGAGACTGTGAAAACACCTGAAATAAAAGCACCAGGGTGTACACAAAGTAGGTCAGGTTCTTCCCTCTGCTGCAGATTTGAGAGCCTTCTATTCTTTGATAAAATCTACCTGCCTAATTAGCTCTGCTTCGTCACATAGCACCAACTCTTAGACTAGGCAGTGCCTTGACAAAATTGGTTTAAAGAAAAAAATAGCATGTATTTTTCAGCATTTTTCAGCTACAACTTCAGTGTGTCAGATGCCAAGGCAGGAGATGCTGTTTTGAGAATTAACAGTTTGACAATTATTTGATAATTTTGATAATTAACATTTGTTTGAAGCACACCTGCATCCAAGTGATTTCTTTCACTATTGGATTTGTGTACTGACAGGAAGAAGCTTATTCTTACTATTAAAAAAAAGGAAAAAAAGAAGATAAATATTTTACTTTTTTCTATATAATACATAAAAAATAATTTACAGTATAATTCATATGTGAATAGAAAACTGGAACTAGCAAGACAGTCTTGTTATCCTGCTTACTGGTTTAGAAACAGGACCTGGTTTTTCTTCAGGAGCTCTTCCTAAGGTAGTCTCTTGAGTCAGAAACTCTCTCAGATGTGAGAACACAGCACCTGATATAGAAAGGCCTTGATCCCACCAGGGGTTATGGAAAACTTCTCAGGGAAGAATCAAGTCTTGCTGAGCATATCACAGAGGAGCAGCACAGTTGCTTTGGATTTATGTGGTTTATTCCTTTTGAGGCATTCCCCTCATCTCATACCCCTTCTCCCAGGTGATGGAGTGCCCCTGCAGTCTCAGTCTGCCAGCTGATGGATCACTGTTACAACTGGACAACAATGCTCCAAGCTGCTGGAACCAAGCAACTGGGCTTTGCTTGCTGCAGGTGCTCCCCACAGCTGTGGTGCGGGCAGTGCTACCTGGAGCTACACAGATATTGATTCCCTTCTCACTTATTCCACCTCTCCTCAGGTTTTTGGCAAATTTGCCTCATCCTTCTAGCTTTTAGACAGTGCTGATAATAGATCACTGCAGGAACAGGATTCATTTATCCAAAGCTCTTTAAAAACTGGAAAGGATGGACTTCAAAGGCAGGAAAATGGGACACAGTGCAGATGAGCAGGGGAGAAGGGCATGCATTCAGATTAAATAAGCCCTTCTGTATTCAGGCAAAGAAACTGATTTCTGTCTGCCTTTTCTGATGCTGGGCTATAATAGCAAGGACAAATATAAAATGGGATAGGTTTCAGTTGAATGGAAAATTTAGAGCTGAGCTAGCAGAAAGGCCAGATCCGCTGGGGGGGGGGAGGTGCGTGGGGACGCATGGAATGTGTAACTCCTCTGGTGGCTAAGAGGTCTGGGTCTTCAATACAAGTTCATGTGCTGAAAAAAACCCAAATTATTAGCTGTGAACCTGCCTCCTGCTACCTTCATCTGAGGTTCCCTTCCTCTTGTGCTGAAAGAGGAATCCCAGCATTTATCATTTTACTGACTATTTTATCTTCCCTCAGGCACCTTTCTCCCAGCTGGCAGGTCCAGTCTATGTAACTGCTCCACAGATGGAAACTATTCCCTGTGTTTGATCTTCTTTCTATGAATCATTTCCAAATCTGTCTTGGGGGAAGGTGGGTGGAGGTATGAGATGGACAGATGAAGGAAAGAGGACTGACCAAAGCTGGGCATCCAAAATGTGGGTGTGAGAGGCTACGCTGTGGAACCAGTTTCTGCTTTGCTCTTTACCCCTTCTCTAATTATTTTCAATTACTCTTCTGTTGTCCTGAGCATTAAGCTGATATTTTTATCTATTTCTAATAATTCCAAAATCCTACTCCCAGTCTTATTATCTCACCCTGAGCTCATAATTTCATAGAAAAATTTGTGAAACATTGCTGCACTTTTATTTACTGATTTTTATCTGCTGTCTCACTGCCTTAGCACTCAGCCTTATAACATCTGCTGTGCCATGAGGAGAATCCTGCAACTACCTCCTCCCTTCCTTTGTTTCTGCTATGTGTAGGGACACAGCCCCTTCCTTGGGATAAAGCTACATGTGACCACTTTCATCCCTCCTTCTCCATCTCTCTGTGTTTCCCTGCCTGGTATTTCCTGGCCAAATACCGACGCTCTGTAGCTTTATCTTGACTGGGCAGTTGTCACTAATAATTGCAGGCAAAATCAAATATTCCAATCAGAACTTTCCCTGCATAAATTAACAGGGAAAAAAGTGAAAGGACCTTTATAGCCCTATTGCACTGTCAGCACTCAGGGCCACACCTTCCTTTAGGGCTCAGCCTTCCTACAAACCAGTAAAACTACTCTGCTGTGATTTTGTATTAATTACTGCAGGTCACTTGTCACTTATGATGTTTTAATCCTTTTCTGATTCTCACTGTCTTTCATCTCAAACATAATTGGTCTTTCTCCCAAATAAAATGCAGCTTTTCATCCCTGTGGAAGAAGGAGAGAGGTCATGAAGACCTGTAGAGACCACATATAATGATGTCTATTTTTACCTCCACTGTTTTTTAAAGATACAATTAAATTTGTTGTACACTCAAATTGCAGCCACCATGTGCACTCTCTTATAGACAAGACAGAAAAATAAATTATTTTCATTGCTGTTTATTGTAATAGAAAACCAGTTTTTCTATTTTGGGTTCATTAGCCAGGCCTTTACCAAGTGCATTAGAAGTAAAACAAAATCAATTTACATTTTAATTCTTAGAAATGTTTCACTTTGGAAACTTGTAAGTAGGTACCACCACTCTTTTAGAATATCTCAGAAGATTCTGACAGATATAAATCTGTAATTTAAAATCCATAACATAAAACTCCAGATATCATTTCCAGGGACAATAATTGCAAATAGTGCCAGGGCTTTATTAGTAGTCTTCTTTTCTTCTAGGGAATTATTCACAACAGTTACTGTAAAATTGAGCTTTTGAAACTGGAATATTTTCCATTAATGCTGATAAATTAGTGGCACTAATGACTGAATTATTTTGCCCCACTCATTTTTTTCTAGGGAGACACAAAGACAAGTTTTATGTTTTAGCCTTTTCAATTTGACATATTAGGTGCCACTAACTGAGAGTACCCATCTATGTTAGTCTTATACCCACATTGCTCCTTTTGCAGTGAATTTGCAGGATTTCTGACAAAAATGCCCATCTTAAAGAAGCTTATTTTGAAAATAATAAACTCATGCATCTATCCACAGTGTTTCTAAAAAATATTTTTATGAAATATTAGTCTATCTCTGTATGATTGCTATTTTCATGAAAGAAAGTCTTGGATCACCCAACTTTTCTCTCTATTAATTACTGGTTATAGTGTGTGCATGGAGTAGTTCCTGGGCATCTTTTCAAATTGTATAAACTTTTTCCTTAAAAGATCTGAAAATAGGCATCATTTAAGATCACAAGGTACTTTCCTTATTAAAATATTCTCAAGATTAGATCATTGGTAAAATAAGCAAAATTTAATTTCTTTGGCTTTTTTTATAAAGAATTTATTACAGACAGATTTCAGACTAAGGCATAGTTCAATGATGAAAGTGATGAACTTAAAGCCCTTTTGCTGTTTTGAGACTGCACACAGCGTCAATAAAGATATTGTGAGATTTGAAATTAATTTTAATTACATAGTTTTGTACCCATGGAATGAGAAAATAAGTCAAGAAGTTTCATGGACCTCTGACATCCCACCTCATCTCCTGACTTGGCTTTTGGAATCGGAGCCCTAAAATTTTGTGTGCAGGAGTCCAGAGTGCTGAAGGCCAGTGTACAGCAGGTTGCTGTCTAGGAAAGTGGGAACAATTTTCTTGGTTATCCCTGCAAACAGGGACATTTGAATACCCATTCATTAAAACAATATAACTACTGGTTAAAGTTTAGCAAGTCAGCCTCGGAATGCTGCTGTGCTGGGAGATTTTCATAGCAACAGCGCTTCAAATATTTACTTACTTACTGTTTCCTGGCCGTTAATGACGGAATACCCGAGAGCCTGTTTGCAGTGTCCCTCCTGTTCAAAGCACGCTCATTTGTAGATTTAAATTGTCCACTTTCTCTGTTGTGAGCTACCAGGGATTCCAGCTATTTTTGTAAGTCAGGGTGAAATTTGTGTAGTTATGGGAAAAGTTTCAGATTATTTATTGCATAAGCTTGTTGCTTTGTGTCTCATATAAAAAAATGCATATGAGAGCTGGGTTTGCTCACCGACGGCCTGCTCTTCCTGGCATTTGGGATCCAGTTGCTAAATACAGATTTTCACGTTTTAGGTGTCAAAACAGAAGTGGGCTCATCTAGAGTGTGGTAAATGTTTGCAGCATTACCGAGGTGAGCAGCGAAACCCTGGCAGCACCGAACCTCCCAGCAAGGCTGGAGCTCCTCACCGGTGAGAGGACACTGCGGTCAGTGGAAATGAGAATGATTTCAGAGTGTAAAGTCCCATCCCTCCTCCATCCCGCACGGCACACCAGGAGCACAACCCCAACACCACCCAGCTGAGCGTGAGGCTCTGGCACCACCTGCCTGCGGCTGTCACACCGCGCGTCCCCGCGACCGCTCCTCCTCTCTCGGGCTCGCCGTGCGTGGCTGCCCCTGGGCGAGCGCAGGGCCGGCCAGCAGCGCATCTATCCCTGTCCCTGTCCCTGTCCCTGTCCCTCCGGGCCCGGCGCTTCCCTGCACTCCACGATCCCCGGGCCGGCGAGGGGCGGCTGAGGGGGAGCGGCCATGGCCCCGCCCCATCCCCGCGCGTGCGCGGCAGCGGCCCGGCAACATGGCGGAGTTGGAGGAGTAAGTGCGGCGTAGAGGGAAGAATGGAGGGCACGCGGGATCCGCCGCCATCCGCGGGCTGGGGGCGGCCACGGGGCCGGCCCGGGAGGGGTCGGGATGCGGGATGGGGTCGGGATGTGACCGGGTTGTCCCGTCCGCAGGCCGAGGCGGCGGATCCCGCTGGTGCCGGAGAACTTGCTGAAGAAGAGGAAGGCGTACCTGGCCATCAAGGCCACCCAGGCCAAGCAGGCGCTGCTCAACAAACGCAAGGTACGGCGGGTCCCGGCAGAGCGTGCGCCTGCAGCCCCAGCTCGTCCTCCGGAGAAGGGAATCGCAGCTCCTGGGAAATGATCCGAGCGGTCGGGCCCCTCAGAGAGGGGGTGCCCGAGCGCCGCGGATGGGCAGAGATCATCTCCGGGGTTCCCAGGGGGGTTTGACTCCCTCAGCATCTCCTCCGTGTGCCTTTGAGCCTTGTAAAGAGGACAGAATTGTACAGCTTATTACACCGAAACAGAAATATATGGAAGACTGAATTGTTCCTGTTGGATCAGTGGTGGTCAGGTGTTTGCAGCCCCATGTGGGAATCTGCAGTGCTGCTGAGTTGTCTCTGCTGCCCTGGGATTTCCCTGTCTGAAACCACCTTTGTGTTGAAACCCTGCATGGAAGCCGTTCTTTTCTGAGGTTGCATTTAGAGTTATTTCTCTCGGTTAGAGCAGCACAGGTCATGAAGCCTTTTTCTGCGTGTGGGGTGGCACATGTCCTACATGTCCTACACACTGTGCACACTGTGCCATTTCCAGACTGGCAGAGCACAGCAAACCTTTCTAATTCCAAATCTGAGACTTGTTCTGCTGTATCCCGGCTAATACAGTACGTGTCTGTCTTAAAGCTTTCCAGTGAATCTTGTAGGATTATGTGCAAAACTCCTGCCATTTTTGTTTGATACCATGTTTACATTTGTAAAAGCATCAGTGGCTTGCTGTATTTCCAAGGTGGGAGCATAAGTAATAATATTAAATAGTCAATCCTTAAGATTCTCACTTCAGAAAGGATCTTAGTGATGAGAAATTGATTAGGTCTGCCTGCTTTGAAAATTCAAACGAATTTCATGGTTGATTTACAAGGTGAAATAGAACAGAAGACACACAACATTAGATTCTTTAATTTAAAGTGGCCTGCTGATTTAACCAGTAGAGTATCTTAAATATAATTGTGTAATACTGTGCATTTTCAAGTCCTCTTTGTATGAGAAAACACTATGAGTGTTGGTGGATGTACTCATTCCTAAGCTAAAGAGAGACATTTAAATATCTGTTGAATTCTAAAAAGGACCTTTACATTTCCTAGTAAAAATGAAAAGACTTTTTATCAGGTGAGCCAGATGTTCTGTTTAAATTAGCAATATTTAATAGTTATTTGAATGCTTGATTTTTTTTTTACATGTCTGCCACTATAGAAACTGGCTTTAAATGCAGGAGGGTAATTTTGAGTCACACTAGGGTGTTGCTGTGACATCTGTTTTGCGCGCATGTTTTTTCTGGCTTTCCCAGCCATTGCTGAGCTGTGTGTGTAGCTATGCCTAGAAGTATCCCAGGTCTGTTCCTTAACTTACATTTTTCCTGGGGAAAAACTCTTTGTTCACTGTTCATAAATAATAATTGTGTATAAATTCATGTTGTCCCTCAGTTCTGTCACCCTTGGGCTTAATCAAATTTATTTTCTTACTGCTTCCAAAGCAGAAAGGACATTGTTCACTACTTCTGCATTTCATTTGGCCTTTCAGATGTAAACCTCACTTCATTTGCCTTTTTTCTGTAGCAGCAGAAGGGGAAGCAGATCCAGTTCAGGCGCCTGGAGACCTTTGTTCGGGATTCGTGGCGCAAACGCCGGGATGACACTCGGCTGAGGCGCATGGAACAGAGGCCTGGCCAGGCAGCGGCACCTCAGGAGAGCAAACTGGCCTTTGTTGTGAGGATTGTGGAGTAAGAGCCTTCCTCTACTCCTTCCCTTGTTGCTACCCTTTGTTGTGTCATTTCCACACCAAGGCAGTGGGATCAATCCAGACATATCTCCTTGCTGGTGATCTGAGGCCTTTAGTTGCAGTATTAGAGAAATTTGGTTACTAATAAATTTTTTTTTCCTCAGTATTAAGGGAGTGACTAAGAGGGTGAAAAGAGTGATTGAGTTGCTGCGGCTGAGGAAGAATTACACCGGGATATTTGTGAAGCTGAGCCCACTGTCGCTGAAGATGCTGCGGATCGTGGAGCCTTATGTGGCGTGGGGGTACGTACCCTTCCTGTGACCTGGGGGTCATTGGATTCTCCAGCTGCTATCACAGATCCATTGCTTCTCCAGTCATGGTCAAAACTTAATCTTTATATAAAAAACTTGCTATTGTCTCTGTTCTCATTGTTCTTGACATAACTTAGTTACTTTCCCACCTCTGCACAAGGAAGTGGGATGGGCTTCCCTCTGCATCATGTCTTTCTGTTACAGAATCTGATTTTTGTTTCTGCACAGACAGCCTAACCTGAAATCTGTACGAGAGCTCATCCTGAAACGGGGCCAAGCCAAGATCAAGAAAAAGAGGGTGCCTCTGACAGACAACATGCTGATAGAGGAACATTTAGGTGAGGAAGAGGGTGAGAAAATTGAGGAAAGAGTTAGGTGTTGAGAGTTTACAGTCTGACCTGAAAGGGTGGGGACAGACAAAGTATTGCCAAACTGGAGGACTGGCAATTTTGGAGCAGTGTGAGGAAAGATGATACAGTTGGACATCTCTTCTTTTTTTTCCCCTCATGCAGGGGGCTGTGGTATCATTTGCCTGGAAGACCTTATTCATGAAATCTACTCAACTGGGAAGTATTTCAAAAGAGTAACCAGCTTTCTGTGGCCGTTCCACTTGTCAGTGGCTCGCCACGCATCACGGAACAGAGTGGGTTTCCTCAAGGAGATGGGCAAGCCTGGCTACAGAGGTGATGCAATCAACCAGCTCATCCGTCAGCTCAACTAGTCAGGTGAGCAGTGCCTGCTGGGTTAGTTCTGAGGCTTACCCTTCATTCCCTGTCCTAAGGACAACCAGACTGCCATTGAAGAGGAAGGGGGTGCTCACTTGGTTTTGATTGTCACTCTGCAAAACTGACTTCAGAGGAGGGGACACTAATCAAGAGTGATCCCTTTAGGATCAGCACATGCTGGTGGACACCTCCATGAAGGCTTGGCTCCTGGGCGATATGACTTGTATATTTTCTTCCTTATTCTGCAGGGTTTTTGTGAAAACTTCAGGATCTATGACCTGTTCCTTTTCACATGTACCTTTCATGGACATTATCTACATGCAGTGATCTGTATGCAACTTCTCTTGACTGTTGGTGCCTCTATAAAAGAAGAAAGACAGAGATGATGATGGAGATGGACTTTGGGCTGGCCCTTCTTAAAGAAGAAGATAAATTCTGTTTGGTACAAGAATGAGCTTGGATCATTTTGCATCTCTATAATATAAGTGTTTTTTATGCTCATTACTGCAGCCTTCACTCTTTGATGTGCAACTGCTTCTGGGGGTGAAAGGGGTAGTTGCAGTCACAGTTGTGCTGACAGGCAAAAGAAAACACCATGCTCTGTTACTGCAGCACAAACCCTAGCCGTGAATAATGTCACTTGTTAAGTACCTGGATTGTATTTATTTTTAAAAATTAAGGGTTTTGTGCTCCTGATTTAAAGAGCCTTTTTTTTTCCTTCTGCTAGATTGGGACTGCTGGGGAGAATTACTTCCTGGAAATAGGAAAACCCAAAAAGGTTGTAATACAGTCATGGGGTAGGGTATATGTAATCGATATTTTTTAAATAAACTTCTGAAATTATATTATTATAACAGAAAGTCCTACATCACTGTAAATGAGTGGAAAAACCAGTTAAACACACTGTCTGGAATGAATTTAGTGAAGGAAGTGAACAAAACCATGGAAGAGTCTGAAAATGCTATAGATTTAAATCCCTAATTTCTTCCACTACAGAAATGGGTAAGAACACATGAAGAGTCCAGTGCTGTTTAACAAATATGGAAGGCACTGTCATTAGTTCACTGTGACTGTTTAAACTGTTACTTGAAGACTTAGGTGGGAGCAAACTGTTAATCTATGAATGGATTTCATATGGACTCCACACCACTTGGAGACTCAGGAAGGAAACAGTTGAGTATCAAGACAAGGAGGATGCCCTTTGGGTGTTACTTATGTGACAGTTATAAACTGGGATGTAGCATTCATGAAACCGTCTGAAATATGAAGGACTGTAGACTCTGAATTAGAGAACACTATAAAACCCGAAGCTTTATTCTGTAAACAAGAATAGAAACATAGAAAATGCTGGACAGACACTACAGACGTACACAGAACAACTCTGTCCCCAGAACTAGAGCCTAGTGGTCATTAAAAAAAAGGCTTCATGTGTTTAAAGTTTTCCTGATAAACAGCTGCTTCCATTGTAGGGCAGTACAAGAACTGTTTGGTTGCTTTGTTTTAGGGTTATTTCTGGTAATAAAACAGCCCAGGGTTCTAACATGAAAACTGGCACACTAGGAATGAGATTATTTTAGTTGCTACAGAGCATTTAAGACTGCTAACAGAATGCAGTTTAAAAATAATACCACTCTAGCAGCTAATCCTAGATTTAGGCAGTTTTTATAGCAGAGGCAGTGGTTTAACACACCATTAGTTTAGCTCATACAGTAAAGTAAGATTTGAACTATGACCATGAATGCCATTTTAAATCTCTTGAAAAATGCCAGCTTAGTCTAGTGTCACATTATCACAGACATGCACGTTGTCTTTGTGTCATACTTTATCAAGAGGACAGTAATGATGTGCTCATAGCTTAGCTGTGTGATGATCAGAAACTATACAAGGTGAGAGGATATTTACACACACAAAACTTGCCCCTGCATCTTAGGGAACAGAATCCTTCTTGTAAGCCACTGTGGTGTTGACTTTGTGGATTGTGGTAGTGAAGGAACGCAGCCGAACCTCTTCTGAATTGGCTATAAACTGTGGTCCTGACTCTTCCCACTTTTCTGGCACTGCCAAATCTTTATCCGTGTAGATCAGCAAGTCAAAGGCACCTGGGAGCAAGAGAGAACAAATTCACCATAAGGACATGGCAGGTTTGAAGTGCATCTTCTAGAACTTGAGACAAGGACCAAGGTTTTCAGAAGTTACACTGATACTAGTTATGTGAAAAAAAGGTAAAATAAGTTATATTCACATGAGGCCATTTGTGTTTTCTCACAAACTAAATCGTGTTGTAAATTTTTAAGCGTGTTACAATGTTGTGGAGATGAGCTCTGTATAACACTTCATAGGAACAAATTATTCATGAAAACTTGCATTCCTCAGGGCATACCTGTTAAGTTTCCTCAAGTTCGTTAAGCCACACCAAGTTCTGTCCTGATCTCAGTCTAACAACGTGCTGTCTCACAAACCTGATGGCTACACAATGGGTAATAATTAAAAAGCCTCAGAAAACCAGAAAATACTTTCCGAAGTTGGAAAGTTACTGAGCTTTTTCAAAAGTGTTTTTTCTTTAGCGCAGTTTGGAATACTCACAGGCAGATTCCAAGAGTGGCAGGAAGGTTACTGTGGCAGTTATTTGTCTGATGACAGAGCGAATTTCATCCTGAATTGCCTTCTGAGATTTCTCCCGTGGTCCACTGGAAAAATAATAAAACTCTGGTAAGAGAAGAAACGACTACTGCACTGACTGTTTCCTCTAAATATAGTTATCTTTGTTAAGCTCTGGTAGTCTGTTTGAAACTACAGTATTTATAGAGTAGTAGTGACACTTTTAAGTCCTTAGAAAAGTTAAGTGATAGCTGCTCTCCGTTTATTGTTTGTGTGTTCAGTCTGGTTTGCAGGCAAACAGAGGGCAGGGCACTGAGAGAGCTTTGAAGGAACAAGTCCATGGCATTGATCCTGTGCCTGCCCCGGTACTCGGGATAGGGAAGCACGGGAACGGAGGGATCGCGGTACTCACTTGTCATCCTTCGCAGTTTTGTCACACTCGATGTCAAACTGCCACCGCTCCAGGACCTCGCTGCTCTCGATGCAGGAGATGACCACCACCAGGCGCTGCACGATGCACTTGTACAGCCACTCTGCAATAAGCAGGGCAGTCGCTTAGAGCGCGAGAAGCAGCGGCAGGGACACCGCAGGGAGGGCCCCGCCGCCGGCCCGCACCTTTCAGCTGCTCGGTCACGTTGTTGAGGTAGTTGGCCAGCTCGGGGTCCGTGGTGACCAGCAGGGTGAGCCCGTACTTCTGCACGCGGGTGAAGGTCTCGGGGGGGTAGATGCCCCGCTGGTACAGAATGCTGTTGATTCCATAGGCTGCACGATTTAGATGGAAAGGGATGTGTACCACGCCCCCCCGACGCCCCAGCTGGCGGCCATGTCGCCCCACCAGACGCGGCCTCCCGCTCGCTCACCTCCCCTCCCACCCTCCTTCTCTCCCTCCCTGTGTCGCAGCGCGGTCCCCGAGGTTCCCCGCGGCCCCCTCACAGAAGAACTCGGCGACGAGCTCCGCGCTGCCGCGCAGGGTGATGCCCTGGTGCTCCCGGCCGAGCTGCTGCTGCGCCGCCATGGCCGCCGCTTCCCCGCCGCCCGGTTCGAATCCGGCCCCGCCCCCTCCCGGCCCCGCCCCTTCCGCCGCCTCGGGCAGCCCCAGCGGCTTTCCCTCCGGGAATCGCGGTTCCCTGGGCCCCTTACCCATGGAAAACGGGCTGCAGCCTGCGGGGTCCCGTGGCTGCCTGGCGGGAAAGGAAGGGGTTTTTTCCTCTATGTTAAACTGCCCGGCCGTTCCCGGTGCCGTTGCCTCTCTGGGCGGGGCTGAGGGGAGCGCGGAGCGGGGGTGGAGCGAGTGAGGCGCTCTGCCGCGGGAAAGCTGTGGGGAGTTGCGTTTCACTTTGCCTAGGTGTATTCGACCTTACGAACCTAAAAATGGTACTTTCCAGGTATGAATTCAACATATACTTCATTTATGATTTATTGGTGGCTTTCATGATGTAAGTCATGCAGTAGCTGTTTCAAATAAAAAATACTATTCTGCAAGCACTGTGAAGAGGCAGGTTGGGAGAATGTGGGAAAGCTGGATAAACAATTTTTCCTTCAATCCATGGTAACACCAGAAATAAATAAATAAATATATATATATATAAAGGTTTAAGAACCATTTGGGTTGTTGGGCTGCCTTGGTGAAGGGAATTTGCTACTTGGTCAAACAACTTTAGTCCTGTTACTGCAGGGAGACCAAGGAACATGTTGCAACCAGCAGTGGCAGTCACCTGGAGGAAGCTGTGGCAGAGGTTAACAGGTAAGAGAGACTGAGCAAAACAAGGAAATGTTGAAGTATGTTAATAATATGAAGAGGGGAAGTTATAGTCTGCTGGGATAGTAGCAAGGTGGCGAGCTAATTAGATGATAAAATCAATTATAGACAAGAAAATGAAACTTTATGGATTTGCTGGGCACAGCAGAGCTGCAAATGAAATTAATTTTTCCCTGAATGTGATTTTTCCAAAGCATCATCTGATACTATCATCTAAGGTATAGTTGTGTTAGATAACCATGTTGCCCTTGAAAGAAACAAATTGATCAGTCGTAAAATAAAGTTGCATTCAAAACAGAAATATTTATACTGAGAATAAAAGCCATGTAGTCAATACACAGTACAGTGGGCCAGATGCTAAGAGAGTGAATTGATGGTGTGATTGCTTATTTATTGTAATAAAACACTTTCACAAAAGTTTAGTCTTTGTCTTGGTTCCAGTTTTGATCTAAGAGGAAGTATGGTTTTCCTCAGGGTTCAGGCTGCTGTGATTAAAACAAATGGTATAGTCCTGAAATCATGTGCTGAAGTTCTGAAAGGGTCTGAATAATTTAATTTAACCAGGGGAAATTTATTCTGGATCTTGTTCACTGGTGATTGTGTTATACATAAGTCTTCTGAATAAAATATTTTCTGAGTAAGAGTGGTATATTTCCAAGGTTGTAATAATGGAAGCCTTTTTCATCCAAAGCCTAACTTTTAGAAGTTGGATTGCTGTGAATATCAGCTGTTTTGCTTAAAACCTTATGTACTATGGTGCTCTTATTTATCTGTCCCCAAATGGTCCCAGCCCTCTGGTGTTTTTTCTACACTTGGCTTCTTGTCCATTTTGCAGAGCTGCTCATTTTTGTGATAAATAGAATAACTTGAAAGTGTGAGACCAGGCAAGAATAGCAGAGCTTTTGATTAGTATTTGACACATTTGTCCTCTAGTTGTCTTACTGGTAAAATCAGACAGAAGAAAGGAATCCAGGTGTTTCTTGGTTTACCAAGTTAATGTCCCTGTGCTTCAGTTTGGATGGTTTGCACACACACACGGGTGCATGTGCTTATCAGTGACAGACTTAATTGCTTCTTCAGTACTTCTGACAAGATTCACCTGGCAGGCATTGAGAGTGGTTGGTGACCTCTGTTAGAGCTCTGAGCTTCCTGCACCTGGCATTTCGGAGTTCTGGGTTGCTTTTCTCTCCCTGGTTCTGTGCTGTGGTTAGCACCAGTTTCTGCCCTGATGTGCTCCCTTCTCCCCCACAACAAATCCCCAACACCTTTGCATTTGGTGCAATTTGCACAACCTTTGGAAATTTGTTGTTTCTTCTGTGCTGTAAGTAACCTGCAGCTGCCATCTGACCATGGCCTGGCCAGGTGTGATGGGACATGCGCACAAGTCTTTCCTCGTGTTCCTGACCACGCTCCATAGACAGTGCCTGCAGTTTGTGGCTAGGTAATGTCCAGCAGGAGGAGGGTTCTGCAGCTCTGCCAGGGATCCTGCTGAGGGTGAGCGGCTGATTTGTGACAGGCTGCTTCCTGACCAGCTCTGAGGGACTCTCATGAACCAGGATGACAGGCTAAGTTGTACATTCTGGCACACTAGGAATTGGCTATCCTTGCTTTAATCATCTCACGATAAAACCTGCATTTTCATAAGGAATGTAAAATCCCAGTTGGATTTAAGTCTTGCAACTCTCCAGTCATTGTTCAGTTTCTCAGTTACAGCTTGGTGTTGCAACACAATTTTTTTGGATTCTCTTTCTGTGAAGGGAAATGTTCCATATTTAGCTTGGCTTTTCTGCAACATTCAATGATTGTTTCCCCATGGCAATTGTCAGTGAACCATGGGCAATCCAAATCACTGGTATGCCTTCATTTTTTTTAAGGCACACCAGGTCACATTCCCATAGTCATTCAGCACACTAGGAGACATAATCCACTTGTAAAATTTATTTCCATTATTTGTTTATCTTTTAACATTTGGGAGGATGTGGACAGGTCTCTTCTCTCCAGAACAGCAAAATAGCCTATGAAATTAAAGTTAAAACAGTCTTTGTGGCACTAAATTTTGCAGGGTAAGTACAGGTGCCTTCTGTCAGCTGTCAAAATAAAATTTCTTTTCAAGCTTGCTAATCTTATTTTTAAAACGTAAAACATGGAATATTATTACAAATATCAATGCTGTGCCCTTCACCAAAGGCAATGAGAGTAGTGCAACAGTGAAAGATTGTCTTGAACTTCAAGTATTCATGAAAAGAAATTGATATTAAAATGAGTCAGTATGGGCTAATAATCTGCACTATAACTTGTAATATGATGAGTAGGCTTCCCAAAGCAACTTCCTTTGGTTTTGAATGCCATGTGGAAATTTTTTACAGTTAATTTTCTGAATGTATTTTGAAATTAGAATAAGTCGGGTGAGTACTTATTTCCTTTATAAAATGAAAGAGCTTTGATGTTTCTTTGCTTAAGCCAGTGTTAGAACTCCATTTAGCTTGAAAGTAGCTATATCCAGGTAGTGGCTGCCTTGTACAGTGAAATAAATTCTTGTAGATTTTGAGAGTTTTGAAAGCTCCTTCTGTAGAACATAAAGTGGTATCTTTTTCTGGTTTTGGGGCAGGGCTTCCTTCGGAGACCTGACATTTTTCTAAAGAAAAAGTGTTAATATTTGTGACGGTTTTACCTCTGAACTACCAGGAGATGGCAGCAGGCACACGCGTTATCTGCACCCCTTCAGTTTTGGCAGGAAGTACTGCGAGTTGGTTTCACTGTTAGGTACTTTACTAGTTTCACACCTTTTTCTAGCTTTAAAATAATTTTTCCAGAATGAAGGGGATACTTAATTCATAGTTTTGGTGTTTATCTTTGGTTGCTGTTGCATTAGAGACAATTTAACAGAGGAATTATTATCTTTAAACATTACATGGGAGGACAAGAATCTGGTTTCAGAATTGGGAAGAACAGGACTTCATTGAGCTTTTTTGTACCTTGAGAACTTCTTAGTGCTGAATGATGTCCTGATACACTGGTAACATGGTATGTGAAATCCACTGAATCCTGCTCTTTACAGCTTAATCCCCTTCACGACTTAATCCCCATCCTAAAGGTTGATAGTTTGAAAGGTGAATGTTAATCCAGTTCAGTTTAGCTCCTGTCACATCTGAAGTTTTCATATTAATAAATCAGTGGAAAACTAGGGAGTTCTCATGTAGCTTAAATTTACTAATCCAGTATTACTGGAAATTTAGCTTTAAATTCAAAATGAGCCAGGGTATTTAAGTACCCTGGAACATTGATTTATCATTTATAGGTTTATCAACAGGGACTTTTGGTGGGTCATCAGAAACTGAGGAGAAAAGGATCCTGAAGATTGGTAGCACAGTAAATATGGCTTGGCAGTACCATAGGGAATTTTGATAGGATTCTGTTGTGTGGTTGCAACATATTAGATGGGAATTGTTGCTTTGTGATTGCTTTCTAATTGTGTCACTTCTGATGTATAACCACGATGGGCTTGTTCAGTTGATTGTGCAGCAAGGAATACAGTGCAGCTTACATACTGCCTGAGAATTGGGATGTCTGAAGAGGGAAATACATTGTGAAAAGCATGTCATTGGCATTAGAAATATTTGAGGCAAAAAGATGAATATTTCTTTTATTTCCACTTGAAAATTAGAGTCTTTATGCATTTTTCCCTAGAGTTAAATCTCCAGGCAAGTTAGGTGTTCTGTTGGCAGAATGATAATCATTACTGAGAACAGGCATAAAAATACTCACAATCTTTCTCCAAAGTATTGGACAGAAAATGGCAAAGAATAACTTTCTAAGGATGTTTATTCCTATGTGGTAGGATGAATTCTTCAATGAACATAATTTATTTCAAGAACAAGTTCCCTTTCCGTATGTTTTGAGAAATTTATACTTACCACTCTTAAAAAAAAAAAGGAACAGTTGTCACCAGTGAGTCATAATAGTGAAAAGAGTTAAAATATTTTATGAGGCACACAGGCCACATGGGCTGGGACTGTACCCTGAGCAGTTCCTCTTCACCCCATACCTGCATCTCTCAGTGCATGCTGCTTCCTTGGGAAGTCTCATTCCATAGCATGGAGACAAATGCTTCACTCCTAAACTTTGTGTGTGCCTTAATCAGAACTCATCTGCTCTGCTGGTTCACAAACAAACACGAGCAGTCCGGAAGTAACATGAACTGTTAAAAATGCCTTTATCTGGAAATCAGAGCAATATTTGATTACTAGCACTGATGGCTTAACACCCATTAAAGAAGCTGCCTTTGCACAAGAACAGGATTGAGGTAAGTGTGGGAAGTATCAGGTACAGACCAAAGCTTATACAATTCTGCATCACGTGTGAAAAGTGAAGAAAGGATTTGCTGGTACAATTTGAAAAAATGCACTTGGTTTTTAAGTAATTCATGAGCCCAGAAGGACATCCAATTCACTGCTTGCTGTTAGTCAACACCAGCAGAATTTTTAGGAGAAAATCTAGAGAAAGTTATAACACTATTTGAAAGTCCAATTACAAAATTCAAACTCAAAGCAGTTACCTGTACCTCATGCACAGTGGATGGTCTCATCCAGACCTCATGATTTGATGTTGCTAGGAGTGTAAAAATGGAAACCAGATGGCTTGGTAATGTGAGTAGCAGTTTGATGTTAATTGTTCCTTACAGTCTTCTTTACTTGAAATACGATTTGAGTGAAAACATGGCATTATTGCTCAAGGTAACCTATTCCTTGGTTGTAATCTCACAGTCAGTGGAAGGTAGGCCACGGGTAGATTCTTACCTGAAGGGTCAGGTCACTCTGGCTACTGAGGAAATTCCCTTGCAGTAGCTGGGAGGCAGCACTCTCCTTTTCCATCCTTGCTTGCCTGGGACTTTGTATGAACTTGGGCTAATCAGTTTGGATGTAGATTTCAAATTTCCACAAAAGGATTTAATGTCCCTGCCAAGCTCATGTACACTGAGTTTCTGCAGCTTCAACCATGGAGATGCCTTGTGCACTGACATCCTTTTATTTTCAAGAACAGAGTCTCTACTTTTTTTTTTTTTTTAACTTTTTTTTGGTAGAGGTTTGACAGTGAAGAAAGAGCCCACACTCATTTAACACTATGATATAAGAACAGTCATCTAACAGTGAGAAAATTGAGGTTCAGTAACATTAACATCCAGAGGAAATCCAAACCCTCATCTCCCCTGCCCAGGGAAGTGTTGTCATCACCAGGCTTTAAGCTAGTTTGGTTGGGCAGCATTCCTTATCCCACCGGTTGAAACTGTGCCACAGAACAGAAGGGAGTTGAAAATCTATTTGGAGACAGCAGGGAAGAGGAAGAGACTGAGCTTTAATGGTCAAACCTGGCAAAGAGAGTGCAGAACCACAGTCCAGCTGTCAAATTACTTTGTGTTTCTTTTACTTTATTTTTCATATATTTTCACTTTGTATGAGATTTTCAGTACCCATAAAACTTAAACAGTGGGGTTTCTTTTGTTGAATGAAACTTGTGACAGAGAACCTTTTTTAATATTTCTTTTTATTGATAGTCACATTTCTTTCTATAACACTTCCATTGTAAACTATGTTAAAAACCCACAAAACAATATTAGTGGGAAATGGTAACAAAGATGTGTTGCCCTGGATGGTTAATGAGGGGTATTTGTCTCCTGTTATTATTACCTAAATAATCTCCTAAAATGCTGCAGGATGACATCCCTTGTCTGCTTGTTGCCTGTGCTGGGTTGTTGGGTAGAATGCCCTGCATTCTCCTGTGCAGCTTTCTCTCGCCAGCATGGCCCCATTGCTGATCTCTCCCTGCCAAAAGCTCCATCTCGCTGTGCTTGGCTGTCTCCAGTTACTGCCACACACGAGGTTTGCATTACTCTGATGATGTTCAAGATTTCCTCTCCATGGCAGTCTTAATCTTGCTCTGTCCTTGGGCACATTTTGGCCAACCAGGTTGTGCACAAATTTAGAAGCTGTAAAAAACTGTGCTGACCTGCAGGTTTTTACATGTTACCCTTGGTGATTTTGCATTATACTTACCCAACAAATTGCACTGTTATTCATAAAGAGGGGAAAAAGAATCCAACTAAATTCCCTGCAGATGGCAGAGGACATGCACGTGATCACTCCCATCTCCTGTTTCAGCTGCAGTTTCCTAAAAAAAAAAAAAAAAAGAAAAAATATTTTTTAAAATGCTGATAGTAGCAAAACTGAACCTAGACTGAAACAAAACCTGTAGCAAAGGAGCAGTAGTGGACATGTTATGTAGATATTCTCCAACATTCAACAGGATGCTGTAAAGCCAAAGGTGGGTAAGTGTTGTAAACAAAAGTTTTGTATAACACTTTAAAACATGCAGTAACAAATTCAATTCTTCAGTTTCATGTACTTCAAGGTGGGGTTGCAGTAGTCATGGTACCACAAATGACATAGGTGTGTAAAATATTGTAGTGTTTGGGCAATGTTCATCAGCCACCCCTGCTTGAGAGAGTTGTTCAGGGATGTGTAGTCAGTATAAACGGAATTTTACAGCTACTGAGCACAAGAATAGGAAAATTAGTGACTTGAGAGTAACATGAAGAAATCACAAATGGGAAACTACTAGCTGTGTGAGATTTTGACACCCTCAGAAGATTTTGGCAAATAATTAAATTACCTGAAAAAAGGCCCCATCTCTTAAGATGATGAATTTTGAATAAGGATGATTTAGCCAACTTTTAATATGTTAAAGGCTCAAATGAACCAGCTGTACCTTCTTTGCTAGGTACGGAGTAGTTGGTGTCTGAGCTGTTGCGACAAGGCAGTAACTTGTGTTTGTGTGCATGCCTTTCACCTTCACGATCCAGTTCTTGATGTGGTGGCTTCAGAAGAGTTTTAGAAAACTTGACTTAATTTGACCTCTAATTTGCAGAGGGCTCCTGAACCATTTTTCAGTCACTACTCACTACTAAGTAATAGTGACTGCAAGTTATTATGGCCTGATTTGGATAAAAGCTAGTCTGAAACAAAATACTGACCTATGTAGTGCTACCTTTGCTTTTCTTTATACAGAGTATTTCTGCTGTGTTAAATCACTCTTGGTGTTTCTAGAGTAGGCGGTTTCAGTCCCCACTCAGCCCTGCCATGGCCCTTTTCCCTCTTTCTTTTCTCAGTCTTTGAGTGGAAGAGAAGGACATGGTCTGGGAGTGTGACATTAGAACTGCATGTCTCCCTTATTTCCCCTTGAGATTTGTAGCATGAAGTTATCAGTACCTTTAACAGCACTAAGGTGACATTTTGTGGGGTCAGTCTTTTTTTTCTGGTAAAGGTGCTGTTACTTGCTTATATGCCTGAGATTGGATTTTCTTATATTTGGCTTACTATATTATTAACTGGAACACTAAAAACCATGCTTATATTGGAATAGGACTGCCCTTTATAAGAGGACTAGTTTTTGTGAAGCAAAATAATTGTTCCCAAAAAAACACATTCCTTCTCCATCAAACCTCCATTCTATTTGACACACTGGCTGTTCATTCCCTGAGAATCTAAAAATCATTTTTAGTGATTTACGGACTGCTGTTGCTAATATTTCCATGATCCTGTTAAAAGTGACTGCTTTTTCCTCCGTGGCCAGTTTTTGTGTTTTAAATAAGTAAAATGTCAATTAAACTAAAAGCAGGTCTAAATCATGTATATACTAAAATTGATATTGGCTTGCTGGCAGATTTTATAAATTATCAAAATCTGTCCATATCTGAGGAAAATGAAAACCAAGGTTCTGGATAATGTAAGGAAGTAGGAAATGTGTAAATTTACATGAAGTGAAATAGTCACAAGCAAGTCAAGTTTTAAATATTTGTCATTTGTATTTACTGTGTTACATGCTCGTCCATTATTTTATCTCACACAAGGTTTTACATTTTTATATATATATATCTATATATATATATATGTGTGTGTGTGTGTGTATCTACACACACTCACACACACTTGCTCTGGTGGTTTCCTTTTTCTGTGATGCCTCCAGGTAACAGAAGGGAGAAGGTATTCAACATGTGCTTATTCATAACACACGTTTTTTTCCAGCACTTTGAAAGAGATACGGAAACAAAGAATGGTTGGTTGGTTGAAGGCACCTCAGGAGGTTTTCTTGTCCAACCCTTCCTGCTCAAGCAGGATCATCTAGAGCAGATTTCCCAGGACTGGGTCCACATGGCTTTTGGATATCTTCAGGGCTGGAGATCTTGAAGTTAAACTGTCCCAGCTCTCTCAGCCTTCCTTCATAGGAGACTGAGTGTTGCCTCATGTCCAACCTGCTGTCCAGATGCTTTTCTGGAAAGCTGCTTTCTGACTAGTTGGCCTCCAGCATATCCTGCTGCATGGAGGCTTTTTTTATTCTTCCACAAGTGCAGGATTTTGCACATTCCCTTGTGGAAGCTGATGAAGTTCCTGTCAGCCCATTTCTCCAGGTGGTTGAGATCCCTCTGGATGGCAGCATGGCCCTCTGGTGCATCAGCTGTTCCTCCTTGTTTTCTGTTATCAAAGCCACTGAGGGTAACCCTGCCCCATCATCTAGACAATAAAAAAAAATGTGATAGGAAAGCTTTGGATAAAGAACTTTACCGAATAGGTTTTTTTTCTCTGAGAATGAAGCCTCAAAATCCTAGCAATTTGATAGTTTTAATTTTGTGTCTTCACTCTTCTACAAGCATTGCAGTTTTTTTCTTTGGGCTTTCTACACCATGGGCACCTTTACAGGCTTTGGCTTTGGGCATGAAGGTTCTGGGACTAAGCAATCTTATTGTCTTGGCAGCATTAAAGCATTCACAGTCCCAGCCATCTCCTACACATCACAGAAAGCCTCCAAGTCCCTTCATTCTCTCATGAAATTTGGCAGAATGGGAAACCTCAGGGATCTGTAGAAGACTAAAGCCTGCCAGATGCATCTGCTTTAATATTTTTCTTTAGAGTTAGGCTCAGTGACCTTTTCTCTGTCAGTGAGAGTGCAGTGGTTCTTCTGCTTTCAGCATCTGGTTTTTCAGCACAGGGTTGGCATCAAAGTTTGGCATCTTGGTAAAGTGAAGACACCTTTGGTTGCTTCTGTCTAAGAAAGCAAAGCCCTGAACAGAACTCCTCACCTTTGTGGTGTCTCAGCAGTGGCAAGAATCCTAACTAGTTTTATAATGGTGTGTGAAACTGGGTGTCAGTGAGGTTTGGGGCTTGACCATCATCTGTCTAAGTCTCTTTTCTGTACAGTTGGGTGAGTTAACACAGCCAACACAATATTATTGCATGTGCTTATGAAGCAGTGAAAGCCTTCAGCCCTACTTTATCAACAAAACCCACATCAGAATATCTTCAGGGATGGTGCTTCCCCTATGGGAATGTCCAGCAGGGCAAGATCATGTAGTTAAACAGTGAAACCAGGATAAATTTATAAAAATGGGAAGAGGCTTTGGCACAATACTTGTGGAGCCACATGTCTGTCAGTAACTCATCAGAAGCAACAAGAATGGAGGATGTTTGTTGCATGAGACTTCTCTTTTTAGTACCTTATCCAAAATGGATACTTGAATGAATGTATGTATTTTACACTTAATTACTCAGGTGCTTTTATACATATGATTGCAACAGCCCCACTCTAGCTGCCCACAAAATGCAGCCTCTTTTCCTTGCATGCCAGTAGCTGGCTTACAAACAAAAGCGGGTACATGTCCCAGAACAGCCTTGGGGATCTGTACAGGATCATTGTAGCTGGGGTCCAGAGCCAACAGCACTGCATGACCCTTTGATGCATGGGAATGTGTTAGATGGTTCAAGGATCTCTTCACTGCTCTCTGTTGTGCAGAGATGTGAAATTTTCCTTACAGCATTGGATTGGTGGCTGCTCCGTTGTTTCTGCCCCCTCCAGTTCAGTGAATCTCCTGTGTAGATTTGCTTTCAAAGGGAAGCTGTGCTGTTCCCTGGCTGTTGATGTGTCTTGGGAGGGCACTGGAACAAGGGTCTTTACCGCATGTGCTCCACAAAGGAGGTCTCCTTTCCCTATGTGAATGATTTTTTGGTAAATACTAGCGAGTTCTGTAGCTCTGTTGTGTCCATATGTTCAATAGATCTTTTTTTTATGCTGTTTAATTAATCCCCAGTGCCTTCACAACTCTTACACAAGGGCTGAGTTTGCTGGAAGAAAATTGAATTCCAGCAAGTTGGGATTCTTTCACTGTTCACTCCCTTCTAATGTCCATTTTGCTATTTTGCTATGAAAAATGGAATTATAGTAGTAACCATATTAAGCAAGTCTCAATAAAAATCACTTTCATTCCCATTAACTCGAATTGCCTTTTCAGTGCTCAGTATAAAAAACAGATTGTCTCTAATTAACTTCCAATGTACCCATTTTTACATGAAGGCTAACCCAGGGGACACTTGAGATTTTTTTGCAGATTTCTGTATGTAGAAATGTTGTGGATGATTAGTGTAAAGCCACAGCATTCATTGCTGTTACACTTCCCTTAAATGCATGTATGTTGCTGTACCTTCTGATTATTTAAAGTCACTGTGAAAGAGATGATACTGAAGTAGTAAGAACTGCATTCTTGGAAGTGTTGCCAGGTAATCTGGACAGAGAAAAGGAATGAGAAATGAGACAGTTGGAAATTGATTCTAAAAATTCCACAGGACAATTTAAATGGCTTAGAAATGGATGAAGTGAGGTCTGCTAAGCTGCAAGCCTCCTTCAACCTTTTCCTCCGTTTAGGACATTCATAATAACCCCTGTGTAAATTATCTGATGTCTACCGAGGATTGGGAGACACCATTCCTTTTCCACATGGACATTTGTAAGTTTTCCCCCATTCATGAAAACTGTAGAGCTCTAACATCTTTTTGACCTCTGCTATTTTGATAAAAATGTTTGAAGGGGTCTGGCAGAGCTTTAAAATTCTTGTGAGGGGTGGCTCAATAATGGATATATACACGATACATGAGTGTGTAACTCCTGCTTCCTAAGAGAGCAGCTTTTGTGAATCCTGATTTAGGTCTTCACACTATTTATTTTGTGATCACAGCCCTGAACTCTGCTAAGAGCTGTTTCTGCAGCTGATTGATAGAATCAGGGAGGATGATGATCTGAAATAAAACAATAAGAAAGTGCAGCTGTTTGACTTAAGGAGTGTTGATGGCTTCCAAGGCTTGCTGTCCATGGGTGGAATATTCTGTCTGAGAAAAGTAGAATTGCCAGATCCAAGTATTCTCTATTTATCTCTTTTGAGTTTGTATTTTTGTGTTTTTGTTTTTTTTTTTCCCACTTCCCTGCAGTGGTTTCTTTCTTTAGAGGAAAAAATCAGAAGAGCCAAGCTATTTTCAAAGTCGGGGGAAAACAGAAATGCCTTATTTTCTTCATGATATCCAGAGGAGAATAAGTAAAAATATGAGTTGGAATAGCAAGATTTGTGTCAATAAAGTTCTGTCATCAGCTTTTAATTGTGTGCCCACACACACTTGTCAGGAGACAAAGTCTCCTTTTAGCCATGTGTCCTTGTCTGTGGTTGCATTTCTGTGCTGCTATGGCATAGCATTGGCTCAGGGCATCACTGAGGATGGCATAAAAACTTTACTTTTACTTTTTGTGCTTCATTCAGTGATGCCCAACCAGTACACCCAGGAAGACCTGGGGTTTTTTCTCATCAAGTGATGAGAAATAATTCTATTAAATGGATCTGAGCCTTGAGGGCTGAGCAGTCTGTCCATCATAGCAGCTGACTCAGGAAGGAAATACAGACTTGTGTGAACTGCACATAGGTTGCTATGGGGTAGCACCAGTCACATCAGTGATTCTGTACACTTCACAAGATACAGAAAACAGTTAGAAACATCTTTCCAACACAAAGTATCCAAGGTATTGTTTTTCCAGTAATTACCATTTCCCAGTCATGCAGCTATTACCAGTGAAGTTTTCTGCATGTTGTTTGTGTTCGTTTATTTAGTGTGCATGACAAAACAGAAATATGCAAGTGATACTGCTCAGTACTTCTTTACAGACAGATTGCTTGCATAATTTTTTCAGTTTAAGTAAGATACATACTTTCACTAAGTTGCATCTTAATACCACTCTTGAATCTGCATATGTTCGCTTTTGGAGAGTTAAATGTCTTGTTTCCCACTGAGAAAATAATAAACCCATGGATTTGTTTAAATGTGGGATAAACTCTATGATTCTAATTCTCTTTGTGTCTTTCCCAAGGAGAAAAAAATAGTCTGATTTTGTGTATTTTCTTATGCATGTTTTTCTTCTGATGTCATCATTTTGTCTTGTGGGAAGCTGTGCTTTGGGAGAAAGCCCTGTTAAAAATACAGTTAGAAGAAAACTGATCTTAATGTAATCCTTTGAGTCAATTAAATAATACTGATCTCAGTAGAACATCTATTAGTGTACATATGATGTTACTGCTAATACAGCATGAATTTATTATGGCCTGGGGTAGCCCAATGAATTCCAGATGAATTCACAAAAGCTGGATTCTTAAAATGCTACCAGGTCTACTTCGGGTTTTCTGTTTCCATATGTAATTAATACCAGAACCGAACACTGCTACCTGCTCCTATTAAAAAAAAAAAAAAAAAACCAAAAAAAAAAAAAAACCAAAACAAAAAAACCCCACATATTTGAAATCAAATTGAAAGCTTGAAAAGCTGTGCCTGAGTCTTGGCATTAATAATTTAAAGTACTAGTTTAGAACCCACCTCAATACACTGGTTTTACATAATTCAAAATTACTATTGGTTTATCTCCTTCAGCCAAAATACTCCAAACTGCTTTAATATACCTAGCTAGATTATTAGCTTGAAAAACAGCTCTTATCATATTTAGAGATATTTAGGTGTAAAATTGGCTACAAAGCTATACTTCAGGGATAGCTATGGAAATGAAATGTGTCTTCAGGTATTTGTTAATCAGACATCCTAATCCCAGGGAGCAACCTAGCATCTTCATTTCATAAGAGTGGGAAAATCTGTTTAAATGGGTACATTTTTTAAAAAACAGACACGGAAACCTAAGCAGTTTCACCATATCAGGGGTTATATCCGTAAATTATTTTCTTAGAAACGTCACTTGATTGTTAGAAGCTTCACCTACTGAAGTTCAGCATTTCTTGTGGCACATTAAATTTCACACTGCTGTGTTTGGACTCATGTAACATCACATATTTTTAATTGCATTACCCCAGCTTGGTGCTGGCTATGACCAGAATCAGATGATTTCTGTGGTCTCATTTTTCCATCAGCCCTTAGCACATGGCTCACACAGCGTTTCCATAGATTGTTAGACCAGATGTGTGTGTTGTGCTCACTTCATCAGAAAGCAGTGCACCAAGGACACGGCAAAAATCATCTCCAGTAACTATTGAATGTATTGGTTCTGTGATGATGTAAATCAAATCAAGGTCTCATCAGAGCTGTTTCTTTAATGTAGAAGACAGATACTGGGGAGTGAGGGGGAAAGTTGGGACATCTTTATTTTGCTTTCAGTGTATGGTAGGAGGATGATACTTGTATCATAACTGTGAAACTGAAAATAGCCATTTTTTACTTCCAACTTTCATGCCAGCTGAGCACCGTAGCACTAAAGTCAGGTGTGTATTTACACCAGCACTGTTTCCTCAAAATTTGCCTAATCCTGACAGTAAGGAAAATTTATCAAGATCCTCCCCCGCAATTCATAGTTTAATGACAGCTTAGGGAAGAGAATGAGGGTGAATATAAAATGTAGGTAAGACATCAACCGACTGAGAATGGTCTCTGCTACTAAATAAGGGCACATTTGGAACAAAGATTTAAAAATTAGTTTGCAACTCAAAAGCAGAGAAAGTACAGGACACCTTTTGCTTACACAAGCATAGTATGAGAAGAAAGGCCACATCAAGGTGTGGAATAGTGCTGGATGACAGAGGTTTGATATTTGTGTTCTTATCCCTGGGACTTCCAAATACGCATGAAGAGAGTGCCCAGCTTTTCCTTCACTCTTGGAAAGAATGGGTGAAAAGCAGGACATGAGCCAACCATGTGCATTCACAGCCCAGAATATCAGCTCTGTCCTGGGCTGCATGAAAAGAGGAGTGGGCAGGTCCAGGGTCCATCAGTCCATGCACATCCTAGATCCTCCTTTGAGCACTGTGATTTCCACTCTCACACCCAGAGAGAGCAGTAAGGCAGGAAAAAAAAAATCATGTACCATCTTTTCTAGATGAAGTCTGACCTTTTTTTTTTTTTTTTCAAATACTGTGTTCACCATGAGATTAAAGTCCTAGATTCTTGGTTTTAACATGCTTAAAAACAATTTTTGAAGCCTTGTGCAAAAGGTACCATGAAGAAGTATTAAATGGAGATGGAAACATTAACAAAAGCAAAGAATATAGAAGGAGGCTGTAAAGGAAGCAAAGACAGAAGGGAATAAAGATGGAAAATAAAACTAAAATAAGAGAATCCACACAAATCCCTCAAAAGAAAAAGAAAATAATTTTCAGACATTCAAGGTTTTCCATAGGGTAGATTAAACTTACACCTGATATTGCCGGGTGTAAGTGCAGTTGGACTAGTGAATTTGTACCTGATTGCTACAGGGGGAAAATGTAAAAATGTTTCACTTTTTTTGACAATGTTCCTTGATTTATGAGTTAGTCTGTTTTTAGAAAGTGTCCGTACCAGAGATTCGCTGAGACTTCAGCTACAAAGTGCTTGTAGCATTTCAAGACTTAGTCTAAATTTTAGAGATATTTTCCGATGAGGAGCTTTAGTTTCGTGAAAAATTTGAACAAGAAAGCTTTTGAGAACAATATCCATTGAATTTTTCAGGGACAATGAAGTAACCAGGAAAGGATAATAATGGTTGTCTTAAACAAGAGGAACTTTGGCACGAAGAGAGAAATAAATATTTGTAGTTACAGACTACCTATTATGTTCCTTCACACTATTGCTGAAAATGTTTTAATGTGAGAGCCTTTCAGAATTAACTACTGGATATTTCACTTGAAAGAACTGTGAGCTAATGATATTCTGGTTCGGGATTTTGCAGTCAAAGCCACGCACGCATTACATTTTCATGCGAACCTCGGGCGGCGGAGAGGGCTAAACGCTCACCGGAATTGCTGTAGCAGCCTCGGGGACAGGAGGACGCCAAGGCCTGTGTGCTGTGTGCTGCGTGCCTTGTCCCTGTTGCGCTGCCGGAGCTCCCGTGGGCTCCGGGCTCGGGGCCCCTCCCGAGGGCATTGCCAAGCACAGGCCTCTGCTGCCTTTAGAAAGGACCTCACTGCTTTAATTTTATACCCGCTGTAAAATCAATTCCGACTAATATCTAACCCATTATTGACACTTGAGCCCGTGGGGAGTGGCCGAGTCTGACTGTTACAGGCAAGCACTGATTTTACCCAGGCCCTCAGGGCCTCCTATTCTGGCTGAGGCAAATGTTGCTAATAAACGCCTCCTTCAAAGTGACTTTTCCAGCTGAATCGGAGGGATTCCAGTCACCCATTTGATGGAACTTTAACCAGAAACGTGTTGGACAAATTAAATGTGGGTTAGCCTCTTGCTCTGGACTATATCAGGAGCCTATAAATGCAAAATGTTTGAGGCGCAGAAGACCATGCTCTGTAATTAACTATTGCAGCTCTCCTCACAAATCAAGAGCAGTCTAACCTGTGGAGTTCAGTGTGTCAAGACATGGCCACTCAGAGGGTTTGGAGAAGGCAGAATAGGAAAGAAGAATAGGACGGAGAAGTAAACAACGTTTTGCATACATGTATATTACTGTTAGCTAATAGCAAAAGCCTTGAATGTCTCACCTTCTAATGGAAAAGTCACGAGCTTAAGTATTTTAATGTACGGACTCAGAACTGGGTCTGTATGTCGTTTATCCTGTTAGGGGAAAAAAGATCTTTACACTCATTCACTTGGAAAGTAGTGATGAGCTGGAAAGGTTTTACAAACTATATATAGTGGTTTGATCTACATTTGGGCTGCTCCTGGAATATTTAAAATTTAATTTGAAACAGCTAGTCAGTTTGACAAGCTGAAATTTGCACAGCTGATAGCAGCAAATATGACAGAGCAAAATAGCTGGTGGTTAACTCTGTTTACAGGTCTCAGTACAGAAGGAAGGGTTTCTTTGAGCAGACATCAGATAGCTTTTTTTTGTGTTCCTAGTCAGGAGTTTGGTGTTTCAAAACAGGGGCTCTCAAGTAATTTAAAGGGAGAAAAAGAATTTGATGAACAGGTACTGAACCTTATATGTTAATATGGACCAAAATATCATTTTAATCCAAGTAAAATGAAATATTTGTAAACATTTATTGAAAAACTTCTGTCTTAAATTCTGTCTCAACATTAATAGTAAATGTACTATAATTATTAATGTCTCTCTTAGCCAGCCATCTTCTGGCCAGACTTTGATATTGTTGATCTTAAGTTAATCATAAGACATTGGTTATGACCACGTTTTTTGGAAAACCTGTGGAAGTGCAGTTTTCAGTGATGCTCATGCATATGGATTAAATACATAAATCTGAAAGAAGTGAGACTTAAATTCAAGCTGTTGTGCTGGAAAAAGCTATATAGCAGAGCTGATACCTCTTTGCTTATCTGTCATAACTTTTAAGTGTAAGTAGCTTACAATAATAAGGAGAGAATGACAGAATAATTTGCTTTTTTGCATAACGATAGTGATATTCACTATTAGTAAAGATTAGTAAAGCTCAATTGCTTTCTCCCCTTCTCAGTCTAAAACTGCTTCTTTGTACTTATGATGTTTGTAAGACCAGGATATTGGTCAACAACTTCTGTGTCTTGGCCAGAAAGTCGCGGGCAGTAAATATGTGTGTGTGTTTGTGATGGACAAGTGAATCTGGTGTGTAAGCACAGGAGCCAGGAGGGATAAGCAAATCCTATTGTTCCATTAGAGGGGAAAAAAAAAAAAGGTTTCTAATACTGCAGTTTTTTTCATTAGGGAATATGTCTAGAAGCAATAAATGTAAAACCAAGATGGTTTTGTCTAAGTTCTGTGGCTAGGAAGGCAGGACTTCTGGTGAAAATGCTCCATTGCTGCTCCTTTCCTTTGTGGTTCTTAGACATTGTTTGTTACCACTGAGAATGTTGTGAACAGAGCTGGGGGAAAAAGCAGCTGAAGAAAGACAATTACTGGAGAGTTTCTGAATCTTTCTCAATCTTCCTGGAAAGAGACGGGGACCTTGACATGGATTGGGCGTTGGACTGGTAGGGCTTGCAGGGATGGGAGCAATGAAGTGCTGTGTTGTTCCATCTGCCCTCTTCACACCATAGGCTCACAGCTAATTAATCACTGGTAATTTCCAGATGGCCTTCCAGATCAGCCTAAGGCAATGCAAACTTCAGCAAGGAAGTATGATAGGGCTCTGTTATCAAAGTTTCTGGTAAAAGAATCACAATCTAGTGTTCTCTACTATACTTAAAAGGCTGGAAAACCAGGAGCTATAGCATTCTTCAGACATGAATACAAATGTTGCAACAGTGATACTTGGCATGAAACTGTTTTCTGTGATGTGCATACTGTCATAAATAAGCTCTTGTAAAGCACTTGTTGCTTCAGTTTCATCAAAATGCTAGAAAACTTTCAATCCTAGAACTTGTTCACAGAAACAAAATATTTCTGAACATTGTGTTGCATTTTTCCCTAACTGTTCCATTTGATGCTACACATAGAAGGCATTATTGTAGACAGTGGGGGCTTTTCCCTTGCAAAAGAATGGGTTTATGTGCTGGAATCACTGAACTTTAAATTGCCTTGTGTTAGAAAATCTCTCATTTTCTGTAGTTGTGCAAAGAATCATAAGACACCCAATCTTGTGCCTCTCTTAGTGCAGGTGGGAAAAAAGGGTTCTTTACAAGAAACTGTTTAACAATTCTTGTCTAAGTAATGGTGCTAAATCCAGATTTTATTAAACTCAGCACTATGGAAAATTTAGGTGAGATGTAGCTGGGGATGTTTGTTATGAGAATAAGGCTTTGTGAGAGTTTGTTTTTGAAAATTGGATGTGGGGGATGCAAACTCCCACAGATAGGAAATTGAGCAGAATGTTTGTACAAGCTCTTGCAAGAGAAAACATCAACTCTGAACAGCTATGTTGCATAGTCTGAATATTTATGTGATTTTCCTGTGTTTGTTGTGTTTTTTGTTTGGTTTTTGTTTTGTTTTGTTGTTTTTTTTTTTTTTTTTAATGCTATGGCTGTTAGGGGCCTTCATATGCTGCAAACCACAGTTTTAAGAGGACAGGAAGCTGGAGTGGTTCTGGAAAGTAATAAGCACTTTAACTTGAATTTTATCTGGTTGGAACCCCACAAATATTTTAAAATGTCTTGATTTTCTGCAGTATTTTTGGAATATGTTTTCTAAAATATCTGTCCATTTTGGACCAAAATAACATATTTCATTCAAGGAATAAAAGTTGGTTCCTTATGGTCTTGCAGCTGTCCGAGGAACTATTATAGATTATGAACTGTTTATGCATTTTGTGACAGCTGGCAAGACTGCTCCTCAAAACCAACAATAATAACCAAATGCTGGTTTTTATAAATTGATGTGTTCACATATTTTACTGCTGTGCTGGCCTGACTCTGTTATTACGTGCTATCCACCACAGTTGTTAGTAAGAACATAAGAATGAGTTCATGGAAATCTAATATTTCTTTTGCACACTAAAGAATATTTAAAAAGTGCACTTTCTTGGCAGATAATACTTATCTGACAGGAGTTGCTTTCTTAAACATATAATATTAATTCAGGCTACACCAGAAATGATAAAGACCTAAGTGTTGAAATGAATTAGCCAGAAATTAATCCTGTGATCAAAATATTTTACATTCTTCTGTAATTCTTGATAGACCCCTAGTAATCTTTACTTCCTTTCTTAAAATAACTTCTGCACTTATTTATGTTATAAAAAATGGAGTGTCAGAATGTGGATAAGTAAATGAAAACATATTTCTCTTAATTTTGGGATTAGTCATGATTTTATCTTGAGAGGGCCTCCCACATCAAATCTGACTGTGGGCAAGTTGATTATTTGTTTGGGCAGCCATTTATGTGTGAAATTCCAATTTCCCTTGTGTCAAAACCGAGTCTCAGTTTTGCTAAGTGTCAGATGCAAAGTTGAGTCTGTTACATAGCTTGTGACTCTTCAAATCTCTTCTGGATCTTCAAAACTAATAAGGTTACCAAGTGATGTGATAGCTGATGTCATTTTGTAACTATCAGTACAGGGATGGGTTTTTTTGTATTACACTGTTAGTGTAAACATTATTCTGTCCAAAACCCTCAGTGGTGTTTGAAAAATAATTGCCATCATAAAAAGGGTGCATTTTTCATAAGTGTGCAAGAGTGAGCTGGCACTGCAGCTGGAATGACAGAACTGCCCTTGGACCAAGCATGGGTGAACATGGAATTGTTTCCTCTATAAGTAGAAAACAAAAAGAACTTTAATTTCTTTATCTCCCTACTCCTTGTAACTCTTGAGCCAACAGAGGTAGGAAGATTGTAGCTATAGAAGAGTGAAACATTCTAGATGGTAATATTTTAATCTTGCTTGTCCTGAAGAATCAAAACAAGAAAATGATGTGATCATTATATAATCATTCAGGATGGTGAGTATGCATAATGAAGAGAGCATTAGTATTACTATTTTTTTTTTTTTTGGAAACCAGGGTTCTACTGTCCACATATAATTCCAGTTGCTGTGTTATCTCACAGATGGGTCATAAAGCTGTTCAGTACTCAGTCCTTATACCTAGGAGTAACAAGAAAGAGATTCTTTTGCTATGCTGCTATACTGTGCCATTCTGCTCCACTGAATTCCAGTACTTAAATATGGTGCTTATTTGAGCCAAGTATTTGTTGGTGGCTGTTGCAGCTGCCTCATAATTCAGCATGACTGAAGCTCCATCCAGCATTCCTGGCCTCTCTGGTCAATGTCCCTGCTCATTCCCTTTAACCCATCCAATTGCATTTGTCTGCATGAGACCATGTCTGGTCTGGCTGCCCTGCCTCTGTCTTATCCCAGTTTGTCTTCTACTTTCCTATTTGTTCCTTCAGCACTTTATAAGCAGATCCTCTCCAGTTCCCTTGTCCTTTTCTGCAGGGTTTTTGTGCCCCTGTTTTCCTCCACTTTTACTTCTATGACTTAGCCTTGGATAATCTCTCAACAAGGGTGTTCAGTGACTCCTTTAGTCCAGACTGAAATCTTCATTGTTCTCCATCAGCTTCTGTTCTTGAATGAGCCCTTGGCTCAGCAGCTCAGCTCCTCTCCTCTGCTGCAGTTGCTGCTTTGCCTGCTTCCACTGGACTGATTCACCCAGAGATTTCCAAAGAAACATCTTGTACTTTTTTCTGAGATGTCCTTTATGCTGAGAAGGTGCTCCCCATGAGTTAGCAAAGGCACTTGAGAGGCTTCACCCTTTGATGTATCTGCTTTGTCATGATGCCTACAGAAATATTGAAAGCAAGTATGTAGGTGGTGTGCTGAAACAATTGATTGTACTGTTGCCTAATTTTTTTTTTTTTTTTTGGTACAATTATGCATTTCTCTATATTTAGAGACAGCAGCTGTGTTCCTCGTATTTGTGAACTGGAGTCTCCTCAGTAATACGAATAATTATTAATAAGAAAAAGGTTTTAAAATAATGTTGTTAATGTTGTTAATGTTGATTAAACGCAGTATAGGTATCACATATGTTATAGAAATTACAATGATAGAATTATAGAAAATGGAGACATTTATTTTCATCCATTCAAAAATCTAGTAAAATCTGAATGCTTTCTGTATTCCACATGACTTTATGCTTTTATTTGTTAGCTCTCATTGGATACTCTCTGATTTTCCTCCATCCTTGTGCTGATAGTCTCTGGGGGTCACAATGAATTGCTTTCAGGTTCTTTCTAATGACTTTCGCTTGCCTTTTGTAGTGTTTTAATACATTGTCTTGAATCTACCTCTGTTTTTCCTTAACCTTCTTAAAGAAGTGGCTGGCCTAGTAATCTTGTTAAATTTCTAAGTCAGTTGGACAAAGAACTTTGCCAGATCTTCCTACTTGATTTATTGAGCTGAAATCTCCCCATCCTCCAGGGCATGCACTCTGATTTTTATGTATAACAACCTTATTTTCATTGTTCTTTCTTATATCTGGCCAAGCAATCCTCTTATTCTCCCAAATGGAGTACTCTGAGTGCTGTAGCAGAGTGTATGGTTTTTAGTTGGCTGGCCTTTTAGAGATCTAGGAGTTCGTAATCACAAGGGTTTCCTGCTGGATTAACAAACGACGCATCTGTCCTTTGGACTCTTTTGACTCTGACCAAGACCTACTCTAGTAAGCACATTTGGGTTTCCTCCATCTGCACAAGACTATTCCCGTTGAAGTTTCTGTATTTGTCTCATCTACTTCATTTCAGCAAAAATGGAATGTGAAAGGAAGTGAAATTTGGACTACATTTAAATTAGCCTAACGGTGCAATTGTTACAAGTGACATCACAAAGAATAGTGTTCTTCGGGGAAGAGCAGTAAATTTTGATCCAGAACGTGGGCTGTTCAAGTCAGGCACTGCACTGCTGCTTAAAGGAAAGTCTGAAACTCAAAGTGAATGAAGAAAGCGTTTTACCAGTAAATCCAGTGTGGTGGACTACTATGTAACCCTTAGTACAAGTGTAATAGATAAGAGAAGTCTCTTTGTTCATCATTAAATAGGAACTCAGGCAAAGGAAGAGGGTTTTTTGTGAATAACAGGAAACCCGAGGATATGCTGACTCCTTAAGTTGATTGTACAACGAGGGTCGGGGAGTGTGTAACCATATATGGAAAGATTGTTACAGGGTCATAAACCCCGAGAGGGGAAGAGGAGGAGAGCCTTCATCCAGACGACCACCAGAGAGCAGACGGCGACCCCCTAGCAACTGGAGGCACACGCACAGAGTACTCCTGGAAAAGCCACAAACGCGGAAGAAGGGGGAGAATAAAGGACCGTGGGAAAAGGGAAGCGGGGTGAGCCTTGGTGGAGTATGGACTCCCCGGCTGCACCCAGCGCTGTTTGCTTGTCATTGCTTGCTGTAATCAATAAAATTCTTTTTATCAATCCCTAAAGGATCAGATAAATTATTTACTTTAACTTAAAACAACAAGGGTTATAGCTCAGCTTCTTTGTAGGCTTCAGCTGTCTTTAAATCCCCCTTGTCCCATCCTTTTCTTGTGTGTCCCAGAGAAATGAACTCCACTTTGTATGTACTTGTTCCAGGAAGAGAAGAGAGGCACCTGAGTAGATGCTAGCAGGCCATTCTCGAGTGACTGAGAGGACATCTCAAGGGAAAGGTAAATCCCTAAGTACCTTGTTTTCCTAAGCATCTGCTACTCAGCTAGCTGTGAACCTTTGGTCTGACCAGAGATGATTTTCTCATGTGTTGAACACCAGTAGATAGAGGAAAGCAGCAAGGATAAAACAACTAATCAGGCTTTCTGTCCTAAATTTCTGACATTTCTTTTTATAGATAATGAGAGCACTGTGAGACATAAATGATGGAGACATCATGCATGTGAGTACTCATAGGACTAAGTGTTAGCAATTGAAATGTTGTTAATATAATTCTGTAATGTTAAATGTCAGAAATGGTACAAAAGTTGGGGCCTCAAACCACTGCCACAGAATGCTGTTCATCCCTGCATGCCTTGCTCAGCCTTCTGCATCCTTTGGTCCTCTAACTTGGCTTTGAAAAATCTGAGAGAAGTCTTCTAATTCTTTTCAGTCTGCTTATTTACAGCTTTTCAGCAAATGACAAGTACTTATGTTTATTTCCTTTGCAAAGCAGAACCAAAATTTTCAACTTTTATGTGCTTCCAAAGCTGTTTCCCCCATAGATGCACTCTTAAAGTCTCTCACAGGAAGTAAGAAGTCATCTTTCTTTCTTATTAGATTGTCAGCTAAAGCCATCTATGAGAACCAGGCATATGGTGTCCTCAGAAACTTACTAGAGGCAAGATGTGCTTAATCTGTATATTATCCATGATCTCTGAATATTTGGTAGCAAAAATTCTCTAATGTAGCTAATAAACAGTAGCAGGGAAGGCTGGGTTTTATGTAGAATATAACAAAGAAGTCCTAATCCTCAGAACTGAAAGAGTCAGAAAACTCTGCTGGAAAATATAAAAAAAAATTTGAAAGTTTGGACCACAAAAACATTCACCAGCCTATTCTAGTCTTCCACTGTTTGCAGGGACCTTTTCACTGGTTGCAAGTTTATTGCTGTTTTATCATGAGGATTAGCATAATCATGCATTGAGCCCTAAACTTTATGAATAATAGCAGAAAGCTTATTTGCAGCTGAAACATGCATTTTCAGCTATGACTGAAGCTTTTTGGACTTGCTCAGCAAACAGCAAGGGAAATCTTGCATTTCAGCAGTTACAGCGCTGGATGCTTTTGGCTGTAGAATATGAAGAATGCACAATGATTAATCGTATTTATACATAATATATAGCAATGTCTGTGTGAAAATAAAATGTGATACAGCAATGTCTGCCTCAAAATCAGCTTTTAGGATGAAGCCAAGGACTGTGTGGGGTACAGCACTGAGGTCACATGTAAAGTAATTGCAGTGTCACTCTTTGTGCAGAAATTCAGAAAATAGCTCATTGCTAGAGTATACATCAGAGTCCACGTGGCATTGTGTCAGATCAAATAAAAGGACATAATGAGTTTATGTTTCATGTTTTAGGGGTTTCCTCTTATTAAATGAACTTCTCTTAATCTTTCAGGAACAGTATCAGTCCTGTCCAGGTTTTGAGACTTGCTCTGTTTCTCTCCTTGTAAAGATGAAGAGTAAAAAATGTAGTCTTTGGTCTTCATATTGCAATTCTCATTTTAACATTGTCAATAACTTTATGGCAAGAGTTTTAAGGAGCCACTTGAGATACCATATACTGTTTGCTCTTTAGACAAATACTCTACTTTTACCAGTAAAAGGATACTCTGATGTTGTTTTATTGATCTTCTTCCTTGCATTTGGTTTGGTGGTGAACCTATGTACTTTGTGTTTGAACATCTGGGGCAGCATTTACGATGAGAAAGCCATAAATTTTACTTTTTATTAGCTGCCCCTGGTTGCAAACAGATTCTCATCTGAAGATCTAACCTGCCTTGGTCAGAGACATAAATATTTTGGCAAGATTTGCTCTCTCGCATTACTTCCAGTTTTCAATCCCCCTCCTCACTCCTCAAAATATTTGAGCCATTCCAATCCTCCATCCACTGGGCCCCACTGTAATTTGCTTACAGGTCATGGATTTCCCTTTTCCAGTTTTTCCCTGTTAGTATCTGCTGTGCTATCTGGAACAGAATTTCCTACATGAGGTGCTGCGTTAACACAATTCCTAAATTTGACACCAAAGGATGTGTTTTGGTTAATGGACAATGCAAATTTGGCATCCCAAATACTTCACATCCAATCAGGCCCAGCTCACTGGCAGCCTTGAAGAATATGGCATAACACTTTATCCAAGCAATTCTCCTACTCAGTTAGGAAATACTGAAATGACTTTTTATGGAAGCACAAATCAATGTTTATCATGTTTCAGACCAACATTGGTAAGAACTGTGTATTCCTAAACCATAGCAAAGGAAATCGCTTGTGTAATGCCATACCCTGAGGACTGCTTCACTGGCAGCCCACACTGCTTGCTTGCTCTCAAGACTGAGTAACTTTTCTTCAGCCAACATTTCCCTTGTTTCTCATAGCTGTTCTGATATGCCATTAATCTACTCTAATAGGAGTAACCCCAAATCACTTTACTCCCTAAGAGCTGTTGGGCCAATATGTCGTCCCATCTGGCCTTTTTCTTAGCACAGTATTCCCAAGGCAGTACCATGCTAAAACTGGTTCAAGGATGAAAGCATAATTCTTTCTAAGTACACATCAGTACCAAAATGTGCCCTCCCTCTTTCATTGTCTTCCTTTATATGTTGTGATAACATTGCTTTCAAATTCAAAATGTCTATATCATATTTTTAAAATGTGCTTTTTATCTAGTCTTAAGTAGTAATGTCCTGAAAATTTATTGGAGGCCCATAATTTACTTCATACCTGGCTGAGATTGCCAGATGGTTCAAAGTGAAACTTAAAACTATGAATAGAGAATTCCAGTGTTTCCATTGGTGTTCCTAGTGAAGCCATGTAACATGAAGTGCACCATCAAAAAATATCTCTGATGTCAAAAGTACTTACATTAGTAGCCCCGTGTGCATTAATTCAGAGAAGAAGAATGTCTGAAATGCATTGTATCCCTGCAATCCAGCCTGAGAATAATTTCATTAGTGCAAAAGAAATCACAGTTTTCTCAGCTGTAACCCACTGAGGGTAATATGGGAAGTGTAAGGTGCATGCTGTAGCAAGAAAGCCATTTTGTTATCACGGCCAGGTGGAACCCAGAGGCTGAGAAGTGATATGAAAACCTGGAGTCCAGATACTGATCTGTTGTGGCTGTGCATGGAGCCATCAACATGACTCCAGAACTTACTGGTTTGCATTCACTGAGGAGCTGAGTTGGAATGGTTGTCTTCATGGTTGTGTTGAAGTGGATAATTCTTCACCTCTGACCTGTAGTATTACCAAGGGTTTGCAGAGAAAATGCAGGTTCAGAGGTCAAAATTTCAGTTGAAACTGAAGATTGAAATATTTCACTACCTTTGTTGTAGTGTTCAATATTAAGAATGTTGTAGCGGTGTCCTCAAGTGTGGCAGTCTAAGTGTCTGATATTTTCTTCTTCTCCAAACCCAGTATCTGTTCAGTGCTTTCTCAAGAGAAGACTGTCTAGAGTGTGGTAAGAGTTGATGCTCTAAAGGTGATACTTTCTAAGTACATAATCTAGAGGATTTGGGTAGGTTTGCTGTTAGTAGATTTGAGGATGTTTCAGCTCACTTTGTGTGGTTTTGAAAGACACTGTGAGTTCCGATTCCTTTATTATTATAATCATCGGAGGCAAAATTTCTGATCACCACATTGTTTCCAAATGCTGCTTTCAATTTTCTTTAAGTCAGTTTCTTTTTTGTGTATATTAAGTGACATATCTTTGGTGCACTAGTCTAACCTAGAGCTTTGTACACTTATAAATCTATCCCTATGGAATACAGTCATTCTTGGAGGCCCTTCAACGTGGTTTAAGTAGGACAAACTAGAAAAGGACACCTTGCTTTTCCTCTGGTCTGACAGGATCTTCATTCTGGGGATCTGCACTGTGAAGCATAAAGATTTCATTCTCCATCTGTGCGGTGACTCCTAACGATACAGTTCTGCTTTCTTGGCTCATTGTCTGAGCCTTATCTGCATTTTATAGCATATTGTCTATAAACCCCAAACACACCACCAGCCAAAATTAATTTTCTTTCCTTCTCCCCATTTTCCCACTGATTTTAAGAGTCTAAGCAGTACATGCTTCTTCTCCCATAAGACTAACAACTAGATTTTGAGTCAGGATCATTTGAGTTTCAATTTTATTTTAGTCCATATAAAGTGAGAATTATATTCAGTGATCCAATGAAGTTACTATGATATAAAAAGATGGGAGATCAGGAATCAGGGTTCACATTCAGCCAGTCATGCTGGGTGTATAGTTAGGCACTATTTAAAAATAATTTATTTATTTTTTCCTGTAAAACACTGTTGTAACAAACTTCTGTGAAGTCACATTTGACCATGATGATTTATACCCAGTGATTTCCACAGGTAGATGTGTAGCTGTTTCTTTTCTGCTCTTTGGAGATTTTAAGTGTATTAACTTTATGAACTTCATGGGAAAATTATTGCTTTTTAGAGGGATTATTCCATTACCCACTTAAGGCAAAATGCAGTAAATCTTACGTTACACTAAAGCCAAGCATTAATCAGTGGGCCCTGCAAGCATGACAGCTCTCTTCTTC
Organism: Anomalospiza imberbis; assembly: GCF_031753505.1. NCBI lineage: Eukaryota > Metazoa > Chordata > Aves > Passeriformes > Viduidae > Anomalospiza > Anomalospiza imberbis. Next base: position 40,008,267 of record NC_089684.1, on the reverse strand, counting down.
TGAATGTCCAGCAAGTTTAAGACAGTATTCATTGTCTTCATTTCATTCCTCAGAGCTACAGGTGATCAATTCTTATTATTCTGCAGCAGTTTTTACTTACCAGCCTCTATCTTCATCTTTGGAATTTGCTGTAACCCCTACTTGTCCTTCTGCATTTTGATTGAAGTTTAAATTCTGTTTCCCTGCCAAGTGAGGTCAGTATATTCATACAAAGGCAAAATATTTTCCACATAACTCCAAAAATTAAACAACATTTAGAAGTAGTTTTCAATATTAAAATATATATATTTAGTACAAATATTCTGTTTGAATAGGTGATTTTCAAAAGTGGCAAAAATCTATGAAACTCAGCTTTGTTGCTTTTCAGTAACCTTAAAATCCAGATAAGTTGCCATTTGTTCTTACAGAAAAATATTTTCAGCCTAAATATAAATCAAAAAATACATTCCCTTATCATTTATGATTTTCTTGTTAATGCATGGAGAATATTTTCTGTCTAGAAAGGGAAAATCAAATATTTAGGAAGGCAAGAATAAGAAAACTTTTCTAAACAAAAGCTTTGTGTGAGGTTTTATTTTTGCATTCATATTTTAATGTATTTTGTACAGCTAAGTACATTTCTGGCAGTTACACTAAACAGCTCGTTCCTCCTCAGTGTCTGTGTGGTGAAGAATTGCTTGCAAAGTCAGTGCAAGCAGCTTTTTGTTTATTTGTACTGGTTATCTTACAGACTGGAAAGATCCTATTACATTATATCATCGCATTCTGATGAATGTCAACAGTAATGAGAAGCTAAGAAAATATTTTTAGAGAGTGTAAGTTAAAGCTGTCTCGCTGATGAAAAAATAGAAATATTCACTGCAAGAAGAAATTGGGGTGTATTTCCTTGATTAATGGGGCCTTTCTTGCTGTCGTAGTCCAGGCGCTTTTATTTCTAGGTCAGTAGGTGGTGCCAGAGTCAAAGCAACCTCTCCTGGCTCTGAAAGGCACTTGCTGTCCTTGCCATTAGTGTTACAGTGTCATTTGGAAATACTCTAAAGATGCTGTTAGTGTGTGTAGATACGCAAGAAAGATGTTTTGTGTTAGAAAGCTCTGTTTCTGAATTTCAGGATACTTGGTTTTATCTTTAAATGGTTGATAGAAGCTAAGCTTAGAAAGCCAAGAGCTGGGATGTCACAATCTAGGAATAAGCTGGTCCTGGATCTGCCTTATGTGATTTCTGCACATTTTACATGTGAGAGCAGTTGCTGCAGGAAACATAGGGAAATACAAATTTTAAAAAAATCAAACTGATGGAACAAGTCCTCACACATTCCAGCTCACTCTGTGTTAGTTTTGAAGATCCCAACTGGAATGCAGGTTTGGATGCAGTAGTACAGAGCAAGTTTCATATTGGTTCTGTTTGATAGCTACATTAAGGCAAAAGGCTTTTTTTCCTAAACTGTAAAACTATTTGAAGGTGAGATCAAATAACTACCTAGAATTTCTCTACATGGGAAGATCATTGCTAACTTTGTGGAGGACTGTAAGTGTTTTTCGCACTCATATGCTTGCAGGTATTTCTCAGAGGAAGACAATCAGTGTGCTGGCTTGTTCAACTGTGTGCTGTGCTTGGGATTACTGATTGTTTATTTGTGTAACCTTGGGTCATGTCTAAGGCTGCAAACATCTGCTTTCCAATATTTGGACTGGATTAATGTGATGCAGGACAGGCAGACCTTCAAGCTTTCAGCATCTTCAGTCCTGCTCACACGTCCTGGCACAGTATTCTTTCAGTGTCGTAGCCACATGGCCAGTGGTGTTTGCCTAACAGGATCTCATCTGTCATCTCTGTGGTAAAGATCATTGCAGAGACTCCAAAATGTTGCTACATACTGCTTTCAGGATAGGACAAAGGGATTTATGGATTGCTGGCTACAGTCCAGGTTTTATCTGGGACAGATGACATTCTTTAGTTACCCACTTTGAAATGCAATTAAGTGACTGGCCTAGTTTATCATACCCTGTGATTGACACTGCAGCCTGGGAGCTGACTAACAAAATGTGTGACTCCAGTGCCATTCTGTCAGCAGGCAGCTGGGGCTACCATCTCCAGCATAACTTGGGTTGTCTGGAAGATCTTATCACCTGCCAACCTGAACATGGTACAGATTCAGCCACGATTGTATGTGCCGTATGTCTGACTCCCATTGGAAGGATTATTCAAATAACCAGTCAGGAGCTTCCTCCTGACTTCACAGCTGTTTGATCCAGGGAATTGAAGCTGTGTGCATTACTCCTTATAGTACCTGGTTGTTCAAGTAAGGATTTTAGAGAGTTATATGCAACTACAAAGTGTTTTGGTATCTTTCTAGCTAGACTCAGTGACAATTCATGCATCCCTCCAAGCTTGTATGTAGCTGGCTGGAAAAAAAAAAAAAAGGCTTTTTGGCCACAGTTTCATAGTATGGTTTAGTTGGTGACAGGAAGAACCATCCTGGTGCAAGAAAATTGTGTTTTTGACTGATTATAGCAGCACAGTTTTAAAACCCTCCTGCAGTTTAGTGGAGTTTGAAAAGAAAGGTATCATTTAATAATAATTACTTTTTTTGGTACAGCTTCCTGTGCTTAAATGACTTTGTACTTAGCAATTGAAAATAGTAACCAAGGGAGGAAAGTGATTAGTCCAAGACTGTGTATAACCTAAGCAACAGATCCTGGACTAGATCTCTCTCTTCAAAATCCCTAGGAGTTATCCACAAAGCAGTTCAAAGTCACTGCATTAGCCATAGCGAGGTAGATTTAAAAGAATTTATAAATGGAATAACTATGTGCTAATGGGTATGAACCCATCAGACCATTTCCATGTTTGAAGGGATTTGGATGCAGCACTCTGTGTAATTTCTTCACATCTCTGCATTCTGGCTGCTCTTCCATTCTCTGCAGACCATCCAGAGGGAAGGAAATAAAGTGCTTTCTGCATACAGGTAAAGCATTGCACAAACTAATGTAAAGATAATTTTAAAAGCCAGACAAATATTTATTTACTGGCAGGATCCAGTCTCAATGCCAGTCCAGGTCATCCAGAAAGGAAACCCCTCCACACTGCAGTGATAGTGAAGTAGTGTGGCTGCTCAGGCCACTGAGTTCAGTGATGGATTAACTCAATCACTTCCCGAGAGACCAGAAAGCCTTGAACTGCAGAGGACCACCCAGCTCACTGGCTGCAGTCTCTCCAACCACAGGAAATATTTCTGACATCCTCAAACAAAATCTAAACTGTAGTGAAAGGTCAACATGTGATATCTTAGAGATCTAGCAGGGAACAGGGCAGCCCAGATGACTGTGTGCATTTCATCTTATGCTGTGCCTTGTGACTGGGTATTTTCTTCAAGGTTTTGTGGATAAAATGGGTTGGGCCAGATAAAAGTGACTGGAGAGTTATAACCACCTAAAACCCCTTTGGTCTCCAAGGCTTGAAACCTCGTGGCTGCAATACTCTAATGGAAAATATTTGTGGGCTGGTTAAATCTGTGGCTATTGTAAGTGAAGATAAAAGAAATATTTAATAATATGTTCCTGCTGTTGTCCAGCACATTGCTGGCTGCGTGAAAGCATGTGGAGTCCTCTCTGTAGCCAGTGGAGGTAACTCAGTGCAGTGGGGTGGGAAAGAGGGTGTCACTGCTTATAATTCAATTGTCACAGAGTGCCTGGGGTCATTCCAGCAGACAGTGTGTACAGCTTTGAGATCTGAAAGGGCTTTTGGTGATGTGAAACATGTATTGCTAAATGCTGGATTTGATTTGTTGTTTGGAAGCTCAGAATAAAGAGGACAGCTTTAAAAGGGGTGTTAATTCCTTGGCCAGGGGCAGTTGCCATCTCACCAGAGGCACATGTGTGTAGGATTAGCTCCTCTCCTAGGCCCTTGAAGCTGATCTGTAATATGAAAGAAAAATTTTGAAATGAGCAGAATCTCTGCTGACCTTCCCATATGAGGGGTAAGACTGGGCAGTGACCATGTGGGTGGCAGAGTAGAAGTTTCCATAAAGTATGGGTGGGAGCTTCTCGAATGATTTCCATTTATAGTGGTTCCAGTTGCAGAAGGTTGGTTCACTGGCAAGGGCAGTGTCCCGTCCCTGATCCCTGTCTTGTTCCATCTTGTTTATCGGCCCTTGTTTTGGGTACCTAAAAATAACAGCCCTTCTTCATTCCGTGTGACTTAGAGTGTGCAAAATGCCAGTCTTGTGATCAGTGTCACGGCCATGCCTATTGCCTTGGACACAGAACTGGGATATATGGCAGAGTCAGAGAGGATTGTGTGTCACCGTCAGGACATCTACACAGCCCACTGGGATGGTGTAGGAAGCAATGGGAACAGGTTGGTGATGCTGACAAACAGAGGAAAAGAGGCTGTGGTTTCATAAGTGCGCATCCCTGCTTCGACACCCAACATTCTTTAGCTGTCCTTATGAAATCCTCCTGGTGCAGCACTGCCTTGAAAGATGCAATCTGCAGATGCTCAATGTGGGCTCAATTTCCCCCACATCATGATAAAGTTAGAGATTAAGTATTTCCATTTGTTTTTATCCATGGTGAAAATTAAGAAAAAAAATCATTAAAGCATAAATAACCTCATATAAGATTTTTGGTTTTTTTAAAAGAGGTGGTTTTCCTTCATCTGATCCAGGCTTTCATCTCCTTAAGCATACATATGGACATGGTCAAACTTCCTCTGACTAACTTGGAAGCTATTTGAATATTGCAAGTGTGAAATCGTGACCACACGTGTTCTATTAACACTTTGTATAGGAGAATTGTGTATGTGAGAGGAAAATCAGATGCATATATGAGGTGAAAATGGAAGCAGTTGGAAAAGGTTAGAAAGAAATAAGGGAGACAAAAAAAAGAAAATAATGTTTTGTGTGTATCTAGTGAAACACGTAATATAAATTTAGTTATCTAGGCTATCTTCTAGTCCATAATTTCTCAATGCATCAGAAAATTGCTCATAATCTACTTGAAAAATAACTGATTTGCTCTTTGTAGAAATACTGCAATGAATTATTTTAATTTGCAGGCAGCAAAATGATGGTGAGAGACTGAAAAACATAAATATCAGTTCTTGAAACTATCAAAACTGTGCAAAGGTCAAAATAATTTTCCATTTTTGTTGTAATAGAAATGAAAACTTTCAATGTAAACCAAGAAAAAGTTAACTTTTTCTTGTTAACTTTAGGAGTAAAAGTTAACTTTAGGGGTAGACTTGACCTAGATTTTGAAGTATAAATGCTATTTCTATCTCCTTTTCTCCACCTATTTAAACATAAACACATTTCATGCAGCAGTGATAGATACAGGAAGAAATATTTCAATTATCAGGTTACTTCTTTATATTGTGGGACACTTTCATACTTTTAAATTTTGAGGGTCATTTCTGTCTGGTTGTTTTTTAAAATTATTCAACTCAACACCTCTGAGACTCCTTCATACTCTTACAAACCTACATTTCCCACAGTTTTTGCGACTTGGCTTTTGAATGGATTTTGCTGGTTCTAATACTGCACTCACTTTGACATGCAAGTCCAAGGTATCCTGAGACCATACTGCAATCAAAAACCAAAACAATTGTTTTCTTAGCATAGCTACCACATTTTCCTGACAAGTAAGCTTTTTTCTTTTTCTTTCTTTTTTCATTTTAAGCTTTCCAAATAAAGAATTTTATGGAAAAGGGAGAACATGCAGAGGAAAGGGCTTCCAGGCAAAAGATGAGGATATGAGTAAAAATGTCTTTCATTTTTTCTTTCTCTCTGAAATGTAGCGTGAAGTGAGGGCAGTGACTGTGATAATAGAGGGAAATGATAAATTAAAGAAAGGACACTTCAACATAATCTAGGTAACAGGAAAATTTTAAATGCACAATTTAACATGAGAGTCTGCATGGAATTATTTTTCATTAAACAATCAAAGCTTGTGATAATGCAAATGAAATCCATTTTTAGTTGCAGGAAATTTTGAGAATTTCAGAGGAATAGAAAATATGAGAATAATAATATCATGATGGTAATTCACAGTAATTATAGAAAAGCATAATTGCACAACACAAGCACTCATCAAAGCTCGGGTGAGTACTTTGGCATTCATTAGGATTTCAGAGCTATTAGCATTTACCTTTGTCATTGGGCACCACACAACAAGCATTATTAATTTCATGTCAATCCAGAGCATAATTTCCCTGATCAGATATCAGTTCATAATAACAAACTACCAAGACTGACTTCTCTGGCATGGATTTCTGTCAAGTATTTTAAAAAGAGAGCTTAACTGGAGATTGCTTTGAAGGTAGAAATGTTGCCCTTGAATTTAGGTGATTTCTGAAGATTTTTGAGCTATTCTCTGTATATACAAATTCCACCAATTTATTTGCATCTGCTGGCCTGAAATACCTTGAGAACATTGCCCATGCTGTCCTTCTTCCTATCTTACAGGAAACATTGTGAGCTTCATCTATCTCTGTGTGTGCTAATAATCAGATTATTATTGAACTCTGCAGGTACCCTGTGCTGCTGTGGTACATGTGCAACTCATCAGTTGTGCTTCCTGAATCTTCTAACCTGATGTACAGATCATCCTGCATTATTCTCTGTTGAGAATTTATGTCACTTGCTTGTTGGGTTTTTATTTCTGCCCCTCATGACTAGCTACACTTTCCTTCTGCAGCTGCCCTGAATGCTTAATGTGAGGAAAAGAACATTTTGCATCTCAGGCCAAATAGTGATGGAGGGGTAGGGAACTTTTGAGCAAATCAAAGTTAAAGTAAGAAGAAGAATATAGAATTTTCTTTTAGGTTCAGTAGAGGAAAAGCTGTGTTTTGTGCAATAAAAGAAACAAAACTAGGTCTGTGAACATGAAATGAGACCCTCTGGCTTATAACCCTTTTTATGCATTATTAAAAATAGAATCTGTTCTTTTACTATTATTTCCAGACTTTTAAAAGTTCTGTGTCATATGTATAGCTCTTGAAGGGAAGGGTTGTCTATAGGAGAAGACAGTGACTGGTAAATAAAAGAATACTTCAATTTATTTTCCCATTGTCCCAATTTATCAGCATGCAGGTGGGTCATGTCCCATTGTTGGAAATAGTAAGTTTTGACTTAGCTTTTCCTTTCCTCGGCTCACTCACTGTCACTGTGCTTTTCTCTGTCTTGTAACAGGATTTTTCTCTGTTAACAACTTATTTTTTAGCACACCATTCTGACACCTTGACAGTTCATGTGCTAAATCAGACTTTACAGTTACTGGCAGGCAGTTATTAGATGTATTGCACTTAATTAACTTTGCACCTAATTACAAGCAGTGCTGGCCGATTACAAAGGGCATAAATATATTAGTGCCCTGGCTGTCACATCATGAAAATGGCTGTTTGAACAAGTCAAGCAAAAGCAATTACCACATTGTGTGCATAGCGAAGTGTGAAGCAGAGTGCAGGAAGAGGGATGAACTGGAGTTCAGTTTGTAGGAATTTCATTTTCCACGGTGCATTTCAGGGGACCCAGATGAGCAAAAAGTATGAGGAGAGATTTCCTTTCATTTCTGTAAACACTTAACGTGTATGAAGGAAGAACCAAAGTTGCGTCATGAGAACTAACGTAAGTTTTGTTGGAAACCCACCCTGTGTATCTGTAAATAAAGTATGAAGATTGCAGTGTTAAGGAAGAAAAGCTGTCTAACATGAGATAGATGCTAAAAATTATAAGCAAAACTTGTGATTTAGAACGACACAATGCAACTATTACTTATACAGTAGTTGCCAAAATGAGAAGGAAAGCAGAATTTGGTCTCGTCTGTAGTGGGATATGTTGTAAAGAGCAAATGTTAGCACTCAGCTGGCATTCCGTGCAAATCTGTCTTGTGTTAGCACAGGAAAAAAAACATTTCTGCTGGAAAAGTAAGCAAGGCATTCGGAGCAATATTTAAAATTTTGTCTGTGGCTTTGTAAACAAGAGTCTGTATGAGCGATGTTTCCTCCTGTATCAAGTTTCCGTTCCAAGCACCACATGCTCTCTTTTGCAGAGGAAAATGGACCATGTTATACAGGTGGCTTAGCTTACCGTTGTTATGCATACAGCTGTGGAAGAATGTTGCCTTCATTCCGCAAGAATCCTGGCCAAGGAGAAGAGCTGAGAACTGTTAAATATGGTAATTTTTTTTCATTCCTTTTTCTGCTTTGCAACAGAATAGTCTCTGAATTAGTAGTTTTTTGCAACAAAACAAAACATTTGTTTTCCCTTTCAACAATCTTAATTAGTCATCAATGTGTAGACAAACCACCATAAGCCCTGTCACAGGAATCTGATGGTCAACAAACTGTACTATCCACTTTTTACAAGGTATGTAATGCTTTGTACTGAGGTCACAAACGCCAGTTTTATATAAAGTAGTCAAAAAGGTCACTAGAACTTTATTTTGCTTGGGGCAAGTAGAAGGAAGCAGAGGGAGTCACAACATGGTGCTGCATGAGTGGCTGTAGGGCTGGTGCGCTGTTGTTATTTACAAGCTCTGAATAGAAAGAGCTGTGAGGATGTGTGTAAACCTTTCCCAGCCCTGAACAGCCATTCATTGTTATTCACTTCTCAATAGGCTGGCTGTGTTGTTTCTGATAACTCATGGAAAAGCAGTGGTAGGTGGCCTTAAACAGAAGTTTTGGATGCCTTTGCATGCAAAAGTGAGCAGACTCCATTGTGTGCCACAGCATAAAGTAAAAAGTGGGGAGAGAATGTGTTTGCAAAAACAGCATTACATCACTGCTGAAAACATTGCTCAGTTGATTAAGATCTTGGGTGGCCAGCAATTTTTACCCTGTATAAAACTTGGGACATTGCTGTAGGGAAATTGTGCAGGAAAATGTCCTGATGGATAGGCCTGGGGGAGGCAAGCGCTGTCATTCAAGTAGCTTGTGCCAGAGCCACTCCTTACTAATAGTGAGGAACTTGGCCCAGAAGAGAAGTTAAATCAGTCAGGGGCTCATATAGAGCTCTATGATTTCAGTTTTCAAGGGCAAAATACACATTTTTTCACTGTAGGGTACAAGGAATTAATGTAAAATACTGGGGACTTGAGTCTTCCAACACATGAAGTGAGTTATGTCCAGCACAAAGTGTGTTAAAATGTTACTTTCTAATTGAATGCACTAGAATTACCAAATAATGTGTGAATAATGTCTAAAAATAAAAGCACATCTAAAACTCCATGCTTTTGAGGAAAATGAAAAAAACCAGCAGTAAGAACTCATTCCAGCAGAATAGGTCAGTCTTCTGTTCTTGATTTTTTTTCTGATATGGATGGTCATAGAATCATTTAGATTGGAAAAGACCTCTAACATCACTGAGTTCACTTGTAAACCTAACACTGCCACCTGTAGAATATTTCACTAGCCCCCATGGAGCTCTTGGCTTTTCCGCAGTTACCATTTTTATAGTAAGACAGAAGACAGAGCTGATATCTGCTCCTTTTATTCTGTAGATGAGATGTTTCTCGGTCATGACTTCTGAAGACTAACAGCCTCCCTCTTACCTTGTTTTTTATCCTTTCATGGAAGCATCTAAAGGAAAACTGGAAGCTGCAGTGATACATGAACAATTCACAGGTATGTAAAAGCCCTCTGTTAGACTTTTTATCTCAGCCTGCTTTGTTCCTGAAGCTGCACACTTTATAGTTTGACTTTTACACTCTGTTGTAATGACTCTTTCCGTCTGAATGCATTGTACTGCAGGAAGCTAATTGACTTTGACTCCTCTGCTTCTGTTTTCAGTGGGGGATGCCAGTTGTAATTCTCTTATTGATTGTTTAGAGCAATTAGCAGAAAACAAATTTTTCCAAAGAACAGTTAATTTGGTTTTGTTGCTCTCCATCATTAAAGCTGCAATTTGTTATCTAAGAAACAATTTGTTATCTGGGAAAAAAAATTAATAGGAAACATATTCCATGTGTTTATTAGCTGAAGGGAGACAGGTTACCTCATCATTAATGTCATCGGTAATTAGCGCTCTCGAGCTGCCACCATCTGCACCAGGGGCTGGAAATCTGTCAGCAGCTTCAGGTGCCAGGCTGAGTCTGCTTGTCTGTGCCAAACAATGGGCAGGCCCTATGTGATGCCCACATTTGTAAACAGTGGTTGGCTAATATAATTTAACTGGACGGGTTTGTTATATCTGTGGACACGAGACTTTAAACCTCCAGGGCAATTCCCAGTCATTAGGTCACCAGCAGCAGGCTCAGAATGCCACTCTCAATTAATCAGGTTTCTGATGTCATAACTGGTTTTTGTTTCCATTTGGGATGAGGTTTGGAAAAGCAGCGTGGTCAAAGTGGCAGGACCTCCACTCACATTCCATCAGCATCACAGCCCTCCATGATAACCAGCAGATAAACCCTGACATTGGAGAGACTTTTTAGTTGTTGTTGTTGTTGAGTAGGTAATGTCTCGTTCTGCTCCAGACTGAAAAAAATAAATTCTACTTTACACCAGGTGAAATCTCTTCAAATAATAATAATAATAAAAAAGAAAAAGCAGCCAGGGAAAAATGGAAATAATTCCATAATATTTAGACTCTAGTCTTAGTGTTTTACTGACTTTTGCTTCTGTTATCCAGTTTGATTTCATAGTTTTATTTTGAGGATAAGAAGTTCTGAAAATTCTCACTGCTTGATAAAATTGCTTATGAGGGTCAGAGAATCCTCAGATCCCACAAGCAGGGGTTTGAAGGCTTATGTAAGATTGGCTGTGCTTAAGTTTGCATAAAGTTATTATAAAGTAAATTATTATACACGTAGGTGGTTAGAGGGTTATTTGTTTGGTAGTTTTTCATTGGTGCTTTTCTGTTCCATGCATTCAGTCATGTGCATGATACACACACAAGTGTGGGTGGAAGTTAAATGCTTTCTATGGAACATGCTTTTAAGCCTACACTAAGGTGTATTACTTCAGGTATTATGTAAATTATAATTAAGGAATATACATTAATTGTGCTTATTGCTAAAACCTGGACATTTTCTTCTTGAGGGCCAGTGGAGCACAAAGCTGTTAAAAATGTGAGTTCCTGCTGACATTGTAGAAAAATCCATTTCACATTAATAAGATGGAGTACAATTTCCAAGGCACTGCCAGATATTTGCTTTTGATGTATGAGGCCTAAATACATCCAAGGAGCAGTCTGTTTTTCTGATGTGAGAACGTGGACTTGCCATTGGAAACCCTGGATCTCAGTCAAAGGTGAGAGGAATCAGGAATTTCAGAGTTACTATAATGCATTTGTAAAGATCTGGTGTTAGCAGGAGGTGCAGTTGGATTAGTTGGCCTCTTAAAAATGGACAGAAATAGGTCACTGGGGGCAATAGCAAAACAGGGAAGAGTATGAAGGATACTAAGAAAGCTGTGATGTTTCAATATGAAAGAAAAGGTTCTAGATACATCTACGTCTATATAGATACATAATTTGGCAGGTGAATAATATAAGGAAGGAAATGAGTCACAGGGTGTTCATGTTTTCTTTTTCATTACATTATTTTTCTAAAATGTTTATTTACAAAAGGTGGTTTGCACTCATGTACTGATCCAAAGAATCTTGAATCTAAATATTTCTTTGTGATTCAATTGATTTTAGGCCTAGGGATCTTTTCCAGTACTTTTTGCCTAAATTTATGGCATGAAAATTTTTACAGAGCTTGCTGCCATAAGAAATCATCTGTCCTAAGGAGCATACACTAAAGAAGGAATAAAATGCCCATGAAAAAGTCAGCTGTTTGATATCTATTAGGAATGGCAATCTGCTTTGTAAGAATCTCTTGTTCTTTCATTTACTTTTGTGTCATTTCAGTAGGTTTTTTAATGTGGTGCGCCAATTTGCATATTACAGAATAGAATTTTAAATATACATATTTATCCTGAGGTATTGGTGGATCAGTACAAAAGACAAAGTCATTTTAGCTTTGGGGTTAGAGGAGGAAAAAGAGGTTTTAGTTGCAGTATAGGCATGTCCTAGAGTACAATTGTAACCTCTCTGTCATTTTTCATACCTAATGTGGAAAAACATCACAGATACTAAAGTTAAATGTGATGCCAATACTGTAAATCTAGTGTAAGGATTTACTGTATCACTGAGCTCTTTAAAATGTTCCTTGGCTTCACTTGGAAGCATTAACTAATTCCAGGTGAGTCACCTCAGACAACAAAACCCACTGTTGATAGACCTCTATCAGGCAGGGCATGAGGTAACAATTCTCAGGGGGCACATGTGGATGTGAGAATATTTTGTTACTGTGTGGTTACCAGCATTCCTTTATTTCTCATTAGTTTATACTGCACTCTGTTACATGAAAATTAATTTCTGTTAATGTCTACAGTCAGGTAATGTACACATATCACTTAATGAACATAATATACCTTCAAATATTAAATTACAGCCTTTCTGCCTCCCAGGCAGACTGTCAGACCTGGTGGTATAAATTAATGTGTAATGCTGCACAGCTAACAAATTCCTTTTAGCCAAGAGAACTGAAAGTAGCTCCCAGAGCCAGGGTTGGAGTCTTTTAGTGGAGGCTATTGAAATCAATAGAAAGACTTATAATGACTTCATTAATTGCTAAAATAAACCTGGGGATGGAAGAAAAAGGTCTGTGGGGAAAACAAACTAGGGAGGCAAGTTATACTTCTCCATTAGAAATGGAAGCTCTTCTTGGAGATAAGTGTTCCATCATAGGTTGCCTTAATAACTGTTCTCATGTATTTGTAAGTAGCACTTTGTATATATTTTGCTATATATTTGTATATGTTTAGCTATATATTTGTATATATTTAGCTGTTTTCAGGTATAAAGCACATCCATTGTTTCTAGTTGAACTAAAGAGGAAAGCTTAGTGTTGTCATTCTCATGATGGGGGCCGTGGTCTGAAGTACAGGAGGCTAAAGCCATCTCAGGTCTCCCAGGTTTCCCACCTGGCCTATGGATTGTGCTTCCTGGCAGGAGTGAAGGTGATGAGAAGTGAGCAGTCTCTTTAGACTAAACAACTAAGAAACTAAAGCACCCATTATATAATTTTCATTTAGAAAAATAGGATGTAATCATAGAAGATTATTATAAGTTGTTTCTTGATTGTAAATAATACAGAGACAATAGATAATTGATTGCGAAGTTCAATTAAGAAAGGTCAGCCTCAATGTGCCTCATTTTATTTGTGTCTGTGGTTGTTACTGGTCAGATGTAATTACATACTTGTCAAATTGCAGCTCTGGAAAATTGGTTAAATGTCACTGTAAATTGCAGGTTTTAAAAAAGTAATTATTATATATTTCTTGACTATTTTTAGGTTAAGGGGTTTTTTTGGTCTGGTGATACAAACCAAAGCTTAAAATAATCAGAGGTGACTCACAACATGCTCAAAATATTCATTTAATTTTAATAAGACTTAGACCTTACTGTAGAAGAATTGTTTTAGCACATATACAAAACCTGGCAGTTGGCAGTCTTACATAGATGCTATAGCAAATTAAAATGTAATAACAAAAATACTGCTCCTTCTGATAAATGAACTAAGTGGCATCAAATAATGTCACTGAATACTCCTAGAAGCTACACTAACTCCATTGTAGGCAGATAAAATCTGGAATCTGACTGTTAATCCCTTAACAAAGGCTAAAGAGGCTCAGAATTGTTCCTTTCCTGAGTAAGTGACCAACAAAGCAGGTATGTGGGCCTTGTTTTAATCATCACTTTGTGACAATCTAGTTGGATTGTTGAATGATGGGTGTTTTACCAGTGCACTTATTTCTGATTACACACTGGTATGAGGCCCCAAAGCAATGACCTGCTACTGGATATGACTTACAAAGTCCAGTAGGTATTTGTATGGACAGCATCAGCATCACCCCCCAGATAGTAAAAGGAATATCTGTAAGCAGCAGGGTTACTTGCAAGGCTTTTGGGAATTGTTTTAGCTGACAGACTCTCTGGAGCATTCTGCATGACCTATGAATGCAGAGGTCTTGGCAAAACTATTAGGCAGTATTTCTAATACTGAACACCAACTCTAAACTTTTTAGCCTATCTGGTCTTTTTCTTCCAGCTTCCTTCACAACAGCTTTTTTTTTTCTTTTTTTTTTTTTGAATATGTCTTCAGATTTATTGTATCAACAGTCAACTTCTGAGATTCTTCTGAGGCATGCTGGGACTGGCATTTTCAATCTGTAAAGCTGTCCAGGACACTTCAGCATAACCCATTTCTGGCAGTGCTGGGTATCAGATCTGAGCAAAAGCAGCTCAGGTTTCATGGTGCCTGCTGATACTTATGGGGATCCAAAAAAGAAACCGAATTTGCTCAGAATGTTGTGGCATATCCCAAATGCAGGAAAAGGGGTTGTGTGTCTGGGTCCTTCATCCATCACAGCTGCTGGAGGTAAAGTGTAGCTGGGATAAAGCCAACCCCATGCAGCAGAGCTAAGCTGTGAGCTGAGGAAAAGAGAGGTGTAGTAAGAATGGCCATCAATAGAAATCCACTGAAGTTAACACAAGTGTAATTGCAGCAGGACTGCATCTTTAGGAAAACTTTCTCTTCACCTTCTTTGACCACAGGCTGCGAAGCTTCACTCTTTTTCTTCCCTTCATATCATGAAGCATCTCATGTTGAAGAGTTACACCCCACCAAAGTAGAAAAATGTCTAGAAAAAATGTACTAGATCTTCTTCCAACCTCTTTTCTGCTGGGAAAGCTTGGTTGACAGGGCTGTAGAGACACCACTAGTATTGACCTGTGAGTTGAGAAAATTAGCAGGGTTTTTTTCTTTCTTTTTTTTTTTTTTAATGGTTAGATCATAACAAACAATTTGATTTTGAGTACAGACCCCTCTTTTGTAAATGTAGCCCCACCTAAAATGTGCTTTTTTAATATGAGCCAGAGCTGTGCCCTTGAGCCAGGAGAAACTTGCCTCGGGCACTAGTGGACCTTAGTTAGCCATCAGACCCTCACTTTATTGACATCTTGGTAAGATAGACAACCGCTTTCTCTTTTTGCCAAACTTATTAGCTCAAATAATTAAAATTTAGAACTTTACAATCGCTCCTCAGTAATAAAGGGACACTTTGTTTTGGCTCATGTTCTTTGTGATGGGTGGTTTTTGAACATCAGCTTGAGGTGGATTTTTTCACAAGTGCACTTCTTGGAAAATGTCACCAAATTGATGCAAACAGGCATGCTTATTTTTGAATATTAGACTTATAACTCAGTATTACTTTCAATTCTTTGAGGTTTTTTTTTTTTAATGGGGTTGATCTGATATAGGAAAAGAGGAAAGCGTTTCCAGTCTAGATTGCATATGCAAACAGGAATGGAAATTGCCTACAGAGGCTTCATGCTTCAAGTACATTGTGTGATTCTTTTGATATTCAGCCATGAACACATTCTGTGTAATATTCCACTCCTTTTGTTTCATGGTATCAAATGAAGACTGAGACATTAAAAGCAAGGCTTGAGAGAAATGAAAAATGTCAGTAAAAGCAGCTGATGAAAACCTTATTAAACAGCTATGCATATCAGGCCGTGTTCCTTCTGTAATGTATATGTTTGTAATAACAGCTCAAAATTCTGCAGGGACCTATAAGTAATGAACAAAATTGGTCAAGCGAAAAAGAGAAGTTATTGGAAACTTGAGTGCTGTTGAGTCCCATAATATGCAAACTGTACATCTGCATAAAATAAGCCTGTGCCCTGCTGGTAGCTTTTATACTTTTCCCCTTTTATGCATCAATTTGTTTGTGGGGTTGAGTTTACTCTGGTAAATGTTTTATGGTGAGAATTATGTCCCCAGTTTCCACAAGCAGCCAACATTCATTGTCAATGTCTATAACACGGCAAAATGTAAAACCGAACATGACAGGCAGTGTCTGTCTCCAAGGAGAAAGTTGCCCTTTACATAGAGTGGAAAGTTTCTGGTGTTAATATATGTTTCCCAGTGGAGGAACAAAATGATGAGGGCAGAGAATGATCAAAGCATTGCAAATGCTATGTGAAGGAAACTACAGTGTGAAATCAAGTCAAGGGACACCACTTGAAGAGTTAGGCTGTACAAAAGACACAGAAGAAGGAAAACAAAAACATTGACAAACTCTAGTGAAGGGGATCTATTAATTTGCCTAGAAAGACAAAAACCAAAGAGGTGTAAAAAGAGTCTAAAATTGGTAAAGAAACGAAACCTGTTGACTTGGAACAAAAGTTGCACAAAAGGTGTCATGTACCCGAGTACAGAAGATTACTTGCTTGAAACTCGTTGAGTAATGTGAATAATAATTAAAAGCAGAAACCTGTTTTCGGCAAGGTTTTGAGATAGGACAAGCATGTTTTACTGGAGCCTCAGGCTCTTGGTTCTCCTCTGTCAGAAAATGGTGGTTGATGTGGGGAGCTGCCTTGAGTAAACCTAATAATAGAAAACTGGAGGAAATCATGGACCTAGAGAAGTTACAGTGAAAAGTGGGGTATTTCCTTGTCTCTAGCAATGTGAAATAGGAGAAGGGTGGATAGATGGAGGGATGTGGGAGAGGTTACTAGACTGCAAAGTTCTTGCTCTTTGGAGCAAGTGCTCGCTCCTCTGGATGGATTGCTTGGCATGGGGAATGCAGTGCCTGTCAGATGCCTGTGCATGTGGTCTTGAACTGCACTCCTGGACTTTAGCCACAGGCTTTTGGTAAATACCTTTTGAAAACATGGTGTTATAGGATCTGCCTTCACAGAGCTCCCTTTGCAATAAATAGACTTTATGGGGCATACTCTCTGGGTAAATGATAATTTATGTGCTCAATACTCTTTTTTCTGACCAGTGGGGAAATCTTTAGACTGGCCAGCAGGCCTAGAATCAGGGAGGGTGCTAGGCTGCTGCTGGAGTGATCATTTTGTAATGAAATACTTGAGTTTCTTTTTGGTCCTGCCATCATCAATATCAGCTTTTTGTTGTTGTTGTTTCTTGACCTATGCAAGATAGGGACTTGCCTCACCTGCTCTTGGCCATTATTTCACATCTTCCTTTGGGCACTGGAGAGAGCCTGGACACCTCCATTCCAGTTATGTTATGAGTGTCAAAATCCTCTTTGCTTCTTACACTATGAGCTGGAGCTCAAGTCTTTTTTACAGCCCAAGTGGTTTGTGAAAGACACTTTCACTGTGAATTCCCAAGAGAAAATAGAACTGACAGTATGAAAGCTTTTCCTCAGCTTTCTTCAAGTACTAAGGAAAAAACTATAATCTGTTTGGCTTCAAGGTAAAGGAAGGACATGACACAAAATACTATTTATTTTGTGGTCTGCAAAAAAAAAATATCAAATGAATTCATCTACTCTTTATTGTAACAGGCTAATTCTCAAAGTAATGCCATTTAAAATTCAAGTGTCCTCTGGTTTTAAATATCAGTTTGACAGACAGCAAATTAGTCTTAAATTTGGTAAATACTAAAGGGGTGAAAATTTATTTTTTCTACTTGTCATGTGGTTAATCATCTGTAGCACCTAACAAACTCCTTTCATTCTTGCACAAAAGCTTATAATATATCACAGAATTAGCATCACAGGTGGCTTGTCAGTGAGACAAGAAGCTCAGCTTAAAGAATGACAGAGGTCTATTTTGTATTCCCTTAACAACTGTATAGTCTCCAGAAAGATTCCAATAGTTTATTCAAATGGTGCTTAACATTCTTCTTGAGTACTGATATAGTAAGGAAATAATGCCATAAAAATATACAATAAAAAGGTACGTTACATTCTCTGGGTACTAAAGCTTTAACTTGTTAGCCACACAGGCACTGGGATGGGGGAGACTGGAGAGCAGTGTGTAAATGGATACCAGTCCAGGCCAAGGAAAAGTGCACATTGAAATAATGATTTTTGATTTTTTGGGGGACCAAACAGAGTATGCTTAACCTGAACCACATTCTTACAATCCATGATGTACAACCCATGTCATATCTGAGATCTGCCAAGGCAATCTGGGAAAATTAGTGACATCCAGGTGAAATGTGCAGCAGCACAAATGCAACAGCTTTGATGCTCATTTCACCTTGTCTCCCATGTGCTACTCTGACTTAAAATATTTTTGGAAGTTCAGTCTACAATGTTCAGTTCCAAAAATCTTAACAACTGGGAACAGATATCCAAAAGTGGCCTCAAAAGAGTAAATGTGCTTTGACATATTTCTTTGTTCTTTTAAAGTAAATGAAACAATTAGTCGAAATGAGGCACTTCATCACTGAAGCCCAGAGGAATTTCTTGGCTGCTGCCAAATCATGAATAATAATAATAGTGCAGAAAAGGAGGAGTAGTCAGGAGAGTAGATAATCTATAGGTGATGAATAAAAGCCGATTTCAAGGATTCTTGAGCTGGGTTAACTTCTGCTGAAATGCTCAGTTTCTGTTTCAAAGTGTTCAGTAAGCCAAGAGTGTTACAGTAGATTGTATGAGCTCCTGCAAAGCACTTAATGTACTCGTTTCTATCATAAAAAACCTGATTATTCTCCAATTTCTTATAAAATGTGGTCAGTGGAGATCTTTATTAGTTGAAAGCATGTTCACTGGCAAATGTAGCTTGTATTATGTAAGGACAAGCTAAGCATTCTGCTTTTCTGCTTCCTGTAAAAGCCTGTTTATTTTATTTTGCAATTGTCTTGCCCATCTGCACCACATTTTCTGCTTGCTTGGTTGCTGTCCTGGCTGACTGCACTTGCACAGGGCACAGGTTGTGTCCTGGTGGCTCTTGGTCACACTCGCTTTATCTGCAGCCTTTCACCAGCCAGGGCTTTGTGCCTTCATTCCTGGTCAGCTTCAGAGGTGAACAACATTTTAAGAAATTAGAATCATTACCTTGTAAGAGAGCATGCTGAAAAGCAGGGAATTGGCTTTGCATCCAGAACATTGCAGGAAGGATGAAACAGAAACAATCATGTGCTCCTTCAACTCTTCCTGATTTCTCTTTTAGAAATCTATACTTTCTAAGGAAGTAGTTAAATCAGGTGTGGTTTGATGAGATGCAGTTATCACAGATTAAATAAAAATTTATCTGCCTACAAACAAGCAGCTCTCCCATTTACTACTATGCATTTCATCTAAAGGACACAAAACATAATTCTTCACTCTTATACTGTGTTGTTCATCCTTAAGACTTCAATGGATGCTCAAGAATGGGAAATGTGGGAAAGGTGGAAAGAGAGTGTACTACACCTGTGCTTTTGTCCATCTGTTTGAGCTGGTTTCAGTTTGTCTCAGGACAGTGTCTACACTTGTCCCCTCTTTGTATTTTAGGAGCAGTTGTGTAGTTGGGTCACACAATGGAGCAATTTGTGGGCTCAGTTCCTCTGGCACTGTGTGTGCCCAAGTGGAAGTAGTCAGACTATGCCAGCAAAACACAGTGTTTGAAAGGTACAAGGTGTCATTTTACTGCTAAAAGCTGTTACTAAATGATATCCTACTGCATGAAGTGTCCCCAGGAAGTGCTCCCCAGCTCCCCAGCAGATGCTGCAGGTGAAACCCACTGCTTTTGTAATCTGCAAGAGGGAAGAGTTTGGTCTGTAGAACTGCCTATAGTGGAGTGCTCTTTGCAACTTCCCAGATGCATAATCCTCATAGTCTTCTTTTGTGGAGTAAAGGAGATTAATTTTAGAAACCATGGTTTTTACAGATCCCAGGATATTTACCGTAATGATTATTTTGCTTTGGGTAAGTGGGCTCTCTGGCTGACTTCAGGGGAATTAGACCACAGACTTATTAACAGCTACACCCCAGCTAAAGTTTGCACCACTAGGGATTGTCTTCAAGCCCAATAAGCTTGCTATTACTTCCTATCTTAAAATCTGTGCTAAGTAATAAAAAATTCAAAAAGGAAGGGAAAAAAAAGGTTGAGGTCACACTGCTGTTGCAATCTCATTGAGAATCCAGATGGAAAACACAACCTAATCTGTACAAAAATAGCACCTAAGAATGATACATTAATAATCTTGGACATGAAAGAATATTTAAAAAGCCCCACAGTCTCCCACAGTATCTCAGGTTGGTATCTTAGAGTTGTAACCACCTGTCCTGGTGATGGGCAAACAGAAGGATGCTGTTTTGGCAACTGGTCCTTTTCTGGGAATTCTGTAAATCCTCTTTTGATTCTGTGCATGCAGTTAAGTCTCATTCTTGTCATGGCCAGTTAAGGTGTGCTTTTATCTACTTTTGAAGAGTGAATGAAGACCTTGTGTCTTAATCCCTAGAGAGAACCACAATGTGTAATGCGCTCAGGGCAGAAGGGGACTGTGCATTCCTGCCTTTGACTTTTACTGGCCAGATAATCTTGAGGAGATTTGCAGCTGGAAGCTTGTTTCTGTTGTGCTTCCCTGGATGTCCTCACTGGGTGGCTACACAAGAACTCTGTAAACTCTGAAGGCCATCTTGCTTTTAAGACAATTTACCCCAGGAGGACTTGGGAAATCCTTGATGTTACAAGTAACCAAGTGGTGCCATGTTTAATTATAACTGTTTGTAATTTTGGAGCAAAATGTTATTAATTAACAATAGAATTTCTCTTGGAAGCAGGATCCCTATCAAAGAAATTGATTTTCAGATGAAGATAGTTCTGCAATTCTTAAAGTTAAAAAAATACTTTTTAAATTATTATGTGTATTTTTCCCATGTGTTTTCATGTTTCTCCTCTATAACCATATAGCCCATTATGAAAATTGACTTCCCCCAAGGTGAAATGGGACAGAAACAATTGCTGGATTACAAAAAAGGGGAGAAAGAAAGGGAAATCTGTAAATTAAAGATTTCTTTAAGTGCTAAAACAAAAAGGTTAAAGACTTGGAATGGGGAAAGAAAATTTGAAATAAAGTGAATTGCAAGTGGGAGAAACAGTGAGGAAATTATTAAGTTGTTTTCAAGCTGTTCTACCATTTTCTCTCAGCAAAGCACAATACCAAGTTGTCAGCATAGTTCTAATGTCTCTTTCGCATTTCAGGGCTATGGAAGAGAGATTTCAATTTGTATTTACTTCTTAAGGCTTATAGATATGCCTTCCCTGGTAAATAGAGATTCAGTGATGCACTTTATTGTCTTTTTCAGCTTTCCCAGCAGAAGGATTGGCCTCTTTACATTGGAAGATCTCTGGCTGTGGTGTTTGCATTTCAGAGCCTTTCCACCTGTTTTTGATAAGCTGGGTGAAGTTGATCTGTAAGTAACATGACTTTGATAAAAGTAAGATTGCATGTAGTCGGGAGTTATTCAATAAGTGGATTTTCAGTTCAATTTGAACAAATCTATGGCTAATAGTACCCAGGGATTAACAGAATATTAATTCAACATTCATCAGCATTTATATGCTAGCAGATGAAAATGTTTCACATGTGAACTAGGTGCTGTTCTGTTCAGAAATAGATGTTTAATATTTTTGCAGTAGAATATAGATTAACTTCATGTTGAGCCAGGGCACTGACTGGGAGAACTGTGCTGTGTTATAACATGATCTTTCCCAAAAGTTGCTGTTCCCACTGGGAACACATTTTTGTTTACAAGGCCATCCTACCACCTTCTCAGTTATCAGCAAAGGAAATAGGGTCAAATATTTCCATCCTCTGTTCAAAATGTCTTTCAGAGAGTATTTTGATTCTGATCCTGCAGAGACTGAACAACTTGATTAATTCTGACCATTACATGTGAGCAGAGAAGTTAATTTGAGGCCTGCCTATTTGGCATGAAAGAAGAAATGTAACAATACATGTAAATGTTTCATTTCCATGTGGACTAATTCAATTAGGGCATATTGGCATCTTCTTATTCATTAAAAAGAGGAGCCCAGCTCAGTTACCTAAGTGCTCAATCAGAATTATTGTCCTGAAATGAGGATCAGAGGCTTTTGTTTTTTATTATTTAATTTCATTTTGTTTTTCATTCTCTAAGTCATACATGCTGTAGCAGCTGTAAGAAATTGGGTTTGAATCCTTCCATGGTTTGAAGTATTTTTTCTCCATCTCTTCATGCAGCACTAAATCTTTTGGCCAATGTTCCTCAGAAGATGAGAGGAATGGGGCAGAAGTTCACATTGAAGAAGGTGAAGTACTTGAATGTCCTGTATGGCATGTTCTTCTTCTGTCTTTACTTACCTGGTTATAATAATGGGAAAATTGTTGGGCTCTTCAGATAAAAAACTGTTTCAAATTCTTGGGAAGAACTGTTTTTATCACTATTAATTGCTTCCTGTGGGACTAAGCTTTGGTAAATGTAAGTCTTCACATCATTGGGGATTAATTAGGACAAAGTGCAAAAGAAAGAGAAGTAGAATGAAAATTATTCTTATTATTCTTAATCCTGTATTAGCTAAGGAGGAAATTTTTTTTTCATTTTTTTGTTAGCTATCATGTTTACAAATGTAGGTGGACTATCCTGTGTCCAAGCTCTGAGTCAGAAGAAACAGGAAAACACTGCTGTAAATAATCAGAAAAACAGCATAGTTTTTGTGAGAATTCTCAGCCATCTTACTTTTACCAGAATCATGAAATCTCTCTGTAATTAAGTGACAAGCTTGTAGTGTTCCCATACCCATCTCTGTAGGAATTCCTTGCATTAGTGTGCAGAGGCACAGCTTAAGCTGGCCAATAGTAAGAGACCATCCTTGGTTTATTTTTCCTTGGTGACTTCTACACTACACAAGCTTTCTATTTGACCTTTGCATTTTCTTCTGAGGACAAGGGGTTGAAGTCTGCAGGATAACCAGAAGTACCCAACATGGCTCTGGAGAAAACCTACACTGCTTTTGAGCACCAGGAGTAGTAAACATCTGGGGATCATTTGAAATTGTAGCTGCTCATTCACTATGGAAGACATGAAAGAAGCAGTTAATGTTTCTTTTCTGGGTTGGGAATTGATCTTTATCACCACTTTCCCTAACCTGTATTAATAACAATCACCAGGGACAGGAGAAGCATGCAGACTTTAAAAGGCAGCAGTAGTTGCCCTAGGTCACAGAAGTAAAGGAGGAATTTGGATCTGAGTTTTTCTTGTTTTCTGTCCAGAAGTATGAACCTCTTTTTGGAAGTAATTTTTGTGTGAAATTTGACTGCAGCTTCTAAGGATACATAAAAATAAATCAAGTTAACAAGAAGAAGAAAATAAAAATCCCTCCTGTAAGGGAAAGTGATTTCTACCCTATACTTAAAAGAACTGTAAATTTTTTCTGGGTTTTTTTTTTGCCAGGCCTTTCAATTTTTAATTTAAGGTAGAAGTATATGAGAAGGTAGTTCTTGTTTCCTGTAACATTTGTACTAATATTTTCTATAGCCTTTGTTGAATTACTGACTTTACTATGAACCAAGTTGTTTGAGGAGCTGTTCCATCTGCTACCCAGAATATTGCACTCCCATCAGTAGAATGAAGCCTTTCTAGCCTTTTCTTTTAATGCAGAGCCACAAGATTGAAGGGAATGGGAATTTTTTTAAGGGTGTATATGAAAATTAAGGTTCATGTTGTGAAATTATTACTGAGAGAAGCGTGAGGTGCTGGTTTTGCTGATGTAGTGGAATAATGCAAGTACCAGTTTAAAATTTTACAAGTTCCTCCAGCTGGAACAGGAACTAAAACATTGCCATCTCAACAACCTAGCACTCCCAAAAGGTCTCTGAGCACCTTGGAGATGTTGGCTTAGAAGAATTTATTTTTCTTAACTTTGGGAAGGTAGGAATGCAACAGATATAAAAGGCAACGCAAGATATTCATGATGAGGGAGATTTTCAAAACTTTTCTTGACTATTTTAATATGAACTTTTTCTGCACAACTATGGCAAGGCAGATTTCCAAAGCAGCATACTTGAGTCTTGCTGCTATTAGATATTAATGGTTGAATCCCCTGTGATGCTTTGAAAGGGTACACTTGTATGGATAATAAAATAGTTACTTTCCTTGTTCACAGATAGTTTTTTTTTTTTTTTTTTTTTTGAGGAACAGAACTACAAAAGCATTGCTTCCCATAAGACAGAAACAAGGCACACATATCATCCTTCCTTCCTTCCAAACAGGCTATTCCTTTGTTGCACCTGGAAAGAATGCCAGAATCCCAGTTGATAAATACTGGGTTTCAGTGAAGTCAGAGGGGAACATGAAATCATCAAAGGAACAGACCACATAGAAACCCTACGACACAAATTAAGGAAAGGTTCTTACTTGTCACAGCCTAATTGGTTGGGCCCTACTGTTTTACATGTCAGATGTCTCCCTGCTGCTCAGAGAATCTTGAGTGAAGTAAATCTGTGCCTGAAATATTTTATCCTTGCATGTGTTTATGTGTCTGTAGATCACAGGGTGGCCTGCTTCCTATCCACTGCAAGCATCACCCTGATTTAAAGAGGGCACTTGTGCATCTCCGCTGAAGGACAAAGTGCTTGCAGAATTAGATCCTTAGTCCTCTTTACTTGGTCACATGTGGATGAAGGTTCTCTTAAGTACTCCATTATTGTGGAAGGCAGTTTAATGACTGCACTGTAAAAGTTCAAGCAATTATATGTAATGCACAATGAACAATATGACTTCCAAATGTTCGCATGTAATGCTTGTCAGATTTCAGCTGGAAAACAAAACAAGCCCCTCAAGGTTGCAGTCTGCTCTTTAGAAGAGCCACATGTTGTAACCTCAGAACCTCAACATATCAGCTGTTTTCTGTGCATGATGAGAGCAGTGGAATCTGTGCCATGTTCTGTCCTTTGTTTCCTGGAATCTGGCTGAAGTAATGATCAGATGTGTGCCTCTGCCAAGTGCAGTTGGCGTTTGATCCACATTCAGACCAGTGAATTGATTTGTGCTCTTTTTTTTCCTCATGGCATATCTCCTTATGACATAATTTTTGTACAGGGTGTAACAAAGATAAATATGTAAATAAGGAATGATATTTTCTAAAATTCATCTGTGGTTGTTGCTCTTTTATTATTTTTAGGCAATGTGAAACTACCTATAGACACGAAATGAGGTCAAGGACCGTTGTACTGTCATACTAGTATCCTTTTGTGAAGCATTTAAAATCAAAATACTCTGGACACATAAAGGAAGCAGATTTATATCTTCCTAGAAAGAAGAGCAGAAGTGACCAGTCACTGTTGCCAGGATCATTTTGTCTTTTTCAGAAGAACTTCTCAAGGAGCCGAGGTACTCTCAATTTGAGTCCTTCAGCACAGATTCCATATCCCACACAAATTTCCTATCCTATTTTATGTGTGTCTGTTTCTGCCATTCTTATCCACTGCTGGTGCCTTCTTTATTATACAGTGTGCTTTTTTTTTTTTTTTTTTAATAATCAGACTGTGGGTGTAAGTCACCATAGTAAACTGAGCCTGAGCCATTCAGGAAGTGCTTCCCTGTCTCTTCTGGCTCATCTTTTCCTTCCATCCAGGCAATAGGACACAGGAAGCAGGTAGGGCTAAAGGCAAGGATAGCAGCTGCCTCAACTGTCAAGCACTGGTCTGTTTGTATTCATGAGTTATACACCAGTTCAGTCAAGGAAAAGTTCCAAGTATCATTAAATAATAAAAGGGCAATGGGAAAGCCTGGTTGAACCACTCAGATGTCTCCAGCTGTATGTCTTGGAATTACTCCTTTGCAGGTGAACCTGTTTGTATGAGAAATATATCCTCAGGCCCTCCAGTTTTGAATTTTCTCAAATTGTGTTAACTGTTGAGGATTGCAATATTTCTTGAAAAGTTTATAAGAAAGATCTGAATTTGGATTTTTTCTGCACCTACAGAAATGTCATAATCTGTTCTGAAGGAAATCAACTTTCTGGGAGCTTTACAACTATTCAGGTTAGTTTTATGTAAGTTCCGTGGAATATTGCCATCAGATAAATAGACCAACAATACAGAAACAAGGCATTTGAATATTTCACTTGAAAACATTTTATATATTGAAATAAAATTGTATGCATGTAATTTTATTTAATAGAACATTATTGTGATTATAGGTAAAGGTGTCCAATAGTGTGAAGCAAAGGCTTGAAAGTGGTTTTATTTAACTGTTTGCTTATGGTGTGGTTGGTAGAAATTGCTTTTGTTATTTTATTAACAAGGGTGGGAAGAGGCAAAGTACTGGGAGATTAATTTAAATCCAGCTCAGGAGAATTAGACACAGGAGAGCAACTTCAAGGTGTCTGGTACATATTAGCATTTTATTTGATTTTAACAAAAATTTTGCACATGTATTCATAAAACACATTTTTTGGGTTTCCTTTTAAGTTTCACGGTTTGTTCTTTTCATTAAAACCTTTGATAGGTCAGAATTGGTGCTGTCAATTTACTTTGCTAAGGACCTCAAATATTCTCTTTTTAAACCCAAGTAGAGGCCTGTTTAAAAAGGGGCTTGAGGCTCTTCTAAGCAGCATTACGATGACACACAGATGACCCAAGAAGTGGAACTTCAGATTCTGTATCTACATTTGTAAAACTGCAATAAGCCTCAAAAGAATTATTTTTAAGCTACTGCAAAATTTATTTAGTGTTCATAGCCAAAACATGACATATTTATATGGAGGTAGTCCTTGTACATCCATCTCAGTGTTATATGTGAGATTAAAAAAAAAATGCAGCGATTACAGGAACATAACCTAAAGTGATATTTAGTATCACTTAGGGTTTTCTGGTCAATCTTCCTCCATTTGGACAGAGAGGAAGGACAATCCCTTATTTTAAGTAGGATTTTGGAGTTTATAAGCTGGTTGCTTGCTTTCTGTATTTAATGGTGGCCAACAGGGTGGTAGAAAGATTTGTCAGTGATCTTGGCATGAACCTCAGGGATCTGTGCATCAGGGACATCTCTGTGTAAAGAATTTGTGTTCTCAGACAGCTTGAAGGCATTTTCATATTAGAGTTATGTTGCTGGAGATCTTCTAGCCACTTATGTCAGTTCATCATTATCTGTAGAGAAGTCTTAAGCTTTGATTTCTGAATTATTTTCCTAAAATAAGAAAAAATCTTGGGCGGTAGCAGCATAGGAACAAGCTCTGAGGATTTCTCCCTGGTGATGGACACAGGGCTGTATTTTCCATCCCATGCTTCTGATCCCCAGTGAATGTTCATTCGTGTCCCACAAAGGCCCCCAGACTCAGAGCAAAGCAGGGACTAAAGGCATCAAAGGCCTTTTTGTCAGAATAAGGACAATGCTATAAACTAACCTTGTGTTAACCTACCAAAGAACAGAGGACAAGAATCCTGAATGCCAAAATATAGAGAGATGTGTGAAAGGGAAAACTTTTACAAAAGTAGGCAGGCTGAATAAAATTATTTATCTTTAAGCCACACAAGTCATGGTAATTCAATTAGGTCAGGCTGGCTATAAAGCTACAAAAAGCAGGCTGTAACTAATTTAGAAAGAGACAGAGAAGACTTGAAAAGAAAACAGATTGACAGCATCCTATTATTTTTTATCTAATCAAGACAACAAAATGTAAGAAAGAGAAAAGAAAAAAAAAAGGAAAATGAAAAGAAATCTCATGTTGATTTATTAAGATTTTCTCTCAAACCATTAGGCTAGGCAAAAGCACATAGTCACATGTTTGATGTGTGAAGGTTTGCACATTGTTCTTAATGCTAACTGAGGGTTATATGCATATTTTACCCTTGAGAAAAACAAAATAATTGAAGACCTTAAAGTTCAGAAAGGGATGGAAACCCCAACAAAGAATAACACAATCAGATCTTTATCAGTACAGTATCATTGCATTAATTCTTTCTGGGCATCCATATTATCTGCTGCTATGTGAAGAGAAATCCTAAATATCTGTGAAAATAGACAAATAGACTTCTATTTAAAGCCATTTCTACATAAATCCTTCCTGCCAGTTTGTATAAACATCCTTTTTTGAAAATGGTTACAAGTATTTGCTTTGAATTTGAAAGTGACAAGTTGTATAGGGTGTGGGAAATAACATTTGAATGTTAAGAAGGGAATGTTAAGAAGGACTTTATTTGTAGTGTGGATCCAGTCTCATTAAACCAGGTTTAAAATAATATTTTGGTTGGTTTCTAAAATGGTTTTCATTCTCCAAGTGATTAGAAAAATTAGCATTCTAAGGCTGTCTGGAGGGTGAAGAGGAGTGTGCGAACAAAAAGGGGGAAGGGCACAGACAAAGACCCCAGCTTGGTTTGTGTTGGTGTTTAATAGCAAACAACCCTTTCCCACCCTGCTTCTCTTTTTGCCTGTTTTAGTTCTAAGTCACTTCCAAAGAATTTCCAGCAGCAGATGATGCTCAGCCACTACATTCATCTGAAATAAGAGATGAACTTTGCCCCGTGAAGAAAATATTTGAGGTTTCAACACAATTAAGGGTTGCAAATTCTCTGTGAAAATGGAAATTCCTTCCCATTTCTTCAACAGGTCCCCAGGGGTGAAGTTTTGACCCTGGTGAAGTCAAGGGGACCTTCACTTTCTTTCATTAAGACAAGAGCCATCTCTCATCACATCTTGCACTTGCGACAGTGAAATGTGGAAAGGAAATCCTTGGGTATTGCTATGAGGTAACACCTTTTCCAGACCATGAGAGAGTCTTTGAGAGACAATCAGAAAAGATACACAAAAATGCAGGAAGTCAGAAACAGGGAGCAGGCAGGGAAACAGCAACACTGAGAATTTCTCCTCTGCTGCAAGAAAATGTAGTAGACAGATCATAAGTAGAGTGGGGTTGTCATTTTCAGAGCTGAACTGGCACCACTCAGCAGGTTTGTTTTCGTTTGAGAGAAGATGGAACTCTTCTCTTTGACTTGAAGAACACTCAAAGCTCCTCATCAATTGAAAGTCAGAATTGAACAAAAAGTTGCACAACTAATTAACAGAACTTGAGAGCATTGGCCCAGAATTTGGCCCAAACACAAGCTCTCTTACTTGAGATCTTACTTAAGTAACCTTTTTGTGTGCTTGATGTTCAAGGGAACATGGTCCATCTTGGAATATATCTGAGAAGGGCTGAAGAACAGGTGCCAGGTACACTGTCTGCTAAAAATCAATAGCCAGAGCATAATATTGAATCAGGCTTTTAAAGATAAACCACACAACCAGGTCTGAACTCCCAAGATTTCAGTATAGCAATTTATTGCTCTGTGCATGGTTCACATGCAGCCAGTATGAACCAAGGGACTGCATTAAATCTGCTGAGTTTTGACAGATTTGCTATTACTTCATTTTTATTGTATATAGGTAAAAGGAGACGTGCCAGCCTATTATAGATACAGGATCTATGGGATTTGGACTATAGTATCTTATGTTCTACTGTGTTTCTTTAAAAACATCCCTCCTATTTAACAATAAGCTTTTGTTTCAATTTTTTTTTTCTGTTTTCGGTTAAAGAAAAATTGAAGGTGGCACAGAGCAGTGGAAGAGCAACAGCCTTTAGAAGCCCTCTTCAGAAGCAGAGTTTATGAAATAGTTTCCAAACATCTGCAGGAACAGTGCTACATCAGCCTTCCAGCGGCCTGGTTGAAAAGACTGTCCTTTAATCTAAACCATACTCCCTGGGATTTCTTAATATAGTTAATTCTTCTTAATTTTATTTTTTTTTTAATATTTTGCCAGTGAGAAACTGCCTAGTGGTCTTCACCTCTGAGTCCTTTCCACTAGCTCTTAGTCCTGGCACATTGCTGTACATTTTCATTGCACACGGATCTCCTCAAACAAAGGAAAATTATTAAACTGTCAGATCAGATTTCATATATTTCTCTTGGCATTGCACTCTCTAGACCTGGTACACAGTGAGTTTTGAAAGCCTCTGATCTTTTATAACCATTTCCAGTCTTAAACATACATTTAAAAGTTCCTCATCTGCAGTCGCTAGGAATATGACTATGAAAGCTGAGGTAATTTGGATATTTTCTTTCTGTAAAGACATAGAGAGGGAGCCACTGCAACCATAAATAATTTCCAATGTTTCATTATTCTTTCTACTTCTGATTGTTTTATTAAGACTCTGAATTTATTTCTTTCACTTTTGATTTTTTTTTCCTCTTTCCTGGTAGGGGTATATGTTGCTTTAGAACTTAAAATCAAGGTGCTTAGATGTGCCTGTGGGAATGAACACTGACAGCATGTTCAGAGTGGTGAGCTCTGCTGGGTCTGATGGTACCATAAAACAGACACATCAAGGACACAAAGTCCTTTCTCTCCTGCCAAGCTGCTGTGTCAGTCTGGAAGCCTAATGAGGTGCATTAGCACCTCAAGTATTAGCCAGCCTGTGGGCTGGGAGAAGTGGGATTTTTCTTCACTGCTGTGTTCTTTCTCAGTTCAGAGAAATCAACCAAACTGAAGATGTGCTGACCTTTTGAGACTGAACTAGAAAATCCCTTGACAGAAAATCCTGTAAGTGTATTTATACAGGGAGTCCCTTGGCCAATTCAAAGGGCCAGACTGAGGATTGCTAGACCTGAAAGCATGAGCTGTGTCAATTACAATCTAAATTAAATGAAAATGCTGGCTGTGCCAGAGAACAAGAACAGACAGCAACTCCATGTTACTTGTGGCACTGTAATTCAGCAGTTGCTTCAGACACCAATCACACACAGCTTCCTTGGGAAAGAGGAATAAGTTTGCTGGAACAACTGGTGGAGATGACAGGTTATTCAAATGTCTTTTCTGAATGCCAACAAAACAAAAGCATGCTATCTTTAATGCTTGTATTATAAACAACTTGCATCCACTTCCATATACCCTCTACCTTTCCTTCACCATATGAACTCTTTAAACAGAGAGCTACTTTGTAAATCTGTCAGAAACTTCTGATTGCACTTTTCTTATCTGTTCAATTCACAGCCAAGTCACAGTAGAATATCTGTGTACCTTTCTTACAAATACACCAGACTATTTGATTTCTGCTGTCACGCTTTCCAAACCCATTCCTTAGTGGCCTTTCCATCCTGACTAGGAGATGAGTAACTTTCTTAGAAGGATTATTTTATCCTTTCTGTTTTTCAGTTCCTTTCCATTTTTCTTGGCTATCTACTCGGCTGCACAGCCTACTGCTCTGTTCCCTCTGCTTTCCAGAGCTCAGATGCAAGTCCTTCCTTGTCTGCATAACAAGAGTTGGTTTCCTACCCCAGTGTTTCTTTCAACTGATCCTGTTATCAGCTCATAGCCTTGTATTTTTCAATTTCAGGTTGAATATTCAGGTGACATACTGTATTTCAGTGCAGCTACTTTCATTAGTGTTTAGAACTTCCTGAAATGGTGAGTAGAGTTTCCTTTATTTATTGTCTTCATCATGATGAGCTTTCCTGCCTCTGTTCACTGTTTGGTTTATTTTAAATTGGATGGCTGTTTCTTCTCTCCACACTGAAATACCACTCGTGTATTGATGTTAAGTCTTGTAAGTTCAAGATCTTCTCCAGCCCAATGGTATACCAAAAGTATGGCTGCGTTCAGATGCGACGTGATATATTGGGAATAAATCAGGGAATAAATCCTCATGGGTTCCCTTGAGAAAAGACTCTGATAGTCTCTTTCTTATTTTAGAAAAAGTCCAAATTTAGCTCAGCTGTTTTTCCTCCTACACTGGAAAGTTATATGTAATGTCTCTGAGAAAAGGACATTAAAATATTTTTCCTTAATAAGGTTTGTGGATAATACTGCATATGCTGGTTTAAACAACAAGCATGAAGAGGCCATTACCTAGAGAAACTCTGCAACTCATTAGCTAGTTTTATCTTTCCTTCCAAGAAGGAAAAGCAAAAGTCTGACTGATATACCCATCCAATGCTCTCTGAAAAAAAACAGCTCTGCAGCCAGACCATTCCTTCCCTCACAACAAAGCCAAACAAAGAGAAGTTATGCATTAATTTTTTTCAAAGAAGAAAGCCTGTAATTTAAGTAAGAAATGTTTTAGATCTGGAAAATTGAATACTTTTTGCTTTTGGAAGCAACAAATCAGAGCACCAAAGAAAGGACAGTGCACAGAAATATGGCACGTTTATCAGTGAGTGTAGTGTGGATGAAAGTAGTCATTAATTAATGAAAAGCAAGGGTTTTAGGGGAGGATTCAGGTGTTTAACAGAACCCCGAGCTTTGCTTGAAGTGGTGTAGGCAAGAAAATCTGTGGGGTTTGCTCAGAGTGGTTCACCTGGTGATGATCACCAGGCTTCACCTGGTGATGAAGCACATCAGGGAAGCTGCTGCACAGCACCAAGGTCAGGATGGAGGTTATTGCACCCCTTCACCTTATCCCCAGGTAAGCCCCTCCTCAATCCATTAGCTGCCATTTGGTTTCCTTCCACTCTCAGAAGCCCTTGAGATGATCTGAAAAGGGCCTGTTGTGTTTCAAATACTTTAGCATGGCTGGAGCTCTGATCTCCTGACATTCAGCAAAGCAGGGCAGCCCAAGAGCACTGAGGCATTGCTGTGGGATGACATGGGCAGCCCTGGGATCTGAGACTCCACCTCTTCTGTCAGGACTTCTGTCATGGTATTGGCTGGTGAAGGCAGAACTTCAACTCCCAGAGAAATAAGATTCTCACAAAATAATCAGTGAACTGAATTCTATTTCCTTTTTTAACATCTTTTGGAAGTGCTCCACCACAGTTTAGGAAAACGAGAAGGGAAAGAGTTACCCAGAAGAAAAGCTGAGTAGCAAGGCACGGGGGGACACGTGGCCAGCACATGTTGCACTTGAGCTATTTTCAGCTGGAGCACGGGCCTCAGGAGTGTGGCATAGATTCCAGTGTGCTGGCGGTGTCTTGCTTGACTTTGGGATGCTCATACAGAATTCTCTTAAGTGGTCAGTGAAAGGAAAAAAAGCTTCTGTTTAAGTAAAATACTGCTTTGCTTTGCTTTCATGTTTTAAGACATTTTATTACTAGAGGTGGTCTTTAATATGGTCCTTAAGCCATAACTCTTGGGATCACTTCATTCCTTATACCTCTTCCACTGAGCAGGAATGTTGGAGCAGAGCACAGCTCAGCACTACATGCTCCATTAAAGGAGCTTATATAGCATCCTATCGGCCTAGAGGTCCAGCGGGAACCTTTGGCAGACACAAAAATACTTTGGAAAACTGTGGGAATGCTGATGACCTGACAGTGATTTATATTATTGCATTAGAAAAATAAATAGTATGGCAAGACCTGTCAGGGTGGATAAAGCAAGGATTTGCCAGTAACTGTGCTGTGCAGCTTTCCAAACCACTAACCTGCTGGTTAGCCCAGGCCTCTGTTTCATCCAAACCCTCATAAAAATTTATTGCAGATGGGTACTAAGAACCTTCAGGAAAATCCTTTGCTGTTTCAACAGCATCTCTGCCTTATGATGGTCTTGCAGTAACTTCTTCCCCCCTCCCCCAGCAGAAGAGGTTTTCTCCTGTCCAACATGGTTCAATCCTCTCTTACAAATGGCAAAGAAAAGAATTCATCAGTCTGTCTGGGGTAGCCAAGGAATGAAGTACCAGAAGGCTGTGCATGAACGACAGAGACTTAAATCACACTTGGAATTGCAGGCACTGCTTCAGGTGCTGTGTGAAGAGCCCTGTTCCCAGCCCAGGTATTATTTTGCTCTGAGGGCTGATGGTAGCTAACTGCCCCATAGATCAGAACAAGACAGTTTTGTGTGATTTGGCTTTTCCTCTGCTGCGTGTTCATCAGTAGATCAGAAAGCACACCTGGGCAGCAGCGTGATTTGGAGCTGAAGCCTGGAGCAGTGGGGCAGTGCAGTGGCACACTGGGGACCAGGACTGGCCACGTGCCACATCCTTTTGTACCCCTCACAGAGCAGAAAGGCTCAGCTCCCAGCTCCAGCTGGACTTGCTGTGCTGATAAATCTCTTGCAGAGGCAAGCCCAGCACAGATCTGGCACTGGGAGCTTTGCTCTTGTTCCCCATTAATGTGTTCACAGGCAGCCAGGGAGCTGCGGTCAGCACCATCCAGGGGCAGCCTGCCTGCCCCACTCCTGAGCAGGAGCTGAGCAGAGGGAGCAGTGCCAGTGCCCCTAGGGCTGCAGGGAAGGAACAGAGAGAGCTGGTGAGTGCCTGCGCTAGGCTGTGCTCGGTGCCATGGCCTGACTTCACACGAAGTCAGCCTGGGCTGGGAACAAACGCCAGCCTGGGCTCCGAGGGAAATCAGCCGTGCCCTATGCCCAGGTGATAGCTTAGAGACGCGTGGTCCCAAAGCCCCGGATCCCTTTGAGCCTGACACAGGTACCTGTCTATGTTAACACTTAAAGATGACCAGTCCAAACCTCACTGACCTTAAAAGGCCTGCACAGACTCAGGGTGTGCACCTGAGCAGTTCATGTGCAGAACCATGCTTGTGCCTAGCTAGATGTTTATCATCATCTGTCATCACAGAGCTAGAAGGTAGAGATTGACAGGGTAATTTAGTCTGGGATAACATGGAAAATAAACATGGAAAAAACATGACAAGCACAAGTGTTTTGAAAACTGATTAGCATCCCATAACAAATAGCATGAGAATATTTTAATATTTTTTTTTACTAAAAAATATTGCAAGTATAAAATCTCCTTGTTTAAAAGCAAGCTATAAGACAAGTGCAAGAGTTAACCAAGTATCTTATTCAGTTATGTGTCCTGAATCAAGATTCAATATGTAGAGACATATTAGTATGACTTTAATACTATAACAATTTTCATTCATGAAGAGATTACAGACACAAAGAGATAATCTCTTATCTCATAAGAGAATGCTTTTTGCTGTGTTACTAAGGTTCAAATGAAATAAGTTTTACATGGCCTGTGAAGGGTGTTTTGTGCCTTGCTGGTGACAGTAGGTTAAAGCCTAAGATAACCACTTCAGGCTGGCTGCATACTTCAGTATTTCCCCCTTCACAATTGTTAAAACTTTACAGTGCCTCAAAACATATCCAGATGGACAGAAACTGTGACTGCCACTTACGAAACCAGTATAATCTAGCACAGTACACAAAGCAGGGTAAGTGGGAAGGAAAAAAGTTCTGTATAGAGGACCTCCTTGGAACATTGGATCAGCCATCAGACACACCAATTCTGTTTAGACAGGCCTGTTATACACACCCAAATGTTCTGCAAAACAAAGCACACCCCCATCCTTTCACCACTGCAGCTCCAAAACACTTCTGCCCAAGGGTGGTCTTCACCCTGCTTGAGCAGTGTTTGTGCCTACGTCTTCATTCACAGACTGAAGCACTGGTTTCCAGAGTTTTTTGGCAAAGCTGAGACACATAAACAACGTTCTTCTCAAGGAATATCATACCTTGGCAGTTTTGTTTGGGTTTCACTTTTTAAAATATGCAGTAGAAAAATATGAACAAATGGCACCCACTGGTGACACGCACTTATCACTGTGCTGCTACCAGTAGATTGCCCTGCATAATGCTGCTTGTGTGACACCAGGATAGATAGCATCACTGTAGCAGAGAACCTGGTCAAGAGAAAACTATTGTTATTTGAAGTTGTTCACTTGCAGCATGTCTGCTAAACACAATGTAAAGCAATATATAGTGACTTTCTGGATTTTTGTGCTGTACATATTTTTTTACATACAGTATGCATGTATCCCAGCAGAGTGATTACATAATGAAGCCATGATGTAAGAAAAAAACCCCAAATCCTGGCAGATTTATAGCAACTAAATCTATGTCTTTGTTCCTCACTCCCACTGGCATGGTCACCTAATTTAACTGAAGTTAATTACAGTGCTTATTCCTACTTATGCACGTGTTGGCAGAGACAGATCTCAGTGCAGTGGACATTCTCAATCACTTCTTTATTTGTCACATTTCACAAATTTCCAAACAATTAAAAAAATTGCTTGGGAAATTGCAATTTGAATTTGTGATATTTCATCCCTTCTCCTGCCTTCCTCCCTTTTGTTTCAGTTCATGGTAGTCGAATTCCCTGTTTGACTGGTGCAGCTGCTCAGTTACACATCTGCTGCTCATGGTGAGAGTGTGCTTTGAAAATGCATCGTGCTTCCTACCACGTGGAAGTCGTGATGTGTTTTAGTTTGCTGTTTTGCAGAAAACATTGTTTGCCATATGTCTCAACAGAGCCTGCTTTTTTTTTTCCAAGAAATTGGCCAAGGGAGCTATGATTATATAATTTGTCTTGTGGTCTTTTTGCATCATGACTAGAGATTGGCATGTGAATTATTTAATTAAGCTGTGAATATTGCTGGATATTGCTAAGTTACACAAATACTGTGTCATTTAGCTATTTATCACTAAAAAAAATAACAGTACAAAAAAGCTAATTAAAAGCTAAATAATCTTGGAGTCTTTTGACCAGCTGTAATATATCCATACAACACCATTCTATTGAAGAAGGAAGCTATTGTTGAGGCTTTTGTCACAGCAAAAAAAAAAAAAAAAAAAAAAAAAAAAGTTGTGATATTTTTCTTTGGTTTTCTTCATGTCACAAAGAAAGCTGCAGCCTCTGGCATTTCAGCTGGGCTCCATTCTGTGCCCGGGGTGACGGAGCCACTCGCAGTTGCTCACATGGAAATGTGCTGAACAAGAACCACACCATTAACAAAAGCACACCAGGGCTTCAGTGGGCAAAGCACAAGAGCAGAATATTAACCACAGATCCAGCCTAGGTAGAAATTCCTTTTGCTTGGTCATGGCACATAACAAGGTTTCATGCCTCTCTTTTTGGCATGTGTGGTGCCACAGACGCCCCAGGAACCTTACTTCATTCAGATGTCTGCTTCTTAATAAGCTGATCTTCAGAGGAGCAGCTATTTACTGATTCTTTGCTGGCTTACACCTTCAGCACATGATTTTCTCTCACGACAGTCCAGGAAACTCACTGCACCTCAAACCACAAGCAATGGCCAGAATGCTCATGTAGCCATTGTGGGATTTCCTCATTGTGCTGCAGAAATTATGTAAAAATGGAATAATCCCTACAAATGGCTTCAGCAGTAATGAGGGACTCGGGTACCTGAGAAAAAATACAGTGTCATTAAACAATACTGTTTTAAACATCAGTACATGCAAAAAGTGATAGAAGTGATTTAAATGCCCGTCTCTTGTTTACGCCTTGGACTGTATGTACTTCACACCTCTTCATTTTTCAGGCTTACATCTTTGAATAGGAGGAGACCACCATGTATGGGCTAAATGGTAAAATGCATTTCCTTCCCCGTTCCTTCTGTCCAAACTCTTGGAGTCATAGAAATGTTCAAACACTCCCTTAGTGAATTATGGCTGTATGAGAAAGAGACTTCGTGACTTGGCTCCCCCCTGTAGTTTGTGTCCTAATTTTTCAAGTCTTGACTTAAGTTTGACTGTTTTTTATCCAGAAATGCCCCACTTAAGGTCATCTACCTCCTAAATTTACCAAGTTGCCAAAATAACCCAAAGATGGCTTTGTTAGATAGACATCAGCAATTAAGTGATCAATTTTAAAATACTTGGTTTTCCTTGTTATTCTTTTCAGTAAATTTTCTTCTTGAATCAAAAAGTAGCAAGAGATAAAGAACAGTTGGAAGTATCGAGCTAACCAAGCATGCTCAATGAGGAGACCCTACTATTTGTAACACCATTGAAAGGTAACATAAGAAAAGCTTTGCTTGACACAGAATATAGGCACAGACCAGTGAAAATAACAAATTTGCATATGCAAGTACTGTTCTCTAACAAGATTCTGAATAAGTAAAGGATGAAGATAAAGTCATAATTGGTGTCAGTTTTCAGGATGAAGGAGAAGGATTCAGGATTAATGAAAAGATTGGTTAATTTTGTCTCCATCATCAGATGACAAAGATAAAAAATCAGGATGGAGAGGAGAGGTTTTTAGGAACCACAGCTACTCCTGTCCTCTCTCTTTCCCAGCCTTTTCTCTTCCTTTCAGGCCCATTTGGACAAACATCAGTCAGTCTCCTTTAGTCTATTTTGGTGATGTTCTGTGGCCTTCCATCTTATTTCTGCATAACCTGAAATGTCTGTATTTGCATCCCTAGCTGCCAAAATTGTTCTTTAATTATATCCCAGGAACTTGCCTTTGTTCTTTGAGGGGGCAGTACTGCATTGCTACACCAAAGGTCTTGTCAACGTTCCTTAGAGATGTGTAATCTCACAGGATACTGTAACCCACTGGACTTAATTGCAGATAGCTACAATTTGTTACACAAGACTTGAAAAGAGATGCCAGTTTTTTAAGGTGCTTACACTGAAATAACTTGATGCTCTTCCTTTTGGTTCTTTTTTTTTTCTTGATAATGTCTGTCTCTCACTTTTAATCCTCCTGTGACTTTGAGAAAAATATTTTCATACTTGTGAGGCCTCTGGAAATTTTCAGAGCAATCAGATTATATTCTGGTAAAACTCAGACTTCGGGAGTACATATGCATGCAAAAACCTTATTGAGATTTATTATCTCATTTTAAAATTGTCAGTAATATCTTCTGCATTTGTTCAGTCCAAAGGAATTTTAAAAAATCATATCAGAGCAGCTGTGGGTGAGAAAAGTTCATTCCTTATCAGTCATCCAAACTTGCCAAGTCGGTTTTATGAAAGCAGTGAAATGAATGCAGAAACTAAACCCAGCTTGATAAGACTAAGCCAAAAACATAACAGAAAAAAAGAGCAGTGTTGCTGCTTTAGCTTTTCTCGTCTGTAACTGAAATGGAAGGGAATAGGATGGATCGAACGCATGTCAGCAGGGCAGGCAGACCCATAGCATTGAAAATAAAAAGTCAGACACAAAACTCCTTCTTCCAAACTGGGATGCAGGGAATTATCAGCCAGTCCCCATCCACATAGAATGAGTGTAAATGTGATTGTGAGGGGCCCAGTGCTAATCCTGGCACAAACGCTGTTCCCCATCAGCCTGGCGTCAGCTCAGAGCCTTCTGCCTGTGCTGGGGCTGCTTTGTGTCGCTGTCCCGTGGAGCTGGAGCAGCTTCAGCCCTGTCAGAGCACACCGATCCCCACGGAGAACGTGCATCTGGACTTGTGTTCAGGCAGCTCTACAGCTCCTCGCTGGCAGCCTCAGGGATATTTCAGTAGGATCAACTCCTTTACCTACAGGGCCATAAAAAGAGAAGGGTTAACAAGGAGCTGTGAAGTGTCAAGGCAGAGGTGATGAGGTGCCTCTATGGGACCTCTGCAGAGTGCCTGACACCAGAGGTCTCGAGGCACCGTCTGCGGTGTTCAGCGCTCTGTGCTCAGCCAAGGCTCCCAGTCCCCGGCTGGAGGCACGTGGAAATCCACCGCTGCCACACCCGAGACTGTCAAGGATTTTGGCCATTACCCTCAGTCATATTTACCCTATTCATGGTAACTCACTCTTAGGAAGGACAAGTTCTGCCACGAGTCTTCCAGGCTGTGCTGTAACAACCCACAGTGCCCAAGAAGTGTCTCACCAGTGGGAGAGCATGGACAAATTCCTCACAGCCACCTTTTGTAACAGGTGGATGTACTGGCCTCCCTTCTTGCCCAAGGGTTCTTAGAACCTGGCTTCCAGACCCCTGGAATTTGTCTTGCCCAAACCATGCAGCACCGAAATCCTGGGGAGCAGTACTGGTGCCGATTCACTGTTTAATCATCAGCCCAGCCCCGCTCCAGGCTCTGGTCACAGCTCCTGTTTGGTACCTCCTCAGGGAGAAAGATCTGGCAGCACCGCCACTTGCTCCCCATGGGGAAATGGCAGGAGGAGATGGGCCAACACTATTCTGTCCGTGCTTCACTTAGAATTACTCAGAAAATGTTTCTACATTAAAGCATATTTCAGTATTTCTGGAGGTCAAGTGGAAAATACTGAGTTTCCTGTGTTCAAATCAGTAATGTGAAAAAATAAATATATTTAGAAGAATTATTAAATACTTCAGAAGTATGGACATATAAGCTGCAATTTCTGTGTAGATTTTTAAGGGCTGCATTTAGGGGTCTCAAAATTCAGGTTCAGCACTTAAAACCAGAGACTAAATCCTGCATTTTGGACACTGAAACCAGTCATATGGCTGGATTTGGAGCTCAGGAACAGTGACTAAGCCCTGTGCTTTTCCAGGGCTTTAGTCAGAGACCAAATGTCTATTTGAGGGCCTTAAAAACAAAGTCCTGTGTTTTGAGACCTTGAAACCGCTCAACCTGGCCTGAGAATCATTCGGCCTGGTTTGGGCTCACACAAGAGAGACCCAATCCTGCATTTTGGGGGCGTGCCTTGGGCACAGCCCAGTGCCAAGCTCACCCGGCCCCGTGGAGACCTCAGAAGCAGCGACTCGGAGCTGCCTCTGGGGCTCGGCCCGGGACGGTTTCAGGGCTCGGAGCCGAGCCCGAACCGCGCGTTTGGGGCCACGGGCAGAGCCCAGCCCCGCGCGTCGGGCCCGGCACGGGAGCCCGGGGGCTGCCCCGGCTCCGGCAGAGCCCCAGCTCCCCGCGGCCGGAGCGGGAGCGGCAGCGCCCGGGGCCCCGAGCCCCACGCCGGCCACAGCCAGAGCAGGGCACCGGCAGGACCCGGGCGCCAACCTCCGGCTCCGGCCCGGCCCCGCCCAGAGCGCCCCTGGGGCCGGATCCCGCACAGCGCAGAGCGACGGTCCCAGCGGGAGAGGGGCGGGGCGGGCTCAGGTGCGCGGGGCGGGGCCCGGCAGGTGCGCGGGGCCCAGGGCGACTGCGCGGGCCGGGCCCGAGGCGATTTAAACCCCGGACGCGGCGCCCAGCGCCATTTGCTCCCCGGCGAGCGGCGGGGCCGGCAGCGGCCGGGCCGGGCTCCCCGGCGGGGCCCAGGTGAGATCTCCCCGTCTTCTCCCTCTTTTCTCCCCCTCCTAGCCCTCACGCCGCTCCCTCTCTGCTCCTGAACACCCCTTCCGTCCTGTCCTTGCCCCCCTACACAGCCTGACCCCCCCACTCTGCCCCTTCTTCCTCCCCCTCCTGCGCCTTACCCGGCTCCCTCTCCCCTCCTGAATCTCTCCTTCCCTCCCTTCAACTGCTCCCCTCCATCCTCTCCCTGCACACCCCGACCCTCCACTCTACCCCTCCTTCTTCCTCCTCCTTACCCCGCTCCCTCTCCCCTCCTGAACCGCTGCCCTCTCTATTCCCCCATTCCCTCTCTGTCCCTGTGTCCCTCCTGACCTCGCCTCACTCTGCCCTACTCCCCTATTCTGTCTCTATCCCTGTGTCCCCTCCTGACCTCCGCTCTTGCTGCCCTCTGCCCTCTCTATTGCACCATTCCCTCTTTGTCCCCTCCTGACCTCTCCTCTTGCTGCCCTCTGCCCTATTCCCTCATTCCCTCTGTCCCCTGTTCCCCCTCCCTGTGTCCCCGCAGCCGCGGGGTTCGGGAC
Organism: Anomalospiza imberbis; assembly: GCF_031753505.1. NCBI lineage: Eukaryota > Metazoa > Chordata > Aves > Passeriformes > Viduidae > Anomalospiza > Anomalospiza imberbis. The sequence continues at coordinate 39,967,012 of NC_089684.1, read as the reverse complement.
GCCGCATAATAAAGCCCCGAGGGCCGGAGACGGCGCCCCTGGCTCGGTTCAAAAGGGCCGGGATCCGCTCTGCGGTCCCCCCCTTGCAGATGCCAACACTGCCCTACACTGCCGGGCTCCGGCTCTCCCTGCATCACACGGGGGTCAGGGCGGGCCCCTCCTCAGGAAGGGTCCTGGGCTGGGCTGGGTTAGCGAGGGCTGGGGGAGAGGGGGTTTGGGACGGGCCCCCTCATTATGAGGGGGTCCGGGGGGATTGGGGAGGTGGGAGGGGGGGGGTGAGAGGGAGGGGGGGAGGGCCCCCTCCGGAGGAGGGGGTCCCGGGGGAGGGGTTGGGGCGGGCCCCCTCCGGAGGGGGGGCTCTGGGGTGGGAGGGGCTGGGGGGGTCCACCCCCCCCCTTAGCCCTTCCCAGCCCAGACCCTCCCCTCCGGGCGGGGTCTGCCCCGACCCCTTTCTCGGGACCCCCTCCTCCGGACAGGGGCCCCTCGGGGGGGGGTGGGGGGAGGGGGGTCAGGAAGGGGGGACACTGCTGTTGTCCGACACAAATGTGTAATTACGGTTCAGAGTGACGTGACCCCCTCTGCTACCCCTCCCACCCGCCCCCCCCCGAGGGGCCCCTGTCCGGAGGAGGGGGGTCCCGAGAAAGGGGTCGGGGCAGACCCCGCCCGGAGGGGAGGGTCTGGGCTGGGAAGGGCTAAGGGGGGGGGGTGGACCCCCCCAGCCCCTCCCACCCCAGAGCCCCCCCTCCGGAGGGGGCCCGCCCCAACCCCTCCCCCGGGACCCCCTCCTCCGGAGGGGGCCCTCCCCCCCTCCCTCTCACCCCCCCCTCCCACCTCCCCAATCCCCCCGGACCCCCTCATAATGAGGGGGCCCGTCCCAAACCCCCTCTCCCCCAGCCCTCGCTAACCCAGCCCTGCCCAGGACCCTTCCTGAGGAGGGGCCCGCCCTGACCCCCGTGTGATGCAGGGAGAGCCGGAGCCCGGCAGTGTAGGGCAGAGTTGGCATCTGCAAGGGGGGACCGCAGAGCGGATCCCGGCCCTTTTGAACCGAGCCAGGGGCGCCGCCACCGGCCCTCGGGGCTTTATTATGCGGCGCCCCGAACCCCGCGGCTGCGGGGACACAGGGAGGGGGAACAGGGGACAGAGGGACACAGAGACTACAGGGAGGCGGAGGGCAGCGAGAGGAGAGGGCAGGAGGGGACACAGGGACAGAGACAGAATGGGGGAATAGAGAAGGCAGAGGGCAGAGAGAGGAGAGGTCAGGAAGCCGGGTCAGGAGGGGCCGTGAAGGTGGAAGGAGATTGAGAAAGAGGAACAGAAGCGGGGTCGGCTTTTGTAGAGAAGCGGGGGAGGGAGGTGCAGGTAGGAAAAGCAGAGGGGGAATGGGGGGCGGTCGGGCTGGGTGCCCGGGGGAAGGAGAGGGGAGGAAGGGGGGCTGGGAGGGGTCAGACTAGGTAGGACAGGGAGAGGATGGAAGGGGGGGTTCAGGAGGGGAGAGAGTGTGGGGTAAGGAGGAGGAAGAAGGCGAGACAGAGTGGAGGATCGAGGTGTGCAGGGAGGGGAGGGACAGGGGAAGACCAGGTGCGGGGAAGAAGAGGAGAGCAAGGGGGGAAGAGAGAAATGGGGGCTTTGCGGGCGGCAGGGTGGAGAGAGAGGTAAGGCGGAGAAAGGAAGGGAGAAAACAAGGGAAAGAGAGAAGCAGGGGTGGGAAGCCGAGGCTCCCGCGCCTCACCTGGGCCCCGCCAGGGAGCCCGGCCCGGCCGCTGCCGGCCCCGCCGCTCGCCGAGGAGCAAATGCGGCCGGGCGCTGCTTCCGGGGTTTAAATCGCCTCGGGCCCGCCCCGCGCAGCCGCCCTGGGCCCCGCGCACCTGCCCGGCCCCGCCCCGCGCACCTGAGTCGGCCCCGCCCGCCCCTGAGGCGCCGCCGCTCCCGGCCCGGCGCTGCCTCGCGGGCGCGGCCGGCGCCGCCCCCGCACCGTGTGCTTGGGCCTGCGGTGCCCGCACCGGGGTCCCCGAGCACCGGCCGGGACCCGCCCGGCCCGGGAACAGACACCGCGGCTCCCGCACCGCCTCCTGCCCCCGGCACCTCCCTGCCCGCCCCGGGAACGGCCCCGGCGCCTCCAGCACCTGAGACCGCGGCGGGGGCCGGGTCCGAGCCCCCGAACGCCGCGCTCCCGGCTCGTCACCCACCGCCCCATCGGCGCCGGGGAGAGGCCCCGCGAGTGTCCCGGCTCCGGGAAGAGCCTCGGCCGGAGCTCCCGCTCCGCTGCGGAGCCCCACGAGGGAGCGCCTGAGCGCTGCTCTCAGCCCCAAGCCGCCTCCGTGAGCCCGGGGCCGGGCCCGGACAGCGCCGGGCCGGGGCTCCGTGCTCCGAGCACTCGCACACGGGATTTGGGCTCGGTCCCTGGGTCCCAAAATGCAGCACCTGGGCTCTGCGCTCGAGGCCTGGGCGAGCCTCCTTCTGCACTCCCAAAACACAGCGCTGCAGTCCCGGTTCCACAGCCCTAGGCCTGGCCACATGGGACTGGGTCCAAGTGCCAAGGGCGGAGGACTTTGTCCCTGAGCCCTCCTCACCTTCACCACCACCAAAAAAAAAAACCCCACAGGACTTAAGACTCCGATTCCGAGACCGGAAAAATGCCCAATTTATTAGTCTCACTTCATAGGGTCGTGGAATTGACTGTGGACATCCCCACAGATGGCGACAGGGAATGGACCTCTCACACATGTGATTCTGCTGTGAGAACTGCTTCAGACTAGCAAAAAAACACACGTGGGAGAAGGAAGTAGGAAGCGTCCCTTGAAACGAAGCCATAAAATGTAGCCTATCTGCAATACCTTGTTATCCCAGCAATGTGATATCCCGTTATCCCCACGTCGGGTTTGCTGTGCCGCCCCCCCCTCACCGAGCGATGCCGCTCGTGGCTCCAGGCGCTCCCGCGGCGCAGGGAACACCCACGGATCCGCTCGGCCCGACGGAACCGAAGGGCTGCCGGCTGCCCAGGCCGGAGCGGGCAGCAGCAGGTGACGATCCGGGCGTTCCTCCCCAGCGCCTGAGCTCAGGGTGAGGGAGCTCCCACCTGCCGCTGCCATGGAAGGAGGATGATCCCCAAGGATGACCGCGCTCCCGTGCCGTGGCAGCTGCCCTGCCTCTCTCAGGGACGGCGTGTGCTTTACAAGTGGAACCGGAGCCCCAGCAGCCGGGGCTCGGCAGCAGCCGGCGAGCCCCTGGCACTGAGCGGGAGCAGAGGGACGTGCCCGAGCCCAGGACTCACTTCCCGCACAGGGATTCGGTGATGCGAGGTCTCTGCTCTCCTCCGTCAGGAGGAGACGGATGGGAGTGCCCGGCTGGAGCCTGGCTCTGGCAGCCGACAGGGCTGGTCCTGAGGGGAGAACTTGCTCTGTGTTCGGGATTAAGGGATGGCCAGAAGCTTTAATATTCATTTTATAGACTATCACACATCAGCCGATACCAAAGTGCATTATGCAAAACAGCCACGATGTCTGCAGGCTTCAAACACCAAGATAAACAATACTGCTTTCCTTTCCTTCTTTTATGCAATTACACGTAGGTAAGATCAATAAAACCTGATGCCATTCTCTTTTTAAAACTCTGGCCAATGCCATGCCACTGACTAGGTTTCAGAAGGAGAAAGATGACAGTCATCAATTAAACCCGATGCCGGATCTTTGCATATTTACCTTCCCATTACAGAAATCCCTGGATGGATCCACGTGCTCCTCTGCTCCTATTACCTTGGATTTTGTCTCACTCCAATGGCATTAGGATGCCCTAAATCCAACTTGTTCTGCTTCTCAGACCAAAGCCTGCTGCCATCTCTGCTCCTGACATTTGCATGCACACGTTGTTATCGCACAGATAATGGCAAGACAAATTGCATCTTGTTCTTTCTGCAATAAATAGCACAGCTTTTGGGGAGCTGGAGCTGTGAAACAGGGTGATACTCTGTGTTCGCTACTCATGAGTAGCTGTCAACATGATGAATACTGACTCAGAGGTCACCTGTGGCTCCAAACTCAGGAGTGTTCAGAATTCATGGTCACTAAATGGCTGTCTTGTTTAAGAACATTTATTTTGTCAATACTTCTGTTTTTGTGAGCCAACATTATAGCTAGTGAGCATCAAAAACACAGACCTCATGTTTGATGTGCTTTCTGTGATATTCATTCGATGGAGTCTTGACTGCTCTTGTTAAGGGAAAGCCCCAGTATAGCAGGGGAATGAGGGGAAAAACAACCTTTGTCCATGTAAAGATCAGTTGATAATTAAGTATTTTTTCAATTTCTAGAGCTTCCTCCATCCATAAATGACTAGTAGCCTTCACATGGGATATGATATTCTGCACAATCCCAGCAGGGTCACTCTTAGGTATTCCAGAAGCTGGAAAAGCCCCAGAGTTTCCCCAGTGTCCATACTGATCCTTACCAGTTGTTTCAGTCTTGCTGTGGCTCAGCTGTGCCAGGTTCTGATTATCCAGCAGCACTGGGAAGTACTCTCAGGCCTGAACTCTTCCCTCAGTCCATAAGGAAAACCAGCTGAGCGCATGCCCCGAGCCTTGTGAAGTCAGTGAAAGGCTCTTGTTGTGCCTGCTTGGGATCAGGAGCCTGCTCCTGCCTGGCTGTGGAGCTCCAGCTGACTCCTGTGGCACTGAGGAACAGCTCCTCTGGCAGTCTGGGTGTGGCTCCCAAACCTCCACCGGACCTGCAACATTCCCCCTTCATTCTACATCCAGTGTTGATGAGTGGGCTGTGTTCAGAGCAACGCAGATTGTAAAGTGAGGATGTTCCAGCCTGGCTGCTGGGCATGTCAGGCAGATTACCTCCATCTCTAAGGAATTACCCGCATCCCAACCACTACAGTGAGCAGGAATAATGACCTGGAGGATCTGAGGACAGAAACACCATTCGGACACCATTTCACCGAGTGCGGGCACTGTAACGATCCCATCTCACGAGAAGAAACAGTTCTGATTTAAGGGGAGATTTTTGGTGTGACAGAAAGAGCTACCTGAATCCCAGCATCCCTGGCCACCCTCGCCTCACCCGCTGTGGCCCCTCCAGAGCGAGGGCTGTGGACACTTCCCCAGCCCCATCAGCTCATCTAACATGAGGTGCTGCTCCTGGCAGCTCAAACACTGTTCTGCTTTGGCCCAAGACCTTTCAAATATTCCAGGATGAGGACAGAGAAGCCCAGGGATACACAAAGGCCTCCTGGAAGGCAAAGCAGTTATTTCATTACTAAAAGGCAAATTATAGAGTCTTTTTATCTTCATGGTTTAGGTTGTCTTTTGCTTGCTTGGACTTTTGCTTTCTGCCCTTTGTCAGTCTTGGCACGTTCACCTTTTAGGATTCCCATGCTCTGCCTCACCCGGGCTGCCTCTGGCTCAGCTCCCTCGGCAGCTGCTGCTTTCACCTGAGTTGTTTCACTTCAGCTCCTGTCCCCTTCCTTCCGCCACAGCTCCTAAGTGCTCCACCCGGGAATTCCCACCCGTGAACAAGCAGGGGTTCTGTACTCTGGCCCAGGGAAGCCTCCACCCCTGCACCCATTGCCAGGGGTCAGCGGGGCTGCTCCAAACCTTTGGCGTTCCAGAGCTGCCAGATCACTGCCAGGGCAGAGCTGGGGGCTGGGAGCCTGTCCTAAGGACCGGGACTGACGCACGTGGCGACTGGAAAATCATCCCTGGATATTGGATCCGGTTGTTAGGAGCAGGTGAGCCAAGGCACCCCATTCCTGCCCACTGAGATATCTGCAACACTTCAGCCTGGTACGGCTGGCTGACACACAAATGTCTGCTCTGGGGCACAGCAGTAACTTCACGCGCCTTCAGGAGAAGGCAAACACAATGATCGCAGCTCTCGGGTTTGAGGCTGGGATCGAGATCCATTTCCAGTAATTTTAAACAATTACTTCACCTCATTGCCTTGTTCTTTCTGCAGATGGGGCTCCACTAAGAGGAGAAAGGAGACACTTTACTGGAGCCCCTTTCCTGCCAAACTCTGAGGCTCGGTCAGGTCCTGAGAGAAAGCACAGCCAGGGAGAGCTGCCCCTGCTCTGCTGGGACTTCACCCTGTACTCACGAGGGAGAGGTGTCCTTGTGAAAATCGGTCTCATTATTTTTATGCCTCATAGTTCCCACTGAAATTGTTTTGACCAGAACTGAGACTGCTGAGCATCACTGAGCAGCAAAGGAGACATCCAGCAGTCCCCAAAACTTGGCAGAAATTATTGCTGGTGATGGCCTGAGCCCTGGGCTGAGAGTCACAGTGGTAACAGCAGTAACAGCCACCCCGATATTCCCCAGAAATAGGAGAAACTGCCTCTTCCCTTTGTTGGGAGCATGTCTGTTGTGCGTCTCGCAGCTACCCCCTCAGCACTCACCTGGCTTCTACAGATATTAATTCCCTATCCCTTCCTCACAAGGCATCTCCACCAGTTCCATCCTCTGCCTGTTGGGCAATGCTCCCCTCCTTATTCCAAAGGTGAGAGTGAGGAACTCTGCAACTGCCCTTCACTGAGCTCCTCTCACATCATCTCCCACTCCTTTCATTTCCTTACCAACAAGGAGAAAGTTAAAGGGAAAAAGGTGTATTGTGATCTAGGCAAGGCCAGAAAGTGGCCTGAAGAGACAGATTTTGGATTAACTCTGGCTGTAGAAAACCAAAGTCAATTACGATTTCCCCACTCCCCTCCAAAAAAAAAAAAAAAGGGAGGAGATTATTAAAGCTATTTATAGAGTCAGATTAAGGTCTGTTCCTCAAGGTTTTGCCTTTGGCACTTCTGTAAGCAACACGAAACACAGACTGTGGGCAACTGTGACAGACTGCACAGAGGAGGACTCGGAGGAGGAATTCATCTCCCCATCCAAATCAACTGAACTGACCTGGACAAGGACAGGAATTCCCTTTGGACTGTCAGTGCTGCCCAGTTACTGGCAGGGTGGCTTGCGCTGCCACCATTGGCACCTCTGGTGCCCAGTGGGCACGGCTGAGGGGCTGTTGGGCCCTTCTGAGCTCGCTCCTTTGAAGGGAACCTTTGTGGAACTGCTGAGAAGGTGCCCTTCCCTATTTTCCATGTGTCTCCTCTCCCAGAGAAGCCCCTGCTGTTCCCACAGGGCCCCTGCCTGTCGTTCTGAGCCGGCAGAGCAGAGGCCTCACTCCCCCTGGCAGTTCCCGTTCCCCTGCTGGGATGTCGCACGCCAGGGGCCGAGCGGGGAGTGGCACGGCGGGAATGACCTGCTCGGGTGTCCCTGCAGCTCCAGCACAGCTCTGCTGCCAGGGGTCAGGAGCCGGGTCCCAGGTGGCTCTGACGCTGCGGCAATTCCTTGGCACGGCATTGTGTGGGTGTCACCTCAGCAGCACAGGGACTCCACAAACTGCACCCAGCACTCAGCCTTGGCGCTGAGGGCTTTGGCAGCGGCTGGAACTCCTCAGAACGTTCTCGTACAGGAAGTCATTTCACTGCATGGCTCGTTTGCTTTAGCCTTATCTATCAAGTGGCCCAGTGAAGTTTTCCTGTGTATCAGTTTTAGGTTGAACCTCCATAGACTGAGATTATTTTTTTTGTACAGGATGATGTGTCACATCACTCCTGAGCCGGGCTCAACTTTGAACAGCCTCAAGTGCACGGCGCTGCCAAGAACCAAGGCATTAATTTCTTTGGAGGCAGCCCAAAGCCCATTTAGTATTTCACCATTGGACCCAGTGATCATAAGGGGTTTTTTCCAACCTAAATGATTCTATGATAACATATTCCCAAACTCTGAGCCCAAACATCCATATTAATTTTACAATGCCAAACACTCCAGCTAAACCTGCAGTGCCACTGTGGGCATACATGGCATAAACTGAGTTGGTTCAGGGGTTTTCAAAATATTTAAAAATTCCTTTGTCTATTTTTCAGCTCCAAAAACAAATATTAGAGCAACACAAAGTACCTCTTTTGACAGTGAGGTCCTGCAAAACCCGTTCTGTCTGGAGGGCACCTGTGCAGACTTAGTTATGCAGTCAGGTTCATTGACAGAGTAATCCTAAGTGACTGGGAAAACTTGGCATCTGCCTTGATCCCCCAGTATTTCTCAGCTATGACATCGATCACTTTTAGTCTGGTTCAGCAGAAGCTCAGGCTGAGCTTTTGACAGCCTCAGAAGTGCTTATGGTGAATCTCCCCAGCCACTTCCCAAGAGCACCCTCACAGGCTCAGTTGATAAAGAGCAGATTAACCCATCACGGATATTCCCGTTTGTCGGATGTCGCTGGCAAGGAGCAGCTCTGACCTTTAAGGCAGGAATGTGTCAGGTGCTGTCAAAATGAATCAGAAACCCAAAACAGATGTGACACAGCGTATCCAAGACGGGAGAGAGAGTTCACTCCTCGTGGCCCCCAGAAGACCCCGTTCTCTAGAAACAGCAGTGGCAAACACCAAGAAATCCCTGCTTTACTCCAATATATCTGGTGAACTTTACTGTGCTTGCAAGGAGAGGTGACAATAAAACAATGAGTGGTGCAGACAAAGCTCTCTCCCCTGGCAAAGGGACCTGACCTCGTGCAGCTCTGGCACCTCAGCCCTGGAAGATTCCAGCCTTGGCCCTGAGGATTGCTGTGTGCCTTGGGCAGTTTGTAAGGTGAGTTACAGGAACTGGCATGGAAAAGCTCTGCTTGCTCAGCTACCACCGAGTTCCAAAAATCCTCAGGTTCCTGTGGCAGAGTCTGTTTCTCCTGGGACTGAAATGGCCCCTTTTAAAACACCCCCACTCACTGAGCCCAGCAGTGCCCTGCTGAACAATAATCCTGCCCAGAGTGGTGAATATTCCCGCAGGCCCAAGCCACAGTACGTGGCCATTGCATCTCCAGCCCCTGGGGAGCAGGGGAGAATTCCTGTTTCTGTCTGGGACATGTTCTCTCCTGGAAGGGAAAAAGCAGCATTTCCTTGCCCATCACCGACCATGGCAGCCCCGCCCCTCTGCCTCCAGCACGGACAACGGCGCTGCTGTGGCTCGGCAGGGAGCGGAGCAGAGGAGAGGAGAGGAGAGGATGGAAGGTGCTGCTCCAGTGGGCAGCCCACAGCTCCTGCACTGCCTCTGGCCCTTCTCAGGAGAAGTGATGGGATCTGAATTCAGTGCCTGACGCAGCCCTGCCCGACTTCCCGGGACTGGAGCTCACTGAGCAAACGGAGGGGAAATCGCGGCAGTGGCCGCCAGGCTGATACCGCAGGAAGGAAAGAACTGAGTGGAACTGAAAAATTATACATTTAACCAGCAGCCGGAGGGCAATAACTGCTTTAGGCCAACACCAAATTCTGTCTGGGGCCATTAATTACCTGAGTCAAGCTGCTGATCTGAGTGGGAGGGAGGGGTTTGCAAACCACAGACAGCACAGAAAGGATCCCTCCCACCAGCAGCCTTTTCAGTGCCCCTATAAGGACTTTGCACAGAAAATCCATTGCAGAACAAGGCTGGAGGCAGTAGGGAACCATCCAGCTTTTATCCAGGGAGTCTTCTCTATTTCCTATGCTGTGGAGCACAAGACAGTATTGTTTTATGTTAAAAGACAAAAAGGAGCAACCTAAGGACAGGGGGTTGCAGGAACACAAGGAAACACACTTCTGAAGGCAAACTTGCCTTGTTTTCACTCTCAAGGGTAAAAGGGCAAGTCTGTGTTTGCTCCATTCCCCTTAGAAGTGCCAACCCTGGCTCTGCTGAACGGGCTCCAGCCAAGTATTGACTCTGCTCTGAGAATAACATGGTTGAATATCAGATGAGTGCCACAAACCCCAAAACAAGGAGCGCCAATGAAGCTGGAAGAGCAAAGCTGAACCCAAACGAGGTTCAATTCCCACCATGAAATCACCAGGGTCTGTGAGCTCAGAGGCTCGGAGCTCTCTGTTACCTGACAGAAGAGGTCACACAAAGCCCCAGAGCTGAAGGAGCCATGGAGCTACCTCAGCTCCAGGCAGATGCACTGCCAGGCTGTTCATGCCTGGAGCCACTTTGTTGCCAGAGAGGAGTTTGGGAAGGGCTCCAACACTTCCTGCCATTACCAACACCACACCAAGAGCATCCCTGCTTTTCCTGGAACACACATAATCCCTTTCCCAGAGCTCCATGGGAACTTACTGTGGATCACTCCCTGTGCAAGGCACTCAGGAAGGCTCTGCAGCTCCAGCCTGTCCTCACTGCCCTGCCCTGGTTTGCTCCTGGAATTCCCAGCCCAGAAATGTCTCTGTGCCACTCGACTGCCATCCCAATGCCAGTGCAGGCTTGGGAGGGTATCCCTGCCTGGGATTTTCACTGCCTCTCATATTCCAGGTTTCCCAGTTCTTCCTTTCTCACACTTCTGTGTGCTGACCAGCTCCTCAGTATTTACAAAAAAAAAAAAAAAAAAAAAAACCAAAAAACTAGTCCCTTTCCCTGCTGCTAAACGCAGCTTGACAGCACTCAGTGACCCTGCCAGCCCAGCTCAGCCTCTGCAAACACATCCCTCAGTAACGCTGCAGACAAATCACAGCCAGCTTTGAACTCTGCAGCCGCTGTCATCCACGGTCATCGTGATGTGAGATGAGTGAATGGAGCCCGATTGGTGATGATGCCAGAGAGTGGCACCAACAGTTATCAAAAGGAATCAGAAATGAGGTTGAGGAAAATACTGGGTATCTTGTGTTCCTTGTAGTTTTGTGATACAGAGATTATTAATTGTTCATTTACCGTCATGTTGGTGAGTGCCTCCAAACTGCACACAGACTTTCCACCACAATTTCCATGGTGCAGCTTTGGTATCTGTTTCACGGCTCTCCATCCTACAATCCTCTTCAAGCACAAAACTCCTTCTTCCAAACTGGGATGCAGGGAATTGTCAGCCAGTCCCCATCCACATAGAATGAGTGTAAATGTGATTGTGAGGGGCCCGGTGCTAATCCTGGCACAAACGCTGTTCCCCATCAGCCTGGCGTCAGCTCAGAGCCTTCTGCCTGTGCTGGGGCTGCTTTGTGTCACTGTCCCGTGGAGCTGGAGCAGCTTCAGCCCTGTCAGAGCACACCGATCCCCACGGAGAACGTGCATCTGGACTTGTGTTCAGGCAGCTCTACAGCTCCTCGCTGGCAGCCTCAGGGATATTTCAGTAGGATCAACTCCTTTACCTACAGGGCCATAAAAAGAGAAGGGTTAACAAGGAGCTGTGAAGTGTCAAGGCAGAGGTGATGAGGTGCCTCTATGGGACCTCTGCAGAGTGCCTGACACCAGAGGTATAGAGGCACCGTCTGCGGTGTTCAGCGCTCTGTGCTCAGCCAAGGCTCCCAGTCCCCGGCTGGAGGCACGTGGAAATCCACCGCTGCCACACCCGAGACTGTCAAGGATTTTGGCCATTACCCTCAGTCAAATTTACCCTATTCATGGTAACTCACTCTTAGGAAGGACAAGTTCTGCCACCAGTTTTGATTCCAGTCTGTGCTGAGAGAGGGGCTTTGCAGTGTGCAGAAATTAATGCTGTATTTTGAAGAGAAAAGATCTGTTTTTCCCAATTTGATTTGTAAAAATCAGTTAATTTTATTTTATTACTCCTAATTTTATTACAAGGTAAAATTATAAAAGGCAATACAAAATAGATACAGATGGAAACATCAAAAAGATTAACAGCCTGTGAGTGAATCAGCAGTTTGGCCTGGCAATACAGGTGCTGAGGGTGCCAACTTAAGGTAAAAAGTGTCCTTGGAGGCACAGTGTCCCCCAGGCAGTGCCCAAGGCATGCTGTGTGTGCAGGAGGTTTCTTACTCACGTGGCTGGAGTTTTGCTCTCCTGGTCAAGACCAGAGTCTCCATCGCTGCTCCAAGGCCAGTACGTGAAACCAGACAGGAATTATTTGTGACTCCAACACTGAGGCAACAAAAGCATAATGTAGAAGTGTTGTTCCTTGTCCTTGAAGCAATTGTAAACACAGCTATGAACACAACAAACCAGGCATTTGTATGATGGTGTTGGAAGCTGTGTAAAAGATAACCCAACAGTTAATTTTCTGTTTAGTTGGGCTGTTCCTCACCATCAGTTGCTACTAAATAAGCCCCTAATATTTTTCAAGGGCGTAACTTGCAACAAGACAGCAATAACCATTACATATTGTTTTCAATAAGATGCCATTTTCCTTTCTGGCAGGCAGTGATGGGCTTTTAATGGGTAACATTTGTTTAATAAAACTCCCAGATGTAGCCTTGACAATTGCAAAGGAAGAAAAGAGAAGAAAACAAACCCAAAGCAAAGGGAGAAAATACAAAGAGCAAATGAAGGATTCAGTTTCCATTGCAATGATCTATTTTGTGTCCCAGGCTGATGTAGAGTTTTGCTGGATCAGACATCTCTGGTGAACCTGTGCTGCAGAGCTCCACTGAGATCCTAGCTCTCCCACCTGGTGCAGCCCCCCAGTCATTCTGAGACATGATGGGAAATATTGGAAGGGAGTTACCATGCAAGTGGAGCCAGTCAAGTAAAACCAAAAATTAGAGGGGATAAGCTTTCCAGACTATAAAGAATCCCAACAAATATAGAAAAAAATACAGATGACAAATGAATGGCACCAACCTCATTCCAGGAGATGAAGTGCATTGTGAAGTAGCAGCAGTTTAACTTGAGGAACAGGAAAGCCAACATCTGTGAAGAGCCAGACAGTAGCCATGGCCATTGCTTTTCCATGTCTATTTTTTGAGCCCTCCAGCATACCTGGTGAGTGGCAAAAGACACTTTTTTTTCCCCCTAAACAGACCAAACCACGAGAGTTTGAAAAGTCTGTCAGCACTGCCTCATGACTGGTGCCAGGGAGCTCTTTAGAACAGGCAACTGAATGCCTTGTTCTGAGTGGCTGGACAAAATCCAGGGGATCCACATACTCTGTGTTACAAAGGAAAACTGGAATTGCCACCACGCATCTTTGAAGCAATCCTGCTTACCTGCAGAAGTTCTGTTCCCCAGGTTCATGGGGAGGCAAGCCACAGGAGATGGATTTGTTTGCACACCCTAGGTCAGGTTCAGCCAGCCCTGCTCACCTCAGTTTCCTACACTTAGTCCAAACAGACTGGAGACGGAGCATTTCCTCACTTGCTGCTTCTCTGCTCCTGTTTCTTCTTTTATGCAGAAACAAGAATTTCCAGAGAAGGGCTAAAAGGGTCATGACTAGCATGTGTCCACACCTTTGTTTTGGATGGTAAAATCTCTCACACTGTGGGAGGTGTCCGAGTGTTACACAAAGCAAGTTTGTGAATTTTCCCTCATCTAATTCCACTGTCTTTACTCCGAATGACTGTCTATGCAATCCAGTATTTACTCATCACAGCAGGTCCAAGAAATACTGCACCAAGAAATACTATTTCCTAAATTTGGGTACTCTGCAAAAATTCACAAATTCAATTTAATAATGTGATAACAGCACATCATAATTTTAAATTAAAAACTGTATCTTCTCATTACATCTGCAAGTCTTTCATATGGATGTCATCCAGAAATAAGGCAATGCAAGCTGATCTCCACAGAGAGAGAGACACTGCATCCTGACCTTGGTGCACAGGGATTTTTTTCACTTGCCACATAAACATTTTACTGGCACAAAAAGTAACTGGAGTGGAAAGGGAACAGTTCCCAACTGACAGAGTAGCCATACTTCCTTGGATCAGCCCATAACTTGGAATAAAAATAATTGTAAAAGCGAAAGGAAGACTTCTTTTCCTTAAAGCAGAAATGTCCAGTAATACCTGTGTTCTACCTCATGTAAGTCTGAAGAATTTTTAAGGCATCTCGTGCTGAGGATGGGACAGGGGAGCATCAGCCAGAGTCACTGGTGTCCTCTGAGGGCTTGCTGCTGGATCAGCCTATATGATTCCCAATAGTTTAATTGCAGGCAGGATTTAATACTCTGCAGATCACAGCTACCTGAGCAATACAACAGATTTTACAGGAGAAGAACAGGTTCTGTGTAAGGACAATGGACATTCCCACACAGGCACAGTCCCTGCACTGCCCAGCCACGCTGCCTTCTCAGACACTGATTTCCTGAGGCTTTGCCTGATGCTGTTTTAATTCTTCACACTGAGAGCCTCCATCACTCACTCACCCTGGGAGATCATTCCACAGTTTAGTAGACATTACTATGGCAGTTTTACCCCTGACATTCATCCAAAATTCTAGTTTTCCTAATTTAATTCCATTCTCTATGGATCTTTTTTTCCTCCACGGGTATTAAGGAGTTACTTTCTTATTCCAGATAAAGTCAAGGTATTAGCAACTAGAAATCAGTCTTATTCCTTAGCTGGGGAGATGTAACCTTGAGCAAGTACAGGTAGATAATTATGGACTGTACTTAGGGGTCCGCTAAAACTTTCTGCCTGATTTCCCGTCCCTGCAGGAATGATAATTGGTGTTCCACAAGGAAGTATCCCAGCCCCTCGGGCAGTGAGCAAGGCAGCGCTGAGAGTCTCCAAAAGCAGCTCTGTGCAGCCCCCCAGGCTGGGAGAGGAGAGGGAAGTGTGTCCCAGCTCTGCAGAACACCAAAGACCAAACAGAGCCGTGAAATTCACTGCCAAAGGGACCACAGTCAGATGAGCTTCTCCCCAGGCTGTGGTGCTCCACTGCAGAAATAGGGCAATGTGACTCTTGGAAGTTAAATTCGTAAGGAGAGGAAGGAACGAGTTATGTTCTGATTGCACATTGGCTTAAATCGGGAGCTGCTCTAATAATCTGTGGAATGGGATGGGTCTGAGTGCCAGCTGAAGTGAAAGGCAGCTCAGGCTGAGGCCATGTGTGTCCCAGGTTTGCTTTTACTTTCTACATTATTTTTCCTTAATATAAGTATCAACCACAAGAGGTACTAACAGAAGACTCCGGGAGCCTTTCCCAGCTGCTTTGGGCTTCAACCCCCAAAGCTTGCCTCTCATAATTCAGTTTCACCTTCAGGCACTTTAAAGTTAATAGACTCATTTGAGCAAAGGGCTTATTGAAAATCCATGTTGGAAAATAGTGAGCGTAAGTGTGCTGGTGCCAAGCTATAAACACATTTATACAGTGCAGTAAATCAGTGCTGCTGCCTCTCTTTGGAAGGGCCAGGCCAATTAAGCCGAATGTACAGGATATGAGGATGGAACCTGTTCAGCTGTGGGCAGGTAGCAAAGACTGCAGCCACACCACCCTGCTGGGCCTCATTTTGACATTGCCCTGCCTGGCCAAATTTGATACCATTTGCTTTTGGCTTGTCATTCACTGACTGCTGAAAAAGAGCAGGGATTTGGAAAGGCACTGGCAGCGCTGTGTGGGTGTGGCACGAGGACAGGCAAATGGAAGAGGCAGGAAAGGCAATGCTTGTGGACATCTACTGGTACAAGGTCTACAAATATGCTTGGACTCTGAAATGCAGTAATGGTGCTGGACTCACTCTCAGAATTTCTGCGTAGGTAGACATATGATTTGACCAATGACTTCTTACAAACAAGAAAATGTTTTTTGTTATCAGAGCATTTCACTCAACTACCTTAATTACCCCCCTGCCTCTTAAGTGCTATCTAAAATACAAAACGAGGCACAATAATAGGATGGGATGTTACAGAGAGCTGGTTGGCTTTTAGTGCATTAAGTTCCTGGATATTATTAATATTTTCTTTTTGCGTAAAACCTGTCATTGACTATTTAATGTAAAGTTACCGTTGCCTGAATAGGTGCTCAGATCATAGAAGCTATAGCTGGAAGCTGACAGCTGGCAGAGCTGTCTTGTAAAAACTCTAAAATGCATTAGAATGCACACAAAAAAAGTAATTTTTTAAATGAGAGAGAAGAGGAAGAAAAAGAGCCCTTTGTCCCATTTAAAAGGGGAGAATTCAGACTTTGAGAGAGAATTTAAAAGGGGGATTTCAAACATTGTTTTAAAGGTTTTGTTTTCCTTTTAAAATTCAAAAAAGTCAAGCACTCTTGCTGCTGCCCCAGTCCCTCATGCAAGATGGTCTCGTGCTACTCTGCCAATACCTAAAGCATGAGGAAGAGATTTCCAAATGAAGTGCCAAAAGCAACTACCAGGTCACCAGCAGTGCCTGCCCAGGTCCTAACCCATGGCACTGATTATCCATCTGCCTTGTCAGCTGCCTGAACAGATTCTCCATCCTATGGCTGGGCACAGGAACAGGCTGCCTCTCCTCACACATCTTACTGTGGGTTGGTTTGTTTAGAATGATTTTTAAACTTTGTTCTAGCTATTCTGTTTGCACCTTCACTCCTCTCATTACTTGTTTCACTGCTCATTTACTCACTGGAACAAAAATTGTTTGAGACAAGCACTAAAGAAGTGAATGTTTGTGAACAGAAACCAAACTCATTCCCTTCAGGAAATGGCTACTCATACACCATGATAAAACAGAGTTTTTCACCTTTAAATCCTGGCTTTTGAAAGCAAGGAGAAATTCACATAAGCACAAAGCCCATAATACAAAACCCCAAATCCACAAATATCTCCTGTGAGCAGGGCAATGCACTCACCATGGTGGGGAGCAGCCCACAGCCCTGGAGCAGCATTCATGAGCAGCGTGGTACGTGGCAGTCCTTTGCCCAGGAAATGCTGTCACCTGAACAAATAAAGGAGATATCCTGGCATGGGCCACAGAAGCCCCTCTTTCTGACTTGTATCAGTATAATCTGGTGGAAAAGGGAACCACAAGGAGGTGGAAGAGCAGTGGCCTCTGACTGCAACTTCCCTCTTGCAGCACCCTGGTCACAGGCTGCTGCTGCCTACCTTAAATCCTTTAATTCTTCACCAAAGTAGGTACATCCTAAAGTACATCCCAGCTCCCATCCTCTCTGCACCAAAGCCATCATTACCCGCAGAGCAAACAACAGCACAGAGTGAAGGGTAAAAATCACTGTTGAGATCTAGAAAGTGACTGTTCCTGGCCGCCTATGGGGCTGTTCCCCTCAGCATGGCACTGGCTGTGCAATGCATTTTCTTTCACACACAGTACTCTTGGTTTCTTAATATCTTGACTTGTTCTTCCAGTACATTAGTCCCATTTGCTTCTACAGCTACATCCCTAACCAGCCTATTTTGTCCTCTTTATCATCTTGAAGAGATTTTGAAAGACAACTCAGAAATTTTTCTATCTGAGTTTTCCAAGTGTGTTTCACTACTCCAGTGTCTGTTGTATTGAGCTTGGAGCATCCTCATATCTACAAGGTATGGGAGATTTCATTCAGTGCAGATCCTTTATAAAGTCTAAAGGCTCCACTCAAACACGAGACTGGGGTGGCTCCACATTTGCTTTTTCACGCTCACATTAAACAGACTTTAAACAGTAGACTTATTTGTGGCACACGATGTCGCATGATCTGGAAATTAAATATCGAGATTGTATTTCACCCCCAAGTCCCAAGGGGTTAATAAAGGAGTCTGTCTGCTGATTGTTTTCCTGAGATATAAACTTATAAAAGTACATTAGTTCCTCATCAATTTGCAGTTTATCTCTACATTTTTCCCTGACGACCTTCCCAATAGCATCCTGGGGAGGAGTGAAAGGGCTACAGGGATTCCAGAACAAATCCTTTGCAGAACAATTTACAATATGTACATTTGTTTACTTCTGCCATAATTGCTACATCTGCTTTCCTGACACTAATTAATTAAGTCTCATTTAATTAATTGTGTTCTCTGAGGAAGGTGCAGTTGACATTTTGCAGCTGGTACTTGAGAGGGGAGCTGTGCAAGGCAGAGTTCCTGACAGCATCCCTGGTTTGAAGTCCTGCAGCTTCCCACACCCTGCCAGTGCCCGTGGCCTGCGCTGGGCCGTGCAGCTGGAAGGAACCCCCTGGATCTGAGCCTTCAGCCCTCCTGGAACTGCCAAAAAAACCTCAAGTGGAGAAGTAACAGTCCAAAATCTGACTTGAGTATAAATAAACCCCAAACACAGAAACACAGATGTAGATAGCATACCTTGAGTTTCCTCCCAATGAGGCCTCCTCTTGTATTTATTTACTTATATAGATTTATTTCAACTTCCTTGGGTCACACTAGGATGTGACGGGACAGGACTTGTCCTGGAGCAAGTTAATAACAGCCCCACAGGTCTGCCCTGCACATCATTCCTCTGTGTGACTGCACATCTTGTTTTACACAGATGGGCAATCGCCTACAAATGCTCCTATAATTCATCCCAGAGTTGCTGAACTGTTTGTACAGGCAACTTTCCATCCATTCCTAGCACCCCACATGCCACAGAGGTGTTTTCTCTTGTTCCCAAAATATTATTCTCCATTAACTGAATTTTGGTACAACAGCTATACCTTTGAGAGTTGGAGATTCTTAATCTCCTAACAGGCTTTTTGAGGTCAGGGGAAGAAGAAAGTCTAATATTTTCCACAGTGCTATGTAACCTACTAATTTCTTGTCAAAATGGCATGTGTTTACCATCCCTCACTGATACTCTGACTGGACTTTGGCAAGGAAACCTTTGCCAACAACCACTTTATGAGCAAAACCTGCACATTTCTCACTGAGAGCTATTTTTTAAGAACACTTCCTTTAAGGAAAATTCTTCTCACAAAATTTCGTGGCTGACTGAGGTGTACTGCTCCCAGCATGGCTGCGCCGATTTCAGCAGCATCACACCAGAAATAAACGGGATTGTTTTTGGTGGCACAATGTCACATGCATTGACCATATCCCTGGCAACAGCAAGCCTGCCCTGTGGCTGTTTGAGAAGAAAGAAATGGAGTGAATCAGAATAAGCCACAGTCCCTGCAAAAAGTAGGGCAGGGAGCGGGGGGAGGAAGAAAAGAAAGGAAGAAAGGAACAGCCACAGAGTGGGGTCTGGGAAGATTAGGTGCTGGTTTGAAAACACTGAGGAAATGGACTGAAACCCAAAAGATTACTTGTCTACTTTCTAGCTGCAGCAATAATCATTCTCTGCTAATTACCTTCCAGTTTGGACCATGGGTGCCATTAGCAGTGTCCCAGCAGTGCCCAGGGGTGCACAGTGCATGTGCTGGGGGACGTGCCATGGCATCAGCCACATTTCAGGAAGGAGTTTCAATGCCTGAGTTTATTTTGTTTTGCTTGCAAACATCTGAGCTCTCTGACTTGGCAAAAAGAAAAAAAAAAAAAAAAAAAAAAGAAAAAAAAAAAAAAAAAAAAAAAGCACTGCATGTCATTCTCTTTAGGGCTCCACATAAAAATCCTATCAGTGCTTTATAGACAGCAGTATGGTGGTTTTCCTAGCTTCAAATGCTTTCCTGTTCCTGCTACTCAACCAGATGGAAACGTTCTCCAAACAAAAGCAGTACAGTGAAGGCACGTGTGAGTTTGCTCCCAGACACTTCAGATTGCACATATTTGTCTTATTCTTTGCTGTTGGCAAATCTGTCATTGAAGGCCATAACTACAGGTTTACCAGAAATGCAGAAAAGCCCTCTCTTCCTGTCTCTTTCAATTTGTTTTTCCTGCAAAGCAAGTTGTCAGCAAACACCAGTCAACGCTCAATTGCTGTAAGACAGGTGATTACAAAAAGTAAGAAATATTTGATTTTTCTTAATGTTTTCTGTCTCAGTCTGTACCCAGGGTGCTGCTTCCACTTGAAATTGTTCTTCATGGCTGTTATCTGAAGTCCACAGTTTATAACAAAAAGAGCCAATTATTAAAACCAAAATGCCGTGGGGCCATTAAAGCCCAATCACCTGAGTGCAAAGCCCACACTGGGCCTGGAGCCTCTGCACTCGCATTTCACAAGGGCTTTTGTCGGTTTCCAGATCAGAAGGGGCACACAAGGTAAAGAGCATAGGCATCCTTAAATTTTTAATCATTAGGGCATCTTAATCTGTTGTTTTGTTGGGTGTTTTTGCAGTACTCCTCCCCCATTGTAACCATAAACAGTCTAAAAATGTGTGAAACTGCTCCCTCTCACAGGATAAGGTTTGAATT
Organism: Anomalospiza imberbis; assembly: GCF_031753505.1. Lineage (NCBI taxonomy): Eukaryota > Metazoa > Chordata > Aves > Passeriformes > Viduidae > Anomalospiza > Anomalospiza imberbis. Next base: position 39,947,078 of record NC_089684.1, on the reverse strand, counting down.
TTAATTTTTAACTCATCACTAACAGAAACTACCTTTTCAGAAAGGCTGCTGTTACTGGTAAATTAGGAAGTCAAAAGTCAGTTTTACGTAGAGGAGTTTGGTTTTTAGTGGAGCTTATTACTAGAATGAAGGCATGGCTTTGATAAATTTGGAACACAGCCAAACTACAAATCAGAGTTTTTAACTTCCAAAGTTAGCATGCAGTCAGCTGCCTTTATTTTTCTCTTTTTTTTTTTTTTTTTTTCCCAGAGCTTTGGCAACTTTTACTCTAGCTGTGCAAGTTAAGAGTAGTGATATCTGCAGTATTTGTGCCAGAATTAAAAAAAAAAAAATCATCACTTTAGAGTCTTGCATCAGAGAAGCCCTGTCATGAAAGGGAGCTGGAGAGATCTTTCCCCTTGAGTAAAGCATATGACATGAAAAAAGCTGAGAAATGCTGCTCAAAGCCAACATCACACCCTGGGACAAGATCAAGACTCTGGAAGGTTTTTATGTCTTCAAAGGCTGGGTTCATAGGAAGGGTGGTAAACTCACTTTTAATATAAAAAAGAAATGTCTCAAAAAGAAGACTGAATGAGTTTAGGTAAGTACATTTTCTTTAGGCTCTCTTCAGGAGCTTGGATGCCTCTCTCATGAAAGCTCCCAGATGCTCCTACATCCTGCTTGCCTCTGGAAATTTCAGTTCTAGATTATGAACATGGTAGTGAACATCAGTGAAAGAAGAACAAATAAGGAATAAAGGGCTTGACTGGGAAGCAGGCAGAAGCTCAGGCAAAGCATCTCCCTGGTTACACCCCACTGCTGCCTAACAAAAGCCCCTGTCTGGGGTGAGCTACAGAGGAGAGGAAGCAGAGAGGAAATCCTCTCTTCCTACCTCAGCACCGTGTTCTACCTCTGCAGACATCCCTGGTATTCCTTGGTAGCTCCTCACACTGAGCTGACCTCCAGTTTGTGCTGACATGCTGTAAACACCAGCCCATGTCCCAAAGCTGGGCAGGAGAGAGGTTTTCTTTACTCTCTGTCCCACCAACCCTTGTCTTTATAGATAGCTCCAGGGGCACTTAAATTTATATTCCTACTATGCTTGCACAAAATATTTATGCAGGAATAGAGGGAATTAATAAAATATCCCCCAAACAAACCAACCAACCTCAGGCTATGCAAACTGATTCTCCTCTCCTTCACTGGCAGTTTGGAGGAGTCCTGACAGTGTCACACAGGTGGCACCTGAGCAGGTGCTGCACTGCCATTCCCGGTTTCCACAGATCAGGCTTTGCTTCACCTCCAGTATGGCTAAGTCAGGCTCCTGTTGAGCAGAAAATAAACAAGATATTGCTTCTTGCAAACAGCTCCTTGCTGTTAGAAACTGTTTGTGACGTGCCCGGCCCTAGAGGAGTGCCAGGCCCAATTAATATTTTTTTAACAAAGCATTTGGCTCGCCTCTGATGAACAGCAAAGGTCAGAAGGCAGGGACCTATGCTGAAAGCTAATTGCTGAAGTTATTTGTCTGGCTTGTGTTAGGTGCTGCAATCCTGCTATAAAAGTCATAAGGGCAGAGTGCCTGAAGTGCAATAGTCTAATTTAAATGCTTCTAACACAAGAGAGGAACAATTCACTGATCATCTCATTAGAGGCTTAGCTATTTACATCTGGACAGTTTCTCCTCTTTGATCTTGTAAGAAAAAGGGATGGAAGTTTAGGACACATTCAATTGCTTTTGTAAAGGCTTGGATCCAAGCAAAACACGCTTATAATCTGGGAAATAACAATGAAGGGATGTAAACTTACTCAATACCTTCTGACCAGTTCTAGATTCCAAACCAGAGCATTCCAATGTTAAAGAATACAAGAGTGCTGACTCCTGCTTTCTATTTGACTCCCATTACAAACCTCATCTGTATGCTACCAAACAAAACAATATCCTTCTCCCTGTGGACCCATGAATGAGCTATATTGACATTGTTTGGTTTTGTTTTTTGCCCCTCACAGTGTACAAAAAACTGCAAGCACTGTAGCCTGAACATTTCCTGAGTAGAGAAATCTCTGCTCCCATCTATCGGTGAGCAAGAGAAGAATGCCCATAAAACCAGTAAATCTGTTTGGTTTTTTACCCAGGTCCCTGGGATGGACAGATAATCTAAGGGTAGGGACTCTCTGGTACCATCCACTTGTTCATAAATGTAGTGGCTTTTCTTTTATTTCACTCCTCATTCTTCCAGTGGCACTTTTGAGGAGATATCATAGTTAAATTTCAGTGACCACGAAGTCCTACCAGTCTTCTCAGTATCCTATACTGGGATGTTAGAACTAACTCTGTTAGTTCTTGCAGAAGATTTAATGAGGAGACATGATGGGGAAACAGATCCATGATGGGGCTGAACAAAGGAAAGTTTTTTTTTTAATGCAAACTATGGTAACAGCAGCAGAAGTGAGACATCTTGGAGGCTGGACTAGGTGGTCTTTAAATATCCCTTCCAACCCAAATCATTCTGTGACATTCACTGACAATTCTTACTCAATTTCTAAATAATTAATTTGACTTTAGATTAGATACTAAATTTATAAATAATAAATTTTAAAATTTATTATTTCTAAATAATTAATTTGACTTTAGATGAGGTTTTAGGAAAGAAATTCCAAAAGCAACAGAATATCCATTGGCAGCTGGCTGGCAACAGGCCTACCCAGGCAGAAATCAGAACTCTGGGGCTGTGGTATCCAAACTGCTAAACTACAGGGAAATTTAGCACAAGGACAAGGAGAAACAATGCTCATAAGGAATGTGTGCCTACAGAAAACTCATGGCATCAGCTGGAAACCAAATCACTGGACTGTTGCCAAAGATGCTGAATGAAATAGATGGTTCTATTTACTGTGGACTGTTTTCCCAAAGTTAATGGTATCTTTGCCTCGCCACTGGCAAAGGCCTTGTGTTTTCAAAGAGTTTCATACTTGCAAGTGATGAACTATTGCCTGAAGGTGCTTGGAAGACATCCCAGGTGGGAAGGGGCACAGTGCTGTACACAGCTTTAAAGAACTGCCACTTATTGAACACAGCCTTATTGCTAGCAGTTGAGTTCTGGGTATCCACTGATTAGGGGTGATGGCAAAAGTGGAGGAGAAAGTAGTTAAAGGGTAGCGAATTACTGGATTCATACGGAAGGGTTGCATTTCTGAGCTCACCAGCTTCTTTGCTGGAATTTTCTCAGCATCTGAATCTTAAGTGAAGCCTCACTGCCATTGTTAGGAGCAACATTCAGTTCTTGCCATGCTCTCATTGGTGGTCACTGCTATTCCCAGATCATTAGGAAGAGGAACAAGTACAGCAAGGAATGTGAAAGAGGGCTGGAGGGAAAAGATGCTGCTGAATAAATCCATACTGGGGTGAACACAGCGCTGAGACAGAATATCATTCAGCAGGAAGGTTTATCACTACAAACTGGCATGGTGCAGTTGAGCTGGGGTTTTCTAAAGAGAGCTGCACCCACAGACAGCTGACTGATGAGTTCACTGGATAAAAGACTGTTCAGGAGTTCATCCACTGAAAGGCTCTTTACAGGCTCCACTTTCTCACGGTCCCCCTCTGGAAGGAGTTACTGTGCTTGTAAGAGTTCCACAGCCCATGCCTGTCCTCCCATTGTTTCAAGTTAAGGGAACATCAGCTGGTTTTGCTATTGTGAGCAGGGGCCACGATGGAGGGCTAATTGCTTCTGTTCAGCTAAATGTCTGTTTTATGGGGCCAGGCTATTGCAGCCACCCAGCTGGACAATGGGACAGCGGCCTGAGCCTGTGATCTCCCTCAGACAGTGAGCATTTAGGCCACTTCTGAGGGAGCTGGCAAGAAAACTCTTTGTTTCTTTTTCCACACAATAAACAAAACATCCAAAAGATAATTAGGTAATTTAGAGTGGATAATGATTATCCATGGTTTGGGAGGAATTTCTTTCTGACAAAGACTCCTCTGCATCTGTAGTACAAACTGATTTTACTGGGGACTTGCTATTAGCCAGAGGAAGCAAGCCTCCCAGAGAAAATCTGTAAGGTGGGAAGCGTTTGTTAATGCTAGATGCACACAAGGATACATAAAGGTTATTCCTAGCAAGCCACACTGCATCCTTGCTACAGAAAACGTGAACATTTCTACCCCTTGGTGAGATCAAGGTACAGAAACACATATTCTTAAAAGAATGCCTTTCTCCGGGGCTTTGGGGTTTTGTTTTGAGACCAGTGCCAGCATCTGTAAGAGGCAGGCTAGAATCATGCTTTATTGCCCCTGTGGCTAAAAAAATGAATCCTAATAAATTTTAACCAGCCAGTTAATTCTGCAGCACCAAGATACAGAGCTTATTCCAGCTGCTCTTCCTTTCTTGGCTACTCAGGTGATTGAAAACCATGACTGAACAAACATTTCAGGGATGTTGAGGGGCGGGGATGAGACAGCATATGCAGGGTGCTTCTTAATGCTGGCCTATTTGAAAGATGAAAATTAAAGAAGCCCTATGGATGTTTACTGGCATCCTGTAATGGGCTCTTCACAGAAAGTCAACATAAGCAGGCCTGGATATTGACTTGGAACTCAGCTTCATTCATTACTTAGAGGTGAGGGTGTAAAGACACTTTTCCAAACAGAGATTACTTGCCTTGTGGATGACTGGCCTGGTCTCCCTAAATGTCAAGGCTTGTAGATTTCTCCTATTCCCAGGTCATTTTTTAATTTGAATTCCAAATATGCTTGCCTTTCTTTTTCAATCCAAAATATCTGGACTACAGAAGGCATTCAGAAAAAATGTGCTTTATCTAACTTGCAATAAAGATATAATTTTCAGGAAACACCATGAGTTTTATGGATTAATCTAAAACGGCAAAATTCAAGCACAACTGTTCTTCACATCTAATGGGCCCACTAATAACTACAAGAAAGAAAATTAAAAACAAAAAAAAGCCATATATGATTTTGTCCCATATTATGCCTGTAGCTTAATTACAGAGCTGCATTGTGTGCTTAACTAAAAAGCAGTAAAGGCACTGCAAAAAGTACCATTAATGAGTCAGCATCACCCCCTGAAGATCAGCTTCATTTCTGGAATTTTTCTGGTAGAAACCCCTTTAATTCCTTAGGTTCACCTTTCCCTCCAGCAGCTCCTATCCAAGTACAAACTAGCAAAGGGTGAGGACAGGTAACAAGGAAGATCACAATCAAATCCTACCAGTTCAGCAGTGTGCATCCAGCAGGCAGAGGGTGAACTGGATGAGGAGATGGAAGCTCAGAGATCCTTGTCCTCACAGGAGGTTTGGAAGCTGAGAATGGTCTCACATGGGATGAAGGCACAGGGTGCAAAAAGGAGAAAGCATGTGGTGAAAAAAAATGCAGAATGGGGGTGATGCAGAGAAGCTGGAAGTTGTATTTAAGAAGTTCATTGTGAACACAGAGTGCTGCAGGAAGCAGCAATCTTATCAGAGATCTTTGCATTGCCTACAGTATCAAATGTTATGTTCACAGGGAGACCAGACAAACAAATTGGCAGGATATGTCAATAGAGTCTAGACTGGAAAAGGTCTCTTGAGAAATTAATTTCCAAATCTTTAATCTACCTCATTTTATATATTTTTATCTACAATAGTGCAGCTTTTCACACATCCCTACTTCAAGAAAAATACAGTTAAATACTGTTGGGGAAAAAAGGAATTAATGTGTTCTTTTCTTTATGTAACTTCACATTTTCCCAAATGCAACTTGAAGCTTCATCCAGGGAAATATTTACATATGTGCTTGTGTCATTCTGACGGCCCCCACACTTCCTGTACTCACTGGAGCCCATCTGATGCTTTAAACTAGGTGTTGAAATGCCCTACTGAACCAAGGCCACTAATTCAGATTTTTATTTTCTTTAAGGTGAAGAACAAAGAGATATCTCCTTCCTGGAAGCCTCATGGGTTGGCAAGAAAGGAGATGATATGGGAAACCTTGCGCCCCTCTTCTCCCAGGTGACATGAAGGGCACTGCCAGATGTACCATGTCAGAAGTACTGCAGAAGTGTTTTTTTCTTAAGATGTGCAAACCTCAATCCTTAAGTCTTCTCAGGAAAAAAAAACCACTTAATCTGAATGCAACAGAGAACAGGTATTAGATTGTTTTGAAATGTGTACACTGTGGTAGCTCATGGACATTCTTCTGGTATTTTACTCACAGAGATGTCACTGAGTGCACATTAAAAGAAGTGGAACAAGTACAGCCCCTGATTAAATCATCAGTATTTCTTTTTTCCTGATCTGGCTCTTTCTTTAATTCCTTCTCCCTCTATCAGAAAAGTGTACCAGATTGTTCGTTCAGAATGCCTCATCTGTGACTTATGCACAGGACACTCACCAGTGCAGAGTATCTGCTGATCAGGCTAATGCTGAAATCACAGTGATTTTATGCCATGATAAAACACACCACAGTGGCAGAGCACACAGGCACTTATTTCCTGCTGCAGACAAACACCCATTAAGCACTGCCCACCACATCTGGTGAACCTGTCTTACCCTATTGCTTTTTTTGTTGCTTTTCAGGATATTTCACTGCAAGAATGAGAACAAATCAACTACAAACTTGCAGGGAAAAAGCACACAAAATTTAGATGTTAATCTCCAATTACCAGTGACTGAAAGGGCAAAGGACCCAGCTCCAGTGCCACAGTCAATATTCCTCACAGGTGAGCTCTTTCTACAGTCCTCTCTTTTCTTTGTCAACTCTTTTCTGACGGCAGCTAGGAGTTTTTAGTTTTGTCTCTAAGATTCTTCTACATTTAGTGTTTTCATCTCTCCATCCCCTCTCTGCTAGAGAGAAATGACCCCTTACATCTGGTGCTAAATTAGACAGTCCTTCCTGTGATTTTTGGAAAATTACCTTTATGGTTCTTTGAGGGAAGCACTTTTTTCTTAGGGATGTCTTTAATGTGGCCAGATTGTTCTTTCATTGCAACACAGAATCCTTACAAAAAAGCAGCAGTTCATTTAGACCATTATGCAAAGGAAAGTACATCAAAATACCTGGAGTGATGGTTCATCAAAGACTTGAAATTGCCCAATCCTCTTTTTGGTGATATTCTGGAGTCTTTTCCACAACTGATGTGTTCCTGAAAGGCAAATGTGAGATAGTTAATAGGATCCTACCAGCACTGAGCACCTCCGAGAGCCTACTGCATTTTTAGAATTTGCATTTTTGGTTTGCCATTCCCCAAAAGGTCACAGCTCTTTAGCCTCTGTGCTTTAGCTTCCTGATGCATCACTTCCACAGCACCCCTCTCACTGAGCTCTCTGTGTCTGAAGGATGGTGGAACCAAAGCCAGAACCACAGAGAAGTGCTGGTGGAATACTGGTTTAAACATAGCCAAAGCCTGTGTCTGTTTCTTTACTGCACTGAAGGAGAAGAGTTCTTTCAAGAGCTATTTTTGCCATCCCTGTGAATCTGAAGCAATCATGGAGTTTTGCGAGTTTCAACCATGTAATTTCAATATGCAACAATCTCTCCAGCTGAGTAATTTGGAATCCACGCACGCTTTGCAGTTTCAAGATAATTTGATCTCAATAGCAGTTTCATGTAAATGTTTTGGCAGCAGTGAAAATACCCTCAACATTACTACTTGCAACTTGAAACATCAATAACCATTTTACATGCTGGCAATGAAAGAGCTTGATAGGCAGGTTAAAATCATTAATTCCTCCATTGAAACTGGTATTTTCTCACTGAAAGGTTTGAAAACAAATCTACTTTCAACAGGTCATTTCTGTATTAATGTGATACCAGCAACATCTGTGCAGCTCCCTCTCCTCCTTTGGGCAAGCACTGTTAGGGGAGCTGGAAGGAACACAGCTCTTGCTTGCTTCACCCCACAGCTGTGGGGAAAACATGGGATACTATGTTTGAAGTGCTGGATAATTGGAGGAAGTGGATGGAGAATGATAACAACAGCAATAGGGAAGTTTCTCAAGTGATTTGAGAAGGTTGTCTGGTGCAGGCTGAATGTTTGATTATCTGTGCACTGGATACCCACTTCTCTCTACTTGAATAATACATGGGAACCAAAGATTGTTTACTTTAAAATACCAAAATGAGGAACGACCATGTTCTGAAAATAAAACCTGCGAATTTCAACTCTGCCACCTCTAGGAAAGCCCAGTGGGAGGGATAGGATTGCTAGAACTAGGGGAGACCTCCTTTTCCTTATTTGTTATCATTTAACAGAATCTGAAGGCATCTTCCTTTGCAGAGAGCAGGAAATCATTCCTGTGCAGCTCCAGGGCCACACAGAGGTTATGGTGCCCATTTCACTTGTGGTGTTAAACAACAGAGGGTTTCAGAACTGTAGTAGGGCTGCACCAAGTCACCAACAGAAAACAGAAGAGCACATGCATAGTGGAGACTTTCTGACTTAGCAAGAGATGAAAACATGGTGGTCTTTAGCTGCCTTCTCCCTCCAGTGTTCTCAAATACCACTGGTTGTGTTCCACTACAGGGGAGATTTCTCAGGATTACATTTGGAAGCACGTGGTCAGCAGAGAAAAAATCCCAGCCAAAACATTCCTGTTAATTGGTGATTGTTTTTTGAAACCTGAACATTATGAATCCATGTTATGCTCTCAGCCTTGGCTCTAAGTCTGCTTGGAAAATTGAAGATTTGTGGCAATGATCTGTGGTATCCTACTGAGCAGGACTAGTGTACATATTGTGTACACGCTAACAAACACAACCTGACTGCTGCATGTCACTGGGAAATTAAAAGGACTGTGATTATGCACATTATCTGTCTATAATGCCTGCATCTGAGACACAGAGTATAGCTGCCACTTCAAGATGAGGCAGCCCAAGCACTGTCAAGACCTGCCAGGTGCTTGCCTTATTCAGAGTGGTGTCATTGACTCCAGCAGCGAAATTCTCAAGGAGCCTTGTGATCTGTCCAAGATGCATTGATATCCCCCATACATGGAAGCAAGTGTTTTACCAGAACAAGCATCAGTTGCACTAATCAGAGAATATATAATCACTGAAGAGACTTACAATGATATTTATGAAATGTGAATCTTGGATTTATTTTGCACAGACCACCTTATTTTTCTATCCAAAGCTGCTTGTTATTCAAATTCTGAGGACTGTTAAATATCGCATGACATTCGAAAACCAGAACTTTCCAAAGCCCCTTTTTATTGGTTTTTTTTTTTTTTTCCTCTCTTTGGCTAAACCTATTCTGGGTTAATATTCTTTTCAAAGTTAACCTTTCTTGATCAGTGCTTTTAATGCAGCTGTTTGAGTCTGCCAAGGAAGATGTTATGAAATCTTCTCTCCCATTGCTGCCTGACCAAGGATGTTTCAATGGAAACATGGTCCTTTAGATCTGATTTATTTGAGAGTTCTTCTAGTGCAGCTTGTATCTCAGCAGAAAACCTAACAATCTGTTTGCTCTTACTGGGAAAAAAGAGATTGTCGCCCTGCCAACATAATTACATTGGTGAGTTAGGGAATAATGAGTGAGAACAGATGAAATATTTAGATATAAATAGTCTGTTTTCATGTGCTGTGATTGTCGCTAATAAGGAAGGGATGTGTGGTTTGTGGTTCAGGGACAGGATGAGGAACCAGGACATCTGGATTTCTTTCCTAGCTTTACCAGAGTGTATTGAAGAAGCCATCAAATCTCTTTGTGCCCCATCAGTTGGAAGTGGATAATAATGCTCTAGGGACTAATTCTTTAATGCTGTCATCTTCAGATGTTCAGGAGGGAAGAGCAATACAAGTGTACACTTCTTGCACACTAGAAGTCGGTCCAACTAGAAATTTAAATCCAGATACCTAAAAAGTTTGTGAATTAATTTCTACTATCCCAACTTGAGTAATTTGAGACACTTGCAATGAGAAAAAAACATGAGGAAGATTAAAACCAGTACAGAGTGTTTGAACACAGTCCTGTAAGTTTCTATTCTTAAGCTTTCTGGGACAAGTTTTTTGGGCTTTACACTCTTTACACTTTCAAGAAAGAGTTGCCAATGATGTCCTTCACTAAAATGTCCTTACTTGTTCAAATCCTGAAAACTACTTAGGCCTTAACTCATGAGGGTTGGTATAATTTAAAAGAGGCCTACAGTGGCCACCTACACAAGGGATGTGTTTCCCCCAGCCTGTGTGTATTTTGTTCACTGCAGCTGTAAGTAATAGATCACTAAACCACAGATTAAAAGCATGTAATTTCTATAAAAGTAATTAAAGACAAGATTAATCTACCTAGGAGTAAATAAGCAAATTTGTCATGTAAATCATAGTGAAAAAGAGTTGGGTTTTTTTTTTTAACATGCATATGGTAATACAGAGTCTTAAAAGCAGAGTTGTTTCTTCAGCTGAGGAAGGGAAGAAATAAACTGTGCTAGAGAGTTGAAAGCCTTGAGTTTAAATCACTTGGGATGAGTACTGTATTATTATAAGGTTTCTACTACTTATCTAAATTTCCAATTTACTCAAAATGAGAGTCTGTAATGCACTAGTGTTTTACCTGGGTGTCAGATGGCTCTACCTACACTGGAAAGCTAAACAGGAGCAGATCCACAGCTGGTAGTGGGGACCCCACATCCACACTATACATGTGGCTGAATTTTCCAGTCTAGCCCCTTGTCTGAACTGGCTGGAGCTTAGCAAGCGTGCTTCTGGAGTACTTTTCTGATGTTGGTTTCATCCAAAAGCCCAATTCCTATGCTCTGACGCGAGGTGCAAGGAAAAGCATGGTAAATGGGAGAAATCAGGAAATTTGCTTTAGAAGTGCCCTTCTGATCTGACCTAAAATGCCAACCTACCCTCACCTATTTGTACTGTTATCTCAGAATAAGGGCAGCACAAGGACTTGATTTGCACTTGGAATCCAGCTGGCCAGGCAAGGGCAAGGACAAATTTCCCTTTGCTTTCATGGAGGCTTTGCTCTAAATCACTGCAGTTGGACGCTGCTGAAGCAGCAGCTGGAATACTTATCCTGCAGTATAATTTCAGATTTCTTAGAAAAAAAGGCTTAAGGCTATGTGTAAGAGAAATTGGCTTCAGTTTGTTGATTTTAATCTCATTTGAGACCATTTTGGGAACACTGCTATATTGGCACAGAAGGCACAATTATAGGGAGAATTAGCTCTTCACCATCACTCTAAGCTAATTCTGTGTGTTCTGTAATGCTGAGGGAAAAGCCAACCTCCTGATGCACAAGAAATGCTCCAGAAATCTCTAGTCATTCATTTATTTCCCATCTGACTGTACATTAAAACAAAGAATAAAAGTCTATGGTTAACCAAGTCCTTCCCTTTTCCTATATCCAATCCTTGCTTTCACCAGGAAAAATGTGGGCACATAGCCTGCCAGGAAATCCTTAGCATGGTCTGCCTGGGTCTGTAATAAGGAGATGCAGGGAACAGCATCCCAAAGCTTACTGCTGAGATCCCTAATCCACCTCCAGAACCTTAAAAAATGAGTGCAGAGAGACAGGGAATAGGTACCTGGAGGCTCATATTCTTCGCCATAAAAATTGCACTTTAAATGATTCACATCACACTAATGTTCCTAAAAGACATCCCAAACCAACACACACACATGCACATAAGCTCTAGCTGTGCATCTGTGTATGCATGGCCATTTAAATAGTTATCTTTATGTGGTGACACAAAGCAGCCACAACTACCAAAAGATTTAGCAACACATTCTTTTCCTACGGCACAAATCTTTTCCTACGGCACAAATCCCACTAGTAGTAATTTCATCTCAAAATGGAAAGCACAGCATTGCATTATTTGAGCACAAAGGCCAAATTTCCCTGGTTGGCAGTTAGACCCCAAGCTCATACAAACACAGCAGGAGAAACCTGAAATGATGTTGTTTCCTGGTGGCACTAATTTCATTGCTGGAGAAAATGTAATTATATTTATGTTGACATTATAATGGTAACTTTGCAGGCCAGACTCCATCCTGTCTGTTAGGCCAGATAGAGCTGAAGCAGCAGCAGAGAACTAAGGAATGCCTGTTCCTTGGTGGCAGTGTGCCTGGAGCCCAGGCAATCATTTCAACAGTAAAAGTTAATTCTGTGTAAAAGATAGTTATGATTTAATTGTGTCTCAACTACAAAACCTCTCCTTTTCAAGGAGGTGGGAATTGCAGTCATTCATTGGTGATACCTTATTGATATGTGGTGGCATTTTTAGGTATTTATTCTGGTTATTTTAATTTACTATGTTACAGGAGATGTGCCAGCCTATCCTATTGTTCTCTCAAGTCACTGTGTCAGTGTGAGATGTCACTAGTCCTGAAGGATGACATTTTTATTCATCACTTCTCTTGCACAAATGCACTGCCCACAAGAGAAGCAGCACTGAGGGAGTGTGTTTCAATTCAGGGCTGAAAGATTTCTTTTTCCTTTTATAATTCATAAAGAACTCTTAGAGCTGCAACTAAACTAAATTAAGCAATTAGAAGATAGTAAGAGCTAAACAACTTATGATTTTTAAAAACTTAGACTTTGGTTGAAAATAACATTCCAGGACAAGTAGAACACATTGCTTTTTTAACAGTTAAAAAAAACCCAACCAAGCACAAAAAACCACTCCCATATTGTTTGTGTCTGCTAAGCCTAATTTTCTTAGTCTATTCTTTGTCTATTCCTTCCCTAGTCATACAGCAGGACAAAAGCCATGGTTACAGTATCTGTAATTCAGATACCAGCAGATGGAATAGTTAATCATGTCCCAGCTAAGCATTGTTCATGTTGCTGGGGAAGTCAGCTAAGGTAGATTCATTTTTCCTAATTTAAGCATATAAAAAAGAAGCACCTGGTTTAACCTCCCATCCCACCTTCCTCTGCCTTCAGTGGGGAGGGAAAGGAACAGACAGACAAGGCTGGGCTGTGGGTGGCATCACTCGCTCCTTGGTGGTGCCGCCTCCACCACTGGGGAGGGAAGTGCTGGTCTAAGCTGAAACTCAGTTTTCTCTGTTAAACTGCAATTTTATCCTTTCTTATCACACAGAAGAGGCAGGAAGATGACTGCCAGACATGAGGGTAGCCAGGGGCACACAGGAGGCACTGACAGCCTGTGCACTTCTTGACCTCCCCATCCTCCACTGCTGGACGTAAGCCAAGAGAGGCGGTCAGCGTTCACATTCCAAGCCTGGGGCACAAATTTGGCTGAGCTTGGTTTTTCCATTTTCATCAATATTAAAAATACATCCTGTACATGGTGGTACTTCTGGCATTCACCACACAAGGACCTGTGCAGGCACCACATTTTCATAAATGCTTCATGGTAGCCTGCAGATTTCACAAGATTACGTTGGCTTAAGCAGGAGGAATTTTATGGGCCTTACCAATGTTACCTGAGGAAATACAGCTCCCAAATGGTGATTTAGTTTTTTTTTTTTTCCTCCTCAAAATACAGTTATAATAGGGGGGCTAATGTATGTGAACACCAGAGCAAAGTTTCTTAAAGGACACTTAAACCATTTTAGATATGGAGCTTTCAACAGCCTGTTTGTTCTTAAGTTTTGCTTTTGCTGAACTTTTTCAACTTGATTAGTATTTTGTTCAATTTTTAAGGACAATAATACTAATGAGATATTTCTGAAAGCAACAGAATTAAATTGCCAGAAAAGTCTGCTATTGAAATCACCTTTAGCTGCTCTCAGTTTGTTTTGGTTAGTCGATTTTTACCTGGGAAGGTTTAGGAGGTCAGTTTTACTATATAATACATTGAGTTGATAATAGATGGGAAAAAAAAGTGATTTAATTTATTTTAGTCAAAATAAATAAATTTTAAGTTTGAGGGAGTAACTCTTAAGTATGAACAGAAAGATGATGGCACTGTTAAATTCTAAAATTACTACATGAAATCTAATAAGAAGCCAGTATATGAAAGCACTTGAGTATTATGGGTCACCTTTTTCTAACTTCATTTGGAATTATTTATCTGCTTGCAAATTTAATTAGATCCATACTATGCAAAACATATAACATACAAGTTAGAAATGTATATATTAATTTGAACAGAATAGATAATGTAAACTTCTTATTTTAATCCCCAAATCATGCCACTTGGAAACAAACAAAAAAAAAATTGCAGACTGCTATCATATATTTTCTGCCTCTTTTGCACTCCTTGCCAGAGCTAATTCTGCAGTGCAAGGAAGAGCATTTTTGCATGGATCCTGCCCTGTCCAGAATACTGGAAATGTCACAGTAGCACACTCATGGAGTCCCACTTCCTTTACTAGAGGAGATTGGAACAAACATCTGTGCATTTGGATGATCATCGAAATGAACCTGAGTGTGGCAGAGGCCTCCTTTAGCAGTGTCCCTGACACTAAAGGAAATGAGGGTGTAATTTCACACGTCCGATTACAGGAGGGCTGTTCAGCAGCCAAGCAGTAGGTCCAATGTAAAAGGCAAATCAGATCTATCTCACATCTGTGGACTGGTTTTGTTGCACCTCAGCACTTCAGTACTGTATCACATAGAAAGCCTTGTGTTCCTCAAGCAGAGAATTCCTAATCTGTTTATGTGACATAGGAAAGAAAAAAGGAGATAGCCTTTTAAAAAGTTTTATTCTTTCTAAAACAGTTGTCATCTGAAGCAGAAAATGTGCTTTTCTTCTTGTTCCCTTGATTTTTTTGGTTATATTTCCTGGTGTGCCATCTCACTCTTTCAAACTGCAACATTACCAAGCTATGTAATTTAAGATTACACAGAAAAGATGAAACATTAAACTAATGTATAGGTGCTTCAGGCTTTGTCTGATCTGGGATGGATCATTCATTCCTTCCTTCCTCCTGAGCACTGATTTCTTTAACAAAGGTTTGCTGGGACAAAAATTCACCTTCTACCAAGTCTGTATCACCTTCACACACTGTCATCTGTTTCCCTGCTCTAAGCTGCTACACAGATACTGAATACTGCACATGAACTGTTTATTGAGATGCTCCTTGTGTAAATATACAGATCTGATTTAGCTGGCTCTCAGAAAAGCAAACAGGAATAATGGAAAATATCTTCAGCTATTGCTTGCTGTGATCAGCCATCTCACAGCAAACTCTCATCATACAAAACCTGAGCTGTTCACAAAACTTACTTTTTTACCCCAGGCACCTTAGGAAATTGTTTTGCAAGGACTGAGGGCCAGATAACCAAAAGGACTGTGGCTAGTAAAGATATCCTTCCAAGGAGCCACAGAGTAGCCATTCAAACCCCCATGTGCTGTGTCCCCGTTCACCTTTGCCAGATCCCCTCCAAAGGTATAAATCAGATGGCCCCATTACTTCAGGAGAGCTGAGTCACATTGTGCCAATAATGACTTTGCAAATATTTGAGTATTTATGAGGTGCTAACTCTTGTCTCTATGTGTTCAGCTTAGCCTGGATTCAGCTGTGATACCCCAAGTATCACAAGTACTTAGTGGTTAAGCCTGATTTTGCACAGTCAGGATGCACAGGAGTGTCCTGGCTTTGCATCCTAAATCCATGTTTGACATCTACCCATGCAACTCACCCCTGCAGGACACTGCTGAGTCATTTCCCACTGGTCAGAGCCACATAAAATCTCTGTACATAAAATCTAAGTACACAAAGCAGACAGGAGAGTAACAGTGTGGTCACTCTGCACAAATGGGCATAGCTACAATAACTACAGGCAAGGGGAATTAGGTCTTATGAGTATAAATGAATTAATTTTTTTGTTTCTCTGAAAGAGCTGACTGAGGCATAAAAATGTTCAGGAATGTTTAATCCTAAAGGGAATGAGATTTATCAAATAAATTTAAAAGGATGATATGTTCACCTCTGGTTCTATAGGCAAAGAAAAGCCAAGAAAGTCCAAGGCACTAACAGCTTGGAAGCTATTTTTCATTCTACCAAGCTGTTTCTCATGCTGCTTTCATTGCCTCAAGTTTGATGCTACAGTGCAAGGCAAATCTGGTTCTGGCAACCAATCACTAACTTGTGATAAGCATTAGGTTTACATTCAAAGATCAAAGCAAACATACATAAACCATTTTGAGTACATACATATCCTCTGCTTTATGTCCTGGCCCTTGGGTTTATAGCCCCTCATCACTATGTTTCCCTCTCACATTCTTAGTGAGTCCAGGGACAACTGGAATCTGTATTGAAAAGAAAGTGTAGTTAATTTATTATAATATGTAGTGGGCTAGATATTTCAGACAGAAATTTTATCCATTGGTCAGTAGATTAGGCCAGAGGAACTACAAGATCTGTTACTGTCACATTCACTGGAGGGACAGTAAAGCACTGAAGTTTTTGAATAGTCACTGTGTTTTTGGGTTTTTTTTTTTTTTTTTTTTTTTTTTGTTTTGTTTTTGTTTTTTTTCTCCCCTCTGACAACAGCTGAATGATCAAACCATTGACAATGCACACAGACAAAATTCCCATTTATCTGACACATCCCAATGCTAGAGCTGCCCATAACTAAAACTGATGTTCAAAGATCATTTTGCCATGATATGACATGGAAGGTTGGCAATTTTTCCATTTCAGGATAGATTCCACCTTCTCTTCCCAGAAGTGAACCTGGTCCATGGCTAAGCAACCCACAGGTCATCCCTATGACCAAATCCTGAAACTCTTGCTCATGACTAGACTCCACCTGGGATCCATTTGTACAGGTTTTTACACTTCAATAAATCTGACCCTTTACTTCTGTTTTGTCTAATCTTTTCCACTGGATAAAAATGAAGGCATCATTTTGAAAACCTGTATTGAAAACTCAGTTTTTCTGAGCATTTTATGAAGAGTTTAAGAGTAAAGATTTCAGCTCAGGCTCTAAAAAAAACTCTCAAGACTTTGGTTTGAAAAAAACTCAGTCTACTGTAAGGTGAAGTATTGAAAGCATGCTTCATTTCATGCCTTAGGAGAAACTGCCAGAGATGCTTTCTGCACAGTGATTTGCACAGGTTAGGAGCTATTTATTAATCTCTATTCTATTTATTAAATGTAACAGGTTCTTCTCAAGTCACATGTATAAACAAGCAAATTGATGGCAGATTTACAACCATTTTGCAAAAGGTATTAAAAGTATGCTTGTAAAAAAGTGTTTGAGCCTGTTCTATGTGTAGTAAACCACTGGGAGAAAAAAGGACATCTGACAGCTTGAAGAAACCAAGTTCATCTCCCTCAGTTCTTGGGAACCATCTAATCCATAAATAAAGCAACACTTGTGAGATCACCTACCGCACACATTTAGGCAGGCTGAAAACTGTATCTGTATTTGGATTTACAGCAGACTTCCAGCAAAACTTCAAGTTAGTTCCAGTCCACTCCTGCCAGTTCTCCTGGCTGCTCAGTGTGTGCAGAAATCTCATCCTGACCCTTGAGTTTCCTTTCAATTGAGTTGGGGTTTTTCTAAATTGCAAATTGTAAGATGAAAGTGTAAGTAATTATTTTTCTTTTCCAAGTACTTGAAGAGTTTTAGTTTTGGTTTCTAATAATTGTCCCTTATCTAGTCCAGAAGACTGTTTTTTGATGGTCTGAAGTGCACCATTAGTTTTACATGCTCTTATACACTGGTCTGACTTAGAACCAGTCTGTTTTGTTACAAATGATTTTAGTTTCCAAGTAAACCAAGTGGCAAAGCAATTCAAAACATATTGAATTCATTTAATACATTAATAACCACAGCTGGCTCTAAATCAAAAAGAATGACCCTAGACTTAGAGAGTTTTATTTCTGACAGTTCTTACTTTTAAAATAAAGTAAAACATATTGGATATATTCACTTACTTTAAAATAGCAAATCGGTAACACAGGGATTAACATATTCCTTTTCTTCCTCATGTCCAAGACATTTCTTTATACAGAAGAAAATGCTTGATTTCTCTTCAATGCAAAAAATAATCCTGTAAATGCACTTTTCGTGTCCCAATGTGCAGCCACTTTGCTGAACTTTTAGATTCTACAATTAGATAAATCAGATTTCCTAGTGAAGATCTAAAGCTGTAAATACAATTTATTTTCACTTCATTAGGGATCTGGGAAATTCCTGTCTTGGGAGCAGATCCTGTCCATGAACAGCTTCACCAGAGCAGCTGGTCCAGGCATCACCACTACACAGTTCGTGGAAGCACGAGATGCCTTTGTAGCTCCTTTTTTCCCCTGTTATATTAAAGATGTCCCATGGTGACAAGCACAACCTTAGAGCTCTGATCTCCCAACATCAACAGAGGGCACTTGGCAACTGATGCCAGCAGCAGGGTGATGCAGAACAGCACAGGGGCACTTTCTGCAACAGTGGCTCTGCAAACAACATCTGCTGAGCTGGAGGCCAGGGCAGCCCTCCTGCCTGGGTGAAGGCAGCAATGGAGAACAAGCCAAGACAGCCCAGACAAGGCTTCTGGGGATTTGTCAGCAACTCACAAACTGCTTCAGGGAAGGTACCAAACCTCAGGTCCCAGTGCTTGTGAGGTGTCTGCACTCACACTTCCAAGAAGCCGTGCTCCCGGCATGGCCTGCAAGGTGGCATGGACCAGCTCCACCACCCTCTGCCATTTCAAGAGCTCCTGTTCCATCCCGCCTGGCCAGGAGCATACCAGCTGGCACTGGGTCACCAAGGTCCCATTTCTGTCACCTTGGCATGGAGGAACAACACCCTTCTCATGCGCCATTTGCACTGGAATGATTTTGTGTTGGAGAGGCCACCAAGGAGTCAGGAGGGACCATTTCTGATTGTAACTGTGCTGAGAGGCTGGATAGCAAAACTCTGCAATGGTGCCCTTGCCAGACCTCCAAATTTTCCCAACCCATCCCTATGTTTTCCTGGATTTTGCTGCAGTGCTCTTGCACATCACGCCTCCAGGACTTGACCCACACAGAGGCTGCTCCCACAACTTGCCCCTGTGACTTTCCCAGGAATGGGAATGATTTAATGTTAATGGCTATCCCTCTTTAGAACAGGTCGTGGAGAGTGGGGCGTAAGAGGTCACTATTGTTTAAACACTTTTGTTTTGCCTTTCTTTTCAGAAACTTTAAATCATGAGCTTCCTTACACAGGACACCCAAACTGACAGCTTGAGAACATGTGAGAAAGACGCAATTAATTTAGTGCAAAAGATAAGACATTTCCTTGGGGAAGCACTAACACCAGGCCTATTACCCCTCAGTGTCATTGCAGATTAGTGTTTGGCAGAGAAAGGGATTCTAAATCTTTTTAATTGAAAAATGTTTCTCTTTTCCTTACTATTATAAATTTCTGCCCAGCGGTTAAGGAGTTTTTAAATTATTTCTGAATTACATCCAATTTCTGGACAGTTTATCAAAAAAAGGAGGATGCAGTTTGTCTCTTGCTTTATTAATTTATGTCAGACCAGAGAAAGGAGAAATATATTCCCCCAGTGACCCAAATGAAATAGTTACATAAAGAGATGCTTAGAAATACAAAGCCCAGACATCTCTAACATGTTAAGATTGGGAGCTGTCACCAACACATCCACATGTAGGAATACATGCCATAATTATGCAAAGTGGAAGGATAATTATCCAAACACAGTGGTGGAAGCAACAGTTAAGAGAAGAATTTTACTCAGCTTCCCTCTCCTTTTCTGGCTTCAAGTTTGAAATACACCAAAACCAATGATTTTAATCAATGTAGGTTGTTTGACTCATAAGTCACAAAATTACCTCAAGAAAAAAAGAAGATGCAAATATCCTTTTTACCTTTAGCATATCCTGAGCAGGAACATTCAAAACTGTGACCTGGACTTGCTCAGTCCTTGATCCATGGACTTGGAGCAGCCCTCTTTTAATCCCCAAAGTGATGGATGAGATTTGAAGCAAAGTCCTGGCTTTGAGTGGTGTAGGTACTAACCCCAGGAGCCTCCTGGAAAGCACAGCTCCCTTGGGTGTCAATAGCCTGCTGGAAGACAGGAGTTAGTTAATTCTCTATTTAAATATTCATTTAGCTACAAGGCTGCCTGGCTATGTTTTCTAGAGCTCTAAACAGAAAAGCCCTGCAATCTGGGGGGCAGCATATTCAAAAAGGTACTCTGCAGGTGAATATTTCTGTAGAGATTAGTCTGCCACAGTCTTTGGGCAGATGCACAGCCCACAGATCATTTGTGTGTTAGGGTGGTTTGGGTTTTTTTGTCTATGAAAATCCTTCCAAACAACTTTATTCTCCACACTTCTCCTGGTTGTGTTTCCTCTGATCTATACTGAAGAAAAAATATTTTCCTTCTCTAATTCAATCCTTAGCCCTTGTTTTCCCAACCGCTAGTTCTCAAGAAATGTGATTTCTTAAAAAAAAAAAAAAAAAAAAAAAAAAAAAAAAAAAAAATCTAATTAAGCCATTTATCAAACTTTTCCAAGTGGGTAGAGTGACAAATTAGCCCTATCTTCCACCAACAATCTGATGGATGGGAAGATAAAGATGCAGAGGCTGTTTTTTTAGCTGGAAGCTCTCCACTATATCAATTGTTTGGCCCCAAGCCAAAAGGCCCTAAGAGTTGACAAGTACTAATGACAAGTTCATGAAGTTTATGCAGCGTGAGGCCTGACATCAAAGGAATGCAGCCTTATTAGCAATATCTCTATGCCTTCTCCTTGGAAAAAAATACTATTTTGTTTCTTCAAAAAATTTTACTTAATCATTCTACTCTTTCAGAAAATGGAAAGAAAATTAAAACTGTAAATAAATTTGCACAGTAATATATGGCTGATGAGTTCTGCTCTTCTCTATAAATATGAAGTGATTGTTATGACTTTTATGTAATGTCCATCAAGAGAGGCTAAGACAGGTAGACTGCAAATAAGTTTCCCTAGAAGTTTTTCCTTTTACCACTATTTGCTTGGGAATACTTATACTCTTCCCAAGTATTAACTCTTTGTGGTTTTAGGATGAGGTTAGGGCTGAGGTGGACACTGGGCCTGACTCTGTGACAGCACCACCTTCGGTGTTTGTAACTTAGACCTTTCTCCCTTCCCCCAGTGCTTTTATTTTAATGTGCACCATTTTGACATGAAATGGAAACCCTGTGTAGAAGGTAGAATGCAATTACTACCTAATTGAAAATCAGGAAGAGAGGATGTAACAGCCAGGATGCCTTCTAAGAAAAGTCAAATCAACAACTCAACAATAAAAACCTCTTTTGATCTCTTTGTTTGACCAAACAAGCTATTTCTGCAGATATTACATGTTACCTTGGACTAGTAGTAAAATCCATGGTTTTTTTACTGGAAAACTTTTTAAAGACTACTCTTGATGTCCCATTCTTTATAATCTTTTTTTTTTTTTTTCCTCTTGTGGAAATAGGACAGTCTTCAACTTGCTGGCACAATGAGAAACTTTGGTATTGCTTTATCAAATCCAAATGCAGTAGTCCTGCCTATTCATATACCTGATTAACTTGATTTATCTTTTCAACACATTTTTACAGGATGGAATTAAAAACAATACTGCAATGAAATGATGACAGCACTGGAAGTCAGCGCAAAGCCACATTCGGCACATCCTACAGTATTTTACCTTAATTTCCAGTCTGAATTTAATAGTGTATGTGGAAGGAGCACTGTGACAAACTAGGGATGTCATCCATCTTCAGCCTTCCTGTTTTTCAACAAACTGCCCTGGATTATCCCTCCTCTGTTGCTCCCAATCCATCACCAACTTGCTCTGTGTGGCTGGGCGCTCCTGCAGATTTTCTTTCTTGTTACTTTTCCAAAGGGAATGTGCCATTACATATGCCATGATGCTTTTGACCCCCAATTTACATCCCACTGGGATATCCAAAAGCTCTGATGGTTTTTGGGGAAATACAAAAAAGCTTGGAGTCTGTGAGGTCCAACACAAACAATCATGGAAAGAACAAAAGAGAACTTTAAAATAATACAACCTTACCTGGTAATGTCAAAACCAGGAATTAAAATTCCGGTTGAAAAGACCATAGTAATTCAATTTTTTTCTTCTTCCTGATGCATTTAATATCTCCAAGTTCCTAATGTACTTTCTTAGCTGCTTAGGAACCATATTCTTTCCATGACATCCCCTTGCAACACTTGGAATGAAAACCTAAGTAAAGCAAAATGCACAGGTTGAATTTTTCTACTTAGAATTGGGGTTTTTTTCAATAAAAATGAAGTGTAAGTATTATGGCACTATGCAATTAAGTGTTCAAATGCCATTGCTTCTAACTTAGGAAAAGGACTCCTTGAACAAAGAAGCTTAAATGTAAATTGGCTGGAAATGGGAAAAAAAAATTAGGTCAGTGCTGAAGTGGCCAATGAACCGAACTGTTTGCTTACTTATAATTAGCAGCATGGTCATTGTCTGGCTGCCGTGGCACTCTTAAATATGCCTGGGCAGACTGTGATTTAAAATTATTTAGAAGATTTACTTAAGATTTATTCATTGCCTCAAGAGACAGGTAAAACAACAACTCTCTCAATCACTCAGCTTGGTTGGAGGGCAGTGGCTACAATACAATCCTATTTATACTTTCTTAAGTAAAATAAAGGATTTTCCTTTTCTTTAAACATGTCTCCAATTACTGAATAGAGCAAACTCATTCAGAATTACAAGCTTCAGATTTTTCAAAGGTTCCTGAATCACTCACACATTTTAGCAAACAAGGTTAAGAAATTACGTTCTGTAATTTACAATTTATTACACAATTCAATGGAAGACCTTAAAAATGCTTAGCTACAAAATAAATAACAATAATAATAAACTTACTCCACCCTGCATTTGTCTTTTATTTGCCAGATGACCAGTTTGTTTTACTTCCTTGACAGAACTTTAGAAAACAAAGCAAGTCTGTACATGTACAGTTCCCACCTAGAAGCACAAACTTGAGCAGCCAACCCCAAGTTAAAACATAAACTCACCTTTCATTTCTGTTCAAAGGTAATGTATAATTCAACTAGAGCTGAGGGATATTCACATAATTTGCCTTTAAATGTTGCCCAATAGATTCTGTGGTAAGCCTGGTAGAAGGAAAGTGAAAAACAGACAAACAAACCACCACACTGCTACTACAGCTACAGAGGGAAGTGCACAGGTTTACAGATCAGATGGAATTTGGGCTGTTCCATCGTGCCTGTGAAAGTGAAGTGGAAAGATGGCAAATGAATCAGAGTGCAGAGATACTGCTCAGCTATGGCAGTGGTAATACATATTTCAGCCATCAAAGGGATCTGGTTTGCACTTCTCTTGATTTTTTTCTTCCTCTAAATCATACTAATATTAGGTCTTTTCTCAACTTTATTTCAGTCTCTTCCATTGGGAACAGCTTCTGATTTTAAGATGGCTTCACATGAGTATTAGGACAGAGATTTTGCTCACTAAATAATACATGAAGAGAATAATGATTTCAGATCTGTATGTCCTATTTTAGCTATTTCCACTACCAGGAACTGATGGACTGACCTACTTGTGTGTTACAAAAATAGCCAAGGATCTTTAAGCAAAATCAATGCTGCTGAGCTGAACAGAAATGGAGAGGTGTAGTGTGCTCATAGCATGAGCCCTTTGGTGCCCATCCCAGCACTGCTGTCAGAGAACACCCTCCATGCATGGCCCAAAACAACCTGGCCATTGCTGAAAAACTCAAAAATTTCTTTTTAAAAAGTGACATTCAAGTTCTAGGCTAAAAATCCACTAAGGATTTTGGTGGGCATCACTCTGCAGGCCTGAAGATACAGACTGGAAGCAGCAGATCTGGACCCCTGGGGAACTTGTGTTCTTTCCACCAAAAATGCCTGATTTTACACCATTCCACCAGCCTGCAGTTTTTGGTGCTTGCTTTCTTTACAACTCAAATCTAGGTGCTGCCAATCACTTCTGCAATGCTGATAACATGCACAAATCCTTTCATTGCCTCTATCATCATAGCCACTACAGAATTCTATTATCTAATTTATTGTACCTCCTTTATTTTGCAGTTTGCTGTTATCCCAGGGATGAATACCAGACTCTCTGCAGGCAACTGGACTTTCTGTGCTACCAAGATACAGTTCCCGACCAGAATGCTCAGCTGAGTCTCAAAGCCTTTACAGAGCATAATAACTTCACTATGTGGCAGTGGAGACAAATATTACTTAATATCTCTATATTTTTTAATAGGAGAGGGACACATCCCAGCAAGTCCTGCAGTTTATGAGTGTTGTGTTAACACTACATCACAAGACAGCAATTCTCTCACCCACACAAAAGTCCAGGGGCTCCTGCCCAGCTAAATCTCCATGTAAATGTTTGGGAAAGCACAGACACTCTTCCAGCACTAATCTCCTTGCAGAGAGGCAAGGAGCAACATGCACTCCTCTTTGAAGGGTTTTTCTCATAAGCTCAACTGTACCATGTTCTTTCCTGAAAACCCAGGAAAAGACAAGTTCCAAGAAGAAAAAGTTTCCAACAGAAACCTTTCCTGAGAAGTCAGAGACACCATCCTTCAAAGAATCTTAACACTCATGCCATAAACATGATGAAGAAAACGAGTGAAGAGTAAGAATGAGAAAGCAAATGGTTCAAGGAGCTCTGTGAGGACTACTCTGCATTCAATAAAATCCATTTCATTCACAAGAAATCCTTACAAATACATGTTTCTTGGGAGAACTCTATGGTCTCTTGCAGGTAACTCAAGAAACGAAGTATAATTTTTCAGACTTCTGACAAAACTTCAAAATGAAATACTTGAAGCAGCAAGTTCTGTAACTTCTCAGGTTTAAAACCTTAAAAAATCCAATCTTTTGAACACAGAGATCTGATGCCTGCCAGTCTTTGGAAGTTGATACACCTGGACAAAAGTAAAGAACTAAAATAGAGTGGATGATTTCAGCCAAGTGCATTACTTCAATTAAGAGATTATCAGTAAAGTTCTCTAGAAACAATAGAGTTGTCTGGCTTTATTTAGAATGCTCAGAAAACACAAACTATCATTTAGTACAATAAGGAAACAAAAAAAGTTTGTTTTCTTCTAGTATCAGATGTAAAAAAAAAACCTCCTAAATCTTGCTTCTTGCTGTGGGAGAAATATTAAAAAAAACCAATTCACTGCCTAAATCACACTTCTCTAAACTATTATTGCCTTTATCTTAATGTTTTCCAAGACTTTTCCCCCAGAGAGCAATACATTGTCCTCTGGCATCTCAGCTGCTCCCTCACCAAACTGTTTGCAATAGCAAGCAGAGACTCAGGATATTGAAAGTGCTGATAAAAAACAAACCCAGTTGTGTTGCAAGTGACTTCTTGACTTATGCCTGCTAAGCACAATTCAAAGGCTTGAACTTTTAAAGGCATAATTCTCTCTATTTATTTTTGTGTAAATACGAGCAGATGAGAAACAATTCCTTATGGCATTTCAATCTGGGAGACTTCTCTTACTTTTCTTCCGCATTGGCTATTGAGAAACAGAAATATCTGGAGGTGCAAAGCCCCAGGGTTTTGTTAGTGACACAGGGAGTGGTATTCTCTGCATCTCTGGTCAAACAAAAACACACAGTACACAAGGCTGTCACATAAAGAACAACTTGTTGCCTAAAACACCTTGATAGAATAAAGAAATAAATTACTGCTCCCCAAGCATAAAGAGATGGAGATTTCTAGAAAAAAACCCACATTTCAGATTCCCCCAGATGTAGATACTGTAAATAAACACTATAATTTGATGTATTTGTGGAACTAAATACATTTGGTGGAAATACAAAAGACCAACCTGACAGAACAATGGTGCCACTTCTGCTCACTCCAACCCCAGTCACAGGGAAGTAATTTTCTTTTATCATTAACATTAGAGAGCTGCATGTTGGATGCCCTGGATGATACCAGTATGCAATAAGACAGGTCCCCTGGAAAAAAGCCAAAAGTCTTCTCCATCAGCCTAGATAATGACAAAACAGCCCTTTTAGTTTATTTATTGCACTCCTTCAGCTCCTCTTTTTAAACTCTTTAATTTCACCTTACACAAAAAGATCTCAATTGCAGAGTAAAGAGAACTGTTATACTGTGTCCTTCCCACTTTCTCCCCAGCACACTCATAAATCACAGTGCTGTGGGTTTGCCTGGAAGCTGTGCCATCCTGTTAGGTTTAATTAAGTAGCCTTAAAGTAAGTGGCCAATCAATACTGATTCATGTGGGTCTCACTGCAATCAGTCATGACAGTGTCTGAAGGCATTGCTGATGTGAGTATAACACCCTGGCTCGGCCTGTCCACATTCATGGCAAATGAAGATTAAGAGTAAAAAGAAAACACTCACTGAACTATTTTCTCCTCTGTAACATGCATCTGACTGGACACAGAGCAGAATCCCTTCCTTTTCAAAACTCTACAAATATTTCCCAGCCTATTTAGTTTGCACTTAATTCCTCTGCACAGAACTTGACTTTTGTACTGCCACAAGAAATGCCATGACCTGCATTTCCTGAAGTTTGGATTTGAAACTGATAGATACTAATTAAATCTGACCATAACTTGCACAACACACAGCTTGCAATGAGGCCTGGAAATTACTGTATGATAGTTATGATATAATATCATTACAGTAAGATCTTCCTTATCAACTCCAAAATATAAGTGTGTAGCAATCAATTAAAGGTATTATTGAGCTGACCGGCACATGCATATCAATACCTAAATTAAATTGATCTAACTCTGAGGAACTTGCTCTGATTTCCTAGCACTTCAATCAAGTTTCTCTCTTCTCTAAAGGGAAGCAAGGGTTTAATTGTCCCATGTCTATAGGTGATTTTTTGCCACAACCTAACTAGATGACATGGGCTATGAAGACTATAATCTCTTTTAAAGCCTCTCAGTTATCACCTGATAGGTGCACAATCTATTTTTATTCCCCACCAAGTCACTCCAAAGATTGCTGAAGTCTGAAGCTCTACTTTAAAATTACTGCCTACTTTTACAGCAAATTATACTACACCTTGATGGGGTCCTGCAGCTTCAGTAACAGTGAAACAGAGCTGAAAACAGAGTGCCAATTTACTAACTAAACTCAAGTTTTATACATCAGTAAACCCATGATCAAAGTGGATTATAACACAAAACCCTGAAAAACAAGTATTTGCAACATAAGCAGTGAAATAATGCATTTTTATTATCGATCCCAAATCAGGTCTGTCCTAGAAATGTATTTAATTTCACAGGCCTTGATTGTATTTGCGCTACCTTTTCTAGTTAATATTTAAAAAGAAATATTTGATTTAGGGATGTATAGAACTTATTTAGTTCTTCTGCTACATCTTTCTTTCACCAGCAATGAAAATCTGCAGTGCTGTGCTGCTTGCTACAGGTTGTAGATGTGAGTTTTCAGCTTGTACAGTCACACTCATTGTGTTTACTATGCAAAACAGTTTACCAGTATGTGGGAATGAAAAACCCTAATTTTTGTGGAATCTAAAGATTTGTATAAATTTTACTTCTGAATTGCTCTGGAAACTTGAAATTGTCACATAATTAAGAAAGCCATTCAGATGTCTTTCCAGTCTTTCATTTTCTGGCTTTGATGCAGTTGCCACTGGGGTTTTCACAGAATATTCAGCTTTCCAGATGGTTTCGTTTACATTTCTAAGTTTGCCATCGTGTGGAGCTTGGGTCTCAATTGCAGGTCACACCTAACGAGGGGACATCTAGAAAATGAAAAATTCCCAGCACCTCTGTGGTTAGCCCTGCTGAATAATTGCTGCAGTAGCTGAATTTTGCTGTACAGATGTTGGTAATTTGCTATTGAAAACCACCAGTATCAAACTGTCAGAGTCAAGAAATGGCTTTAATTATTTCCTCCCTGGAGCAGTAATAGCCATTACTTGAGCACTGCCAAAGCTGGAATGTGTTTGTGTGGGTGATTTCTTAGCACATGGAGTACAGGCAGCTTTACCTGCACTTGCCAGCCCTTTGCTCCCTCCTTGTGGAAGGAGATTGCTTCAGTCAGGGCCAGATCATCTGGAGACCACCATGAGCTTTCCTCCTTTTCCCTGGCCACCAAAGACTAACATTGTTTTTCTGCTTCATTGAGTCTTGAAAATAGAAGATAAATCAGACAGAAAGCCCTTGGAACTAAGGGTAAGAGGAAAAATCTTCTCTGGGAGGGAATAATTAAACAAAAATATCAGAAGCTATGGGATATTTGATGAGAAATTGTACTGAGAAAGAAGGTGAGGTCAGCAGGGTTACTGCAGGAGTCTCCTCCTCACTCTGCATAAGCACTGCCTGGGGTCTCCCTTCTTGCAGCACTGGGCACAAATAAAATCACAGTCAAAACCACGCGGTTTAAAAAAATATATTAAAATTCAGGAGCAGGTCAAAATATTTTCACAATTTTCCAGCAATTTCAACATTATTCTCTCCCCTTCATCAAATAGATCCAAACACAGAAAAATTAAGAACTGATGTTAAGGTGAACATTTCCACAGGAGCCTGCAAAGGGCTTTGGCTTGTGCTTCAAAAGAACTAAAACCCCTCCAAAATAACTTTTGTGCTAGGATGTTTTATTTCTCGTTCCCATGCTGTATTGATTTGGGAAGACAATCTAACCTCTGTACCTCCAAATGCTGTCCTGTCTCTGAAGAGGGATAAGGTTCTTGTCCTTAAATAATTTGAGGACTTTTTGTGCCTCTGACAGAGAAGTGCTGAAGTCTGGGGGAGTTTGTCTCCTAGAAGAGCAGGGAACACCGAGGGTGTTCCTGCAATATCCATGTGCTTGGCCAGCAAGGAGCTGCTGTTCCTTTGAAGTGCTCACTTTGGATATTTGTGGATATTTGTGCATATGGAGACAGGGTTTGTTTTCCCACATACAGCAACCTTTCCTTCTGCTGACTGCACAGCCCAGCCCAACGTCACAAGTGGGGCATCGATTCTCTCTGGGTTGCTCCAGAAGGGAGAAGCAAACATGGCTTATAAAAAAAGAAGGAACACGATAAGGAAAATCAGTCTAATGAAATATACTAGAAATAATTGCCAGCTTAAAAGCTTTTAAGTTATTAAGAGTTCACCTTTAAGTCGTGAGCACGTTTGCTGTTAATTTATCTAATGTTTTTAAGTACTAGCAGGGAAGAGGTCAAGAATGTTTGAACTACAGATGGATTTTCCTAGAATTTTTATTTCCTTCCTTTTTAGGTCAGCAACAAAATTTAAAAATCTGGGGGGAAGAAAAAGAGAAACAGTTCCTACTTTAAAACAAGCAGCTCAGAAGGGAGGAAAAATGGGATTTCTTCGCATCCCAGTGAAGTCCAGACTAGCAGGGCTTGCTGAGTTTGAGGGGCATTAAGATGTTTTTTCAACCCAACCTGTGCAGTGAATATTTCTGTGAGGTGATCACTTTTTAATTGCTGCTGCCGGTATCACAGCACAGCAAAGATAACCAACACCATCTCTCAGTAGCAAAGGCTGACTTACCATCAATGAAAGAGATTCCAATACTGCTCAATAGAGGCTGATGATCAGTAACTATTAGAGTTCTGCTGCTCTCCCTCCACGACAGCCAAGAGCATAAATAATAATGAGTTCTGAAAAGCTCCCCGGTGTCTCTGCATGAGCAGGAGCTGTTCTGAGTGCAACAGGCATTTCTTGTGTGTGGCACATCTCAACCACAAAATTGATACCTACAGACAGGGTATGGTGTCATCAACATCCAGCTCACAGCTGAAACTATTTTAGAGTTTTGTTAAGAATGACAAGATTTGATGAATGGAGATTAGTGATTAAAATGCTTCAGCCTTTCTAAGTCTTCACACAATGTGATGGCAAATAAGTATTCAAAGAAATTTATTTTTGTTCCTAGCAGGTGGATATCTAGAGCCTGCTGTTCCTGAGGGAGTCCCAGAGACCCACTTGATGGGAGTGTTTCACAGCTGTAAGAGATTCAGATTGTTAAACAATGACTGGAGCTGGAACATATTTTAGTGACTAGACTCTGCAAGCCCTGAGGTCCCTAATTGCCTGCAGGCAGCCTGCTTATCACTGCAAACCTGGAGCTCCCATCTTGTAACATGAGGCACTGAAAGCCTGTCTTGAACATGGAATTCAATTACAAATAAATTATTCCAGGAAAAAACCCAACAAGAACACACCTTTCCACCCCATTTTTCTGCTGTCAGAGGGGCAGGTGGGCTGGGGGCCCGTTGACATCAGGAAGATGGATCCTTATTTACACTTCCACAGGAAAGCTGCTGTGAAAATGAATTGTTTTCCTTACCTACAGACAACACTTATTTACAAGGGAGTTACTCCACTACAAACACTTCCACTTTGAATTTGAATAGAAATTAAACCTGGACAATGCCAGAGGAACATTTGAGAAGTCACAATGACAGAAGCAAAGCTTTCGTAAAGCACAATATAAGCCACATTTCAAAATCACTTTGAAACACTCAAAGACTTAATTATGGACTCTATAGTGATCTGTATTACCAGGCCTTGATTATTTCTGCAAAATATGCTTCATTAACTTACACATGATGGAAATGTAGATTTAAATAGCTTTAAAGTATTGTAATTAAAATTAAATCACCATAAACAAAATTAATGAATAACATTTTCTGGTTCATAGCCCTAGTTTTTAGGGAATTTGTTCACAAGCTGATTAGAATGCCAAAAGTGGTCATTTTCTATCATGTAATCAAAATCTTACTATGCAAAATTCCAGTACAGCCTTGAAATAAAAAAAAAAAAAATTAAAATCTATTTTACTTTGATAAAAGATAAATACATCAATAACAATTTTTAGGAGGCAAAAAAGATCCTTGCTAAATCTGGCATCTTTCTAAAATTTCTAAAAATTATTTAAGACAGTTTTCTAGATTTCTTGTTTAATTTGGTTTTAATTCTGTAGCAAGATATTCTGGGGGATATTGTTCACATTAAATGCATCTGCCTTAAAAACCTAATCTTATTCCTATTTCAGGTGGTGACAAAAGTACAATTAATCAACAAAAGAAATAGCTATAACTCCCCTTGAAAATTCACCATTTTTAGAACGTCACATCTAATTGCCACGTGATAAAACCTGGTGTGATGACAATAATGAATTATCATTCCCCTGTTTTGACATGTTTTAGTGCTATGCATGTTTTTTGTTAGTTATTTTCAGTGAGCATCATGCTGTCTTGCCTCAGCCCCATACAGCAGTTTGACACAAAACAATTCAAATTCTACTTTGACTTTTTTGCTTCCCCAGAAATACAGATTATTTGGGATGTCTGACTGACTGTACAAAGAATAATTTGCTTGTACAGTACCAGTAATTTCCAAGCACCCATCACATTTTAAAGGCAGAAATATTCAATGGTTTTGGATTTTAAAAATGCCAATAGTGACAATTTTGAAGCCATTAGGTCTGTGTCACTCTGCCAGAAATCAGACTGCTGGCAGCGTGCATGTTCACAGGGCAAGAGCAACTGAGGGAATATGGAGAAACTTCAGCTTTGAAGGCAGATGAGATCAATGTGTTAAGAATTACCTGAGCAAAATAATAGAGAATAAAAAAGTTATTCCTGTGCAAGAGGGAAGATACTTTAAATGAAACCCGCTCATTAAAAATGCTACTGCTCATTTCCACGGAGTAAGCGGAATACCTCAAAGCACTCTGTGCACTTCAAATATATTTACAATAAAGGGATATACCAGGAGAGAAAATGACGGCTCCCATTTCTCCAGGGACAATGCTGAAACAAGGTTTCTCCCCTAAAAATGTCTTAAATTCCTCAGAAAAAAAAAAAAATCACACTTATGTCTTTTCTGCAGTAATCTGGCACAGTTCTTTCCTGTGTATTTCTTGATAGAACAATCAGGGAACCTCTCTTCCTAGCTGGGAGTGAAGTTGTCACCTTCTCAAGAGACTGACACACAAGGCTACTCAAATTGATCCTCCCTCCTCTGCAAAGCCTTGACTTCCATATGAGTGAAAACCAAGAAAAATCTCACCCATCTGGGGATGGAGAAATGGGGGAGCTTTTTTTCCCCTATGGGTGACTCATTACTGCAAGTTCCAGCAACTGCTGGCCTTCAGGTGGCTTTCCCCTGAAGTAGAAGTAGAAGTAGATGTAGATAACGATGAATTTAATTACCATCTGAAGCTCTTAGAGGATCAGGTCTGGAGGGAAGTAGATTTCAGTGTGTCCTCAGCTGTGGAATGAGAGACAGGTGCAAGCTAAAAAAAAAAGGCCTGATCTAATCACTCCTCTTCAATGCAGCTGGTTTAACAAGAGCACAGAGGTTTTTTGGGATCATGCTCGGAAAATGGAATTTTCATCTCTTTGTTCTTAACATACTGTGCAGAAAGGTCACTTGTTCTGGCAGTGGCTAATGTGTGACATCAGAGCAGCTCCTTAGCAGGGTAAATTGCTGCAGTTCAGAGGTATAAATAGCCCCAGCAGCACTCACCAGCCGAGGAGCCGCTCAAAAACGCTTCTGATTAATTTCCTGTTACCGAGTTGGTCTTCCAAAGCCTCTAGAGAACTTCCTGGCAGCAGAATGAAACCCCATTTGCAGAGTGGCATTTCCACAGTTTTGCCTTTGATTGCCAAGCCAACACTTGATGCCTCCTATTGATCACATTCCCCCACCTCTGCCGGCGGCCTCGGCAGGGAGCCGACTCAGGAACCTTCCCAGTGCAATCTGGACTGGCCCCATGCAGATGAGCTGCGGCTTTCATGCCTCCTGTCCACCATCTGCTCATTTCTCCCCCTGTGTCTGTCTGTCCAACTGTGGAGTCCTCTCCATGTGTGGAAGGACTTTGTGCCCTTCTTCCTCTGGCACCTATGGGTGGGGGATATAAATATCCTTCACTTCCGAGTGTACATGTGTGGCTCTTAACTCTTAAAGAATTTCTTGTTCAGCAGCATTTGAGTGACCAACAAACACTGATTAAAATTCCCTGTTCAAGTGGAGCATTTTCTGGTAATTTGGCTTTAAATATCATCATAGCACACATGGCATTTACAGTCACAAGATTTGTTCACTAAAAGCAGCTGCAGAAAGGGGCAATTTGAGCAGCAGAACCCAAAATTCACACGACAAGCCTCGGAGTACGGTCTTTTTCTACAAGGTTGTAGTATCAAGGTTATGAGCTCCATTTTTCTGACACCCACATGAGTTCTGATGAAGTGTAACTAAACTCACTGAAGCTCCTGATGGAGAATTCCTGCTGTCCTCAGGATAGGCCAGTGCCAGCAAGTTATGTAGTTCATGTATCCATGTGTACAGCTTAGATTTTACTTCAAGCTAGGGAAAATGGAAGCAGCTGGAAGGCAGAGGGACAGAAGATTCTTTTAGGGATTCTCTCCTGAGTCCCAGTGACCAGCCCTACGTTGGTCAATGGAGGTGGGCCAGGGGCAGGACCCTGAATCGGTGGTTTAGGCGCAGTCCTTGACACCCCTCTGCTTCCTGGCTGTTAGTTCAGCTTCAGTGCCCCAGAAAAGAAAGTGGCAGAGACATGGGTAAGAGTGAAAAAAGGAAAAGACAGTATTTATGTCCAATTTTGGGCCACAGAGTGATAGAGTGGAGGTGGAAAAGCGTTCACGTCCCAACCTGCCTGTACTCCATCTGTTTGCAACAAGATACTCAGTCCCTGTGTAAAGCAGAGGGAAAAGGGATGGGTTTGTTTTTTTATTACACACTCATGTAGATTTTGAAAGGAGGAAACCAAGTAAGCCAAAATTAAATATAATTTTCTCCTCTTCCCCACAGACTCAGTCTGGATGAATGCCAAACCACATTTTGGAGGGGTGAGAAAGGCTCAACATCTGCTTCTGGTGTAACTGTTTGTATCTTCACTCTAAGAAAATTAGGTTTGAAATAATCTCAAATTGTCTGACACCTGTATCCTATTAGAAGTGACACATGGAAACACCTTCAGCATACTGAATTTAGCACCATGTCAACAGTTTAAAGTGAACAGGAAAAAAAATGGTAAAATTCATTGCTTCCCAGTTTCTGCTGAAGCAGACCTTGTGTCATTGCACAGGATCCTACTGCAAGCTGGATCCATAAACGTAATGGGGTTTGAAGCAGTAATTATAATATGGTTTGTATCCCTGGCTGTAGCTAGAATTAAATTCAGCAAGGCACCTCAAGGTGACTGGAGGATTTTGAGCTCAGGGCAGGCACACCTGTGGGCTGGGTGCCAGCCAGCATGTAGGACACAAACACACAGCAATTCCAGGGACATTTTTTCCTGCAGCTCAGGTTTGGCATCTTACAGCTCACAAGACTAGCAAGCAGGGATGGAGTTTTAACTCTCTTCCCAAGCCTATGTAACCTTGCACTTGCAAATTTCTCACTTTTAGGAACAGATTTGGTCACCTTTTCCCAGATAACACACTGACAGTAAGATTCAAGTTATTCTGAGAAGGACATTTGTTAAAATTCATAAAACTTTATGACTGCTATAAAATTTATACTACCTAAAAATACACTATCCATTACAAAGAAAAATGTCTTCCCATTTATTTTTAAACATGTTCCTTGGAGAACTTTGAATTGACTCGTTTTGAGAGACTGTTTTCCATGTTAGTCTGGGAGAAAAAGAAGCTGTTTACTTTTTAAATAGTATTGTTTTTCAGAAAATCTGCATCTTCAAAGAGCAATATCTAGAGTCAAGAACACAGGACACATTACATTTCAACATGAAATATGGCATGCTAATAAAAACCATGTTAAAAATAGAAAAATGGCAATAATGGAAAGACAGACAAATAACACTGAACTATTTTCTAAGAGAAAAGTGTGCATGCAAGACCCTGTAACAGGAAAAAGTGTCAAGTACAATTTAGGCTCATTTTTTGCCCCAGGAGAAGCCAAATGCACTTTCTGGATGGTGTGGAACTAGTGACACTAAACAAAGGATAATATGCAATATTTTACATGCACCCATAGCTGAAAAAGACCAGAGAAAACCTGGAGAGGTTAAATTTATTCTAAGGGCACTTCACAGAGATTTCAGGCCTACTTAGGTTTGTTAATAACAGGAGCTGAGTCACTTCTAATTTATAGCTTTAAAATGACATACACTGCTAAGGTCAAAGTCTCCTAAAATGTTTTAAGATCTTTTATTGGCCATTTTCTTACCTCATTCATGAAAGCTGCCTTATAGCTTCCTTCATAGATGGCCCCAATGCATGGAAACACAACCATCAACAGTTTCTGATTTATGTAAATGTTATTCAGTTTATCTTCCTTAAAATTCATTGGCCTGGAAAAATAAAAGGGTTGTTCACTTAATATTTTTAGTGGAAAATGTTTATGACAATATGATTACGGAGAAAAATGCAAGCAGACCAAAGTATAATAATGTATAAATGGACATTTTCAATGCTATTGATCCAGGTTTTTTTTTTTTTCTTCTAATTTGCATTCAGGAAGGCTCAAATGAAAGCAACCAATCCTATTCACTGACTCAGTAAACTTGTGTTGCTCAGAGCAATGCGAGCTTGAATTTCAATTGAGCTGGAATTTCAAGAGTGGTTCCTGGAGTTCCTTTGGAGAATAAGCATGTCTGAGTAAGGCTGTGCTCTGCCAGCCAAGCTCCTGCTTGGTTTCCACAGAATAAATTCAGTATACATTTATCTGGCAGAAGTTACTCAGCCATTGTGAGCAACTCGACCGCAATGTGTTATCACCAGCAGAGATTTTTCTCCACTGAACATGCAAATGCAACTTTTTTTTCTGAGAAAATGTGGTTTTGTTGCTCTCAGACACAATTTGAGGAAGGATCACTCATATGCTGACAATATGGCTAAACATTGATGTTGGTATTGTTTGGATAGCAGTCCCATAACATACTGCATCTATCAAACAATTACCTTGTCACTAGCTCTTTAAAGTCCAGAAATATGGAAGTGCACAAGCATTTGTTGATCCATGCCATTCCCCACACCGATAACTTGCAGCTGGAAACCAACAGCTTAATTTCTACCTTGTTGGGCCACAAGACATTCTGAGAATTCACTGTGCACAGGAAATCCAGACTTCTGAAGTGTTTCTTGGCTGATTCTCTAGGCTTCCAGTAGATTCTTATTGCACTCTAACCCAGGGATTGCATCCCTAAACCTATAATGCTGAAGTTATTCTGAATTTGGTTATTGGTTTCTGCTGAAACAGGACTTAACTGCAGCATGTATTTTTCCTGACACAGAATGGCTGGTTTTATACTATGATTACATACAAAGTCTTCATCATTCTCACCACAATAAATTAATTAAAGAGATGAGAAAGAGAAATCCATTGATGACATGAAACTTATTCCTTCACTTCTTTCCTTTTTTAAATGACATCTGCTTGGTACAAGGATCCTGCTCCTCAGTAACCTAAAAGCAGCCAGTGTTAACTTGTCATTCTAGCAGGAATAGTTACAGCCAACATATTAGAAACCACATAATGTCATTTGTTCTATTATGGTGTGTTTGGATAGGAGCTGTAAAGTTGCCATTTTTAACAGCTTTTCAGGATTTATGAAGAAAAACCCCACAATTTTACTGTTTTCATTACCACACTGTTTTTCTAGTGACTTGCCCAGATTTGCTAACAGAAATAACAACACCTCCTGAAGTCTGCCACCTTATTTTAACAAGAGTGCCAAGGAGCACAGACGGGGGGCTGCGTCAGCCCTAACAACACCAGGAGTTTCAAACATTGCAGTGGTCTCACTAAATTGAATTTGGACATGCTCTCAAATGCCACCAGTTACAAACTGCTCCAGAGCCATCCCTGCCTGCAGCAGCCTGTTGGATTGTACCTGGAGATAAGGGATGGACATTATAAGTGGCTTGGCCAAGTGCTGCTGGTGCAGTGCTCAAGGTCACTCCCAAGCCCACCTCTGCACGTGCTGGGTGATGAACAGCCATGCTTAGTCGTGCTGATGGGCCCATTCTTCTCGCAGGCAGTGACCAACACTGAGCAGGTGGAAGCAAGGCTGCTTCATCTTCCCACTGCTCAGGGGAGGAAAAGAAAAGAAAAAAGCACTGTTAGAAAAAGATTTATCAGCAAACGTAGCAGAGCCATGCTTGACCTCCATATCTTCTCTTGTTTCCCAAAGGCAGCACATGTAAGATATTTCCTGTCATTCCAGCCATGTTACTGGCTGGAATGCATCATGAAGTCCAAATTTGCAACCTGCTGTCTGTTTTAGTCATTAGGCATGACTTTCTTTGTCTCTTAATATGAACAGCAGCCAACTGCTCACTGTTGTAATAATGCACATTTCTTCAGTATACCCCTTCTCCTGGACAAATAAACAAAAAACCCAGCCAGGCTAAAAGCTGCAGTTCAGCCATCGGCTGAGGCTGCTGCGTCTTACAATACCATATTCCCACATCAGCACACTACACTCAGCTCTAGCTCACCAAAACACTAGTCACAGTAGCCTCCACCTGTTATTCAGGGGCCCAATTCAAAGGTTAATGAACAACAATTAAAAGTAGCTATTAGACTTCAAACAAGCTTATGTGACGACATGAAAGATGGAGTTTACTGCCTGCAGCTTGGTTCTACATTCACTCATCTGTCTATAACATCCAAGAATTGTGGACTATGTATTATTTTTTAAAATTATATCTACTCTACAGAGACATAACCCAGGTTATTAAACTACTGTATTATCTTTGCCAGCTGTGTATCTTGGAATAATGTTCTCAAAAGTGTTACTCAGTATTTCAACCTCTGACCACCTTCAAAATCAACTGAAGACAATTTTTAAGGACATTAAAATACACATTGCCTGTAAAAGGCAGGTCTGGTTATGCTTTGATGGCCACAAGCAGTACACAAATACTGGTTATGTCTTTGCTCCACTAATTTTATATATACATATATTTAGTAAATGTGTTCAAAATGAAAGAAACTCCTAGAATTTCTGACTACATCTATAACAAGCCTTCTGCAGGAGAGAAAAGAAGAACTAAAACCTGATTTGAAAACTGAATGAGAGGGATCTCACCCTCACAAAAAGCGACCTGTGGGGCTGCTCTGCCACTCCAACAATAAAAGTTTATTCCATGAGAAGCAAAATCAGTAGAAGTTGACTTCCTGCTAATTTTTGTCCCCTAAGTCTCCTTCCAGTGCCCTAAGCCATCTGCTCTTTGCGGGAATGAGTGGATACCTGCAGTGGTCAGTGTGGAGCTGTAGCCACGGGCTGGCCCAGCAGCTGCTGTCACACCCACAAGGTAACTGATGAGTTCTGCTGGTGCGTCAGCATGGGCACCAACAGGGATCCTTTCCTTCCATCCAGCTCCCAGTGCTCCTAGCCATCACAGGCAATTAAGGTGATTAAATCCCATCTCAGTTAAAACTGCTGAGCCCTTTCCAAGGTTATGAAGGGGAGACTACCTGGCAGAGTGAGGTCACACCACAGCAGACTGCCCTGGTAGGTTATGAGCAGCCCACTCCTCTCATTCAGCACAAATACCCAGACCCTCACAATGGGAAAAAGTAAAACAGCCTTTGACTGTGTCTCATAAACAGTTCTGCAGCTGCTTTTTAAATTATAAAACAATTAGGGTTTTTTTTTTTGTATAATAATTTCATATGAATAGCTGCAAGCAAGTTGAAAAGACCTGAAGGTTAACTCATACATTCATCTCCAAATGCAATCGTGTTATTTATCCCTGTCCCTCTCTGAGTGAAAACTCAGGAACAGGCTTTGTTGTTTTCAATGGTTTGGAATTTCAAGACAGAAAACTGATAGACTCTTTGCCAGTTTTCTCCTTGTTCAGTTAAAAATGTTGGTCTGAAGGAAGAGAAAGCACCGAATTCAGTTCTTCTACAACAGCAAATTCACTCTTTCCCTTTTAGGAAAAGCTACAGGATCCCAGACGTGAGTCAGCTCTTTGGAAGAAAAGGATGGAATATTACAAATATTTTTGCCAAGGGGCTTCACCAAAAGGTGGGAGACTCTAATGAAAAGTGTTTGCATGGCCATGCCATGCATCTCCCAGGCTCACTATTTCCAGCCTTTGCCTGACCATACCCATTTACTTTGGAAGCTGTGAGCTCTGGTGGAGTAGGGACGCTCAGGCAATTTGTACCTTTGTGTTCCCAGATGCAGATCACTCTTTGCAGTCCTCAGCTCTGGACTGTGGGCCGATAGCCTAAATCATTACATCAGAATTACTTTCCTTATAGCTTGAAGTAATTAGTTGACTCTCATTACCTGTTTTAGTTCTGGATTTTCTCATTACACAGATCCTAAAAAGATCACTTTGGGGAAGCTTTCATAGTGAGAATTACAAACAGCTTTCAAGCAAGATCCTTGCTAGGAGGCATTTTCCTTTAGTTCAGTCCATTAAATATGTCTGAAGACAGACAGCAGAAGAATAAGATCTGCCTGACTGACAGATAAGGCAGGCTATCTTATTACCAAAAATTATTTACCTACTTAATGGCTCATGGAAACTCATGTTCCTACCAGTCACCGGAGTTAGTTTTACAGCTTTATGTGTGGTTAATAAAACCCAAAGAACCCCCATATCTTTAGACTGCATGATAAATCATTGTTATAGACAGAGATGCAACTACAAACTTATTTGTTTTGGAGCCAAAGTAATGCCTATTTTCCATAAATTGCGTAACTCATACCAATTACTCAGTACCCACAGATCACAGCCAGCTTGATAAAGGAAAAAGTACTTTCTGTTTTCATCACTGAGAGAAATACAGCTGGGCTGAGGGGCAAACCAGACTGGCACATGAAAAATCCCTGTTAGGAAAAGCACTGCTGGCCTGACTGCACCTCCCATGGGATTCAGTCAACTGCCTGTAACCATTGGCACTGCTTAAATTCACAGCTTTCCAGAAGGATGAAGCTTGCTCCCTATTCATCTTTGCCACCATCTAAAGAATTAAGAGAGTGGCTGGTGATGAAGAGCACACCAATCATGTTCATTGTGACAACCATGACTGTTATAAAACAGACACTCTTACAGCACATGCTAACCTCCCCTATGCTTTTTCTTTCTTTATTAAAAACTTGTTGAACATTCAGTTCAGGTCTCCTGGGACAGATGCCTAGAAAAGTGCTGACTGCAGGAACAAACCCATTTCAGGACTTGCCCACAACCCACTACTTGCAGGTATGGGTCTAGGTGTAGTTTGTTCTTACTGCTGCACCCCTGCAGTTATTTCTTAAAGAATGGCTTTGAACGGTCTCCAGGAGCAACCAGCTGTGTAGAAACACAGCTAACAGAGAGATATATCTTTAATTTAGCTCAATATTTGGTTCATCTCATATACTTTATGGTGGAATGGCTGAGCAGAGGGAGCAATTGGGAAATTTCTGAACCAAGGTCAGCCCAAGAACAGTCAATATGAAACTATTGTCAAAGCTTACATTCAAAGTTTCGAATGGGCTAAGGAAAGAACACAGAAGAAACACCTGTGGGCTGAAAAAAATGAGAAGGCTTCAAACTAGGTCGTTTGAACTGACACTCAAACTCTTGTCCTGAAAACAACTTCTTCCTGGACACTCATGAGCTGTTAACAACCTTTGTTCAAACAGACAACCCTGGCTAAAAATGTACCCTGGCTTGATTTGTTTCCTATGCTGAAAAGCTGCACTGGGAAAGAACAGGACAATCTTGCTAAAACATGCAAGTGAAAATATGGTTTTCATGAAGTCTTAATGAAAAAAAGTCTTTCTGAAACAAGGACTCATTTAAGATGTAAACATTTTACATGTACCTTGCCACTGAGGAAAGTGGAGAGGACTCTGTTTGACAGACCATGGGGAAGAAATGAAGTTTCTAGGCAAGACAACCCAAGAAAAATGAGTCTCTAGACATTACACCCAAGTTATTCTCCCTTGTGTAGAAACAGAGAATCAGAGGCCTAAAGTAAATATTTGAGTCATCTGATCCACATGCTATAGCCACAACTCATTAGATATCTGCTAATTATAGCTTTGAAAGATGCCATGGAGTGACACAAGGCAGCCCTAGATGTATTTAGTTAGTTTTACAACTGAGGAGCATAAGAAACCCTTGGGTTCTTTCCTACAGTCAACAGCTCCAACAAAGAGCTCTCCATTAATTGCAACCACATCTTGTCTATTTTTATGTATGAGAAACACTACAGTACTTATAAAAACCATAAAACAGCCATTGTCATTAAGGAATGCTATTAATCAAGGCCTTCTTGAGTGCTTCCCCTTCTCAGCTCCCTTGCCTAGCTCTCAGCCCATTGGTTTTTAACTAAAAGCAGTGTGGCCATGTGCAGCCCTTGCAGAAAGCTCAGGATTTTGATTTCAGTGCAGGAAACACTCAGCTGTGATGCCTCTTGCAAAGGGGAAAGGCCCTGAAGTGTTTGCAGGCATTCCCAGTATTGTTAATGACAAAAAAAAAATCATCTGACAAAAAGGATTGAAAATACCCACTTTGTTCTGAAAGTACCTTTCATACTTTGCTTCCCTCCTCCACTTCTGGAAAATCAGTGCAGCAAGCAGAAGAGAAGCTGAATTCTTTTGGCACTATCCCAAACAGGTTATTCCTGGGATCCGGGAATATTTAGACACAAGATTAAGAAAAGCTTTCCAAGGTTTAAGGTTGCCTAATGAAGCTGAAGGGTTGTCATTATGCAAGGACAATTTAGACAAGCCTCCGTTAGGAATATTAGTGTAAAGACTCTTCTTTGGGCCAGAAGCATAGATTAAATGATACCCTAAGATATTCTGGTTGTTTCTGAATGCTCTACAATTCAGAAGCACGCCCCTCCCAAGCTGCCACCGTGTATTTTAACAGCCTTCTGTATAAATTTTTAAACTACTTTACCATTCTCCCAGGAGCTCTGCACAGACATACTTGCAAGGCCTGAAGAAGACTGAAAATTCAGTTACTTAGTTATAACAAAAGCAAAAAAAAAAAAAAAAAACAACAACCCAAACCCCAAATGGGATTGTTATCTCATCAAGAAGTAAAAAATGAGGCAGAAGACACACATGATAAAAGAAGATACCAGAGCCCCAGCAGTAAAAATTACAACTTACAAGAGTGATATAAATCCTGTTAACAGGTTGGCAGAAACCTGACATTTCCAATTCTCCATAAAGCTGTTATACATAACTACTGAACTACAAAATTAAGACTAGTTCTGCCAGTTTGAGTCATGGCCAATTCAGGCAAGTTGCAAAGCTGACCTCTTTTTGAGTCCATGTTAGACACTTTCACTCTGCAGCAGCTAATTTAGTGCTGCAATAGATAAGCTTTGAAGAATTACTCTGAAACATTTCTCAAGGTGTCTAGGAAACAGTTAAGCATTGGAGGATAACTTTGGAGTGCCTTAACTTCTTTTTTTCCCCCTCCTGACAAATAAAATAGGAACTTCTTAGATTCACTGCTTCAGGCTCCTAGTTTGAGATGTGCTTCTGAGAATTGTCACAGCCCGTAGCCAGGTCACCAGTTAGCAGAAACACAGAGAAGAGAGGCACAAGGGACCCTGGCTAGTCCTTTCCCCTGCCCTAAAGATCCAGCACACAGGAAGAGGATGGCTGAGTAGGGCAAGCCAGCAATAGCACGGTTCATCCATGTGGTTTTATGGGGCAGTTAACTTTTATTACCTGGTAATTACTGAGGAAGGCTTCAGACAAGCTGACTCTACAGCCCACATGGCAGCAGACTTGTGTGGGCAGTCAGCTCACCAAAATCATGCTGCCAGA
The DNA here is from genome assembly GCF_031753505.1 of Anomalospiza imberbis. Lineage (NCBI taxonomy): Eukaryota > Metazoa > Chordata > Aves > Passeriformes > Viduidae > Anomalospiza > Anomalospiza imberbis. The sequence continues at coordinate 39,904,449 of NC_089684.1, read as the reverse complement.
CTAAGGTTTCAGAGGGGAAAGTCAGTCCATTAGGAAAGCCAAGTTCAAGAAGACAAGTTCAGGCACATTTCAATAGTACCAGAAAAGAATTATAAATACTGACTTGTAAGTTAAAACAAAAAAAAAGAAGAAATTGGAAAATGGAGCTGAAGAATAGAAAGAAATTACAAGGTACAACAACAAAAAGTATGAAATATCTTAAAAATAAAAAAGGCTAGAGGGCACAAATCAGATAACAAAAAAGTGTTTGTGAACAGAAAGGCAAAAAGTTTTAAAGTTGAAGTGGGCAGGCTAAGCTGCATGCTGCAGAGCAGACACTTGTTTATGGCATCATCCCTGAAATGGGTACAACAAGGAAGAGTGAAGAAGAGGGAAGAGAAGACCTTAGGAGACGTAAAAAAGAATAAATACTGAACATACTAATTTTTCAAAGGAGAAGCATCACAATCCAGGGGTACAATGGCTGTTGCTTTAAAGCAGTGGGTATCATTACCAAAGAAGTCACTTGATATTTCCTCCTCCTTGACTGCTCCCTGCTGTGGTACTATTTCTTCACACAGTTAGTACATATGAGCAGAGCACATCAATACTTGTAAAATCAGTGCATTCTTCTCTGTAGAGGCACTGAACGTTTGTGAAATGAGCACTTTGGTGAACCTCAGGCTGCTTTCTCTGAGCTAATACCAGTTAACGGGTTTTGATCCTCTGTACCTGTTTTAAACTTTATTTAAATCTTAAACCCGAAAAGATATTAAAAAATCCCAAACCACATGATAAACATATGTCAAAGTCATATAATTTCCAATCTCTTCTGTTCATTCTTTGCAATAAAAAGCAAAAATTACAGTTGATTTACTGTGCAGTCAAATATTGGGAGAATACAGGAACATGTGGGATCAGTTTAGGTCAGGATCAAAACCCCATAATTTAGCTGAGAGCAGCTTCCAAACTAAGCTCATATTTTTTCAGATTATATTTATAGTACAGTTACTCTGCGCCAGTACATCATTAAATGTCCCAAGAACTAAACCCACCCTATTCTTTATGGGGAGGGTTTTTCCCCTTAAGTCAGAAATACCCATTCCAGTGGAATTCTGAAGGAACCAGCAGCATTCACAGCATTCTGCCCCCATCCATCTCCAGTCCTGATGGCTGCTAAGCTGTCTGCAGCCTTTTCTTGTTGCTGGTAAGAGCTCACAGTCTCCTGTTCTCACTTCCTAACATGCACCTTGGCCTAGTTAGAACCGCTGCTCCCCTGGCCAGTTTGAATCAGGAAGCAGAGCTGGCAAAAAAAGCAAAAGAGATTTGGGATGAATATTGTGTGTCTGGTTCAACCAGCAGCACATCAGCCTTGAGGATTCTGTAGCAAAGAGGGAGGGATAAGTTACAGAGGCAGAAAAAAATAAAAAAGAAAACAAAAAAAAACTCAGAAGCTGAACAATGCAGCTCTGAACATTCATGCTGTTGTCCAGCCCACTGCCCAGAATTCTGGATGGGGAGAGAGAGGACTGACTCCCATTTCCACCACTGTATTTGGGATACAGAGCTCTCTGGTGGGCTGCTCTGTCTGCATGGCACAGATAATGAAGCAATTGTCAAACCTTCTGCTTCCTGCTCTGCGTGCTTGGCCACACAGTCCCGGTTCAAAGCCTGATTATTTCTGACCCTGCTGCATTAAAGCTGCAAACTGAGAGGAACATTGTGCAGGAGACAAATTGGCCATGCATCAGAGATCTCAGCTTAATGCTCTTACTAGAGGAATGGTGTGTTTTGATGAATGTTCAGAGCTGAAAACTTAGCCTTATCACACAGAAGTTGCTGTCTGCAGGGAGAGGCAAGGGGAGAGTAATGCTGCCTGGAAAAGCAGCCAGCTGACTCCATATCTCTCCCAAACAACACTGGGACATGCTGAGCCCAGGAAGCAGTGGGAGAATGAGGAAAATCTTGTCCCAGACTAAATCAACAGTCACTCCACTTTGCAGAGTCCACAGCTGCTGCAACATCCACAAACACAAAACACGAGTTGAAAATGAACTATTGCAAGACTTTCTTTTATTTTTCTCCCTTTTTTCTTTCTTTTCTTTTCGCACTTGAATGTGTGCAGAAGATACAGTCTGAGTATTAAATGTTTTTCTAAGAAGAAAATGACAGCCCCAGCAATAAATACTCTGGGATTTATGGAGTCAGTGCACATACGGTGGCAGGAAACTTTGACAGGTTGCTGTAAGCATCCGTGAAATGGTCTCTAATGTCTGACTAGAAAGCACTGCAACATTCAGTGGGATGGACTGAAAGGCAGCCAACATGGCAAATATCTTGGGTGATTCAATGCCAATAATTACCTTTTATCAAACTTTAACTAGTGATGTCAAAATATTTTTGGCTTGTAGTCATGGAATGGGCAACAAACACACAAGTTTGCTACTTCACACTAACATATGATTGGTCTCAAGAGGTTAAGCACTCATCTGTTTCCAAACTGTATTTAAAATTTAAAAAAATAATAACCTCAAACCCCAACACAACAAAAAAAAAAAAAAAAAAAATTAAAAACCCACAACCTTTTCATCCCTCTCCATGCTGTTGAAACATGTCAGCTTGCACACAAATTATGGTTTTTCAGAATTTCTTATCTTGGATATTTCTCATGACATAATGCCTCCAGTGTAGACCTGCAAGGTAAAACAGAGTTTTAAGCCTGAATAACAAAACTGAGCCTTCCATCAACATGAATTTGTTGACAGGAGAAAGAAGGCTTGGTCACACAGCTAATATTTAAGCTGAAAACAAGTTCAGATTGCTGCATCACAGACAGCAAGAGGACAGCAATAGTTTGGCTTCGCAGAAACAAAAGAGAAATAAGGACTAGATTTTTAGCTTCACTTTTGAACTCTGACTTCAGAGCCAATTAAAAAAAAAAGATTAGAATTATTTTGTGAAGACAACCAAACCTGAAGTCAAGCACAATCCTCTCAGCTGATACCAATTAAAAGGGGCTGTACAGCTCTTCTGACAGCCCAGTCTTAGTGACATTCATGATGTCAGCAGGTACTTTTGTGAATGTGGCTTTTCAACCTAAGCATTGAGAACACCAATAAATTAAATAAACTAAGTTTGCCAGTGGTCCTATAGCACCTCTTTTTTCTTTTTATTAAAGCAGTCAGAAAGGTAAAAAAAAAAAAAAACCACAAATCTTCTACCATTTCACTACTGAGCTATAATACATTAAATCACAGATATGAGTCAACAACATCATGCTGCTGGGAAAAAATGGAAAATCATTGTGGGAAGAATAACCAAGTGTCATCTGTAGAACACATGGAGCAACACTCGCACTCAGCTCGGTGGGGGGAAGCAGAGGGCTCAGCTGTGGGCACCAACCTCCCAGGAGGATGTGGGCAGAACACAGAAAACCTGGAGAACAGGGACAAGGACAATGAGGGGCCTATCAGAGAAGACTTGGGCTGATTTCATTGAGGAGCAGAACCCTAACCCCAATCCCCCTTGTGGCAGTCTTGGGACATGTGAGGAGCAGCTGGGAGGAAGGAAGGGTTTCCTCCACATCCCCAGCCCCTGGACAGCATTAATCTCTCTGAAGAGCAGGAGTGTCAGAGACAAGACTGAGACAAGTACCCCTGCTTTGACTTTCAGTGTAGCAGGGACTGTAAATTTGTGCAGTATAATTTGGCTAGTTTCTGAGAAGTTCATCATGATCTTGCTGCGTGTGCTTGCTTTAAGTTTTCTTACCCCACTGCCAGAGTGAGAGTGCTCAGCTCTTCCTCCTGGTGTCCAACTGGGCCTTCCTTCCAAGCTGCTCCACTTTGCTCTTTCTCCTTTCTGTTTACTGTTACTGGCTCATCAGTGGTTTGCCTGTCTTTCTCCTGAGCCTTCCCTCCTGCTGGGCTTCCTTTGCTGACTCAGAAACACTTCCCCTGGAGCAGATAAAGAAACAGAAGTAATCTGTCAGTTTCTACAGACTGACCAGATTGCACAGAAGATGTGTTGCAAATTTAACAAAAAATTCAGTTAAGTGGTAGTAATTGAAAGTGCTTGAAAGGACAGCAGTGCTATTTTAAAATAATTATGTCTTTCATTTTTTTATATAACGACTTTGTACAGTAACATTGAAATGCAAAGTTAAAATGCACTATTCATTTGAGGCAGCAGCATTCCCATTAGAAATTTGAGGCAAACAGACGGAGTGGGTATAGAGAGAAAGAGAAAAGTCTTTTTTACAATTATGTGTTGAAAAATCCAAAAATAGAAACATTTTCCAAACAATTTTCTACATGCAAGTATCCCAGTTTCCCAGCAACTCTGTTGGTGACTTACTGTTAACTTTGTGGAAAATCAGCTCTGGACAAGAAGCTAAGAGCTTTTTAAAGTCTATTCATAACCCTGCATTTGATAAATTGCTTCATTGTTGTAACAACTCCCCTTCGACATGATGATTAATTCTTCTTGTTTTACACAGAAAACATTTGGTTTAAAATGCTAATCTTTGAGCATTTTTTCTATCATTACATCAGAAGTTCTGTCAAAATGTTTCAAAACTTCCAGAAAGTTTAAGGTATTTTCCTCAACTAAAAACCATTTTACATGGGCAAAGTTCCTCTACATGTTATAGAAAACTGGCACTAATTTTTATAGGATGGTTTTAATAGGTTTAAAACAAAATGCATAATTATCTAGATAATTATTTAAAGCTAAAAGAAAGTGAGTTATAACATTGTGGTAGCCATAACAAGAAATACAAAATTTTGTCTGGTGTTTTCAATTAATATTCCAGATATCTGTCAATTCCCCAACTGCATTCACAATTTCTTGAAAGAATGGCACAGGGAACAAGTCTCTTCAAATTTATGCAGTCGTCATTTTTTTTTTTTTACATAATGGAGTTACTCATACCAACATGAACAAGACCACACTCTGAGCAAACTGGATCTTAAAAGTATTTCAACCCAGCTAATGCCAAGGTGAGGGTTTCTTTAGAACTTTTGAACAGAAATTCATCCAGGCAATTCCTCTGCCACAGTTTCAGCAGCAGCAAAGAGCTCCCCCAGCACACTCTCAGCTATCCAGGCAAGCAAGGTGAGCAATCAACAAAGTTTTTATCATGACACTCCTCATGATGGGCACAACAGAGCCCAGCCCCAGGGCGTTTAACAGAGAGTGGCCTCCTGTCCCCTCCTGGGCAGACCCAGCCAAGCAGCTCCTTGGGAATGGGTACACAGCAAGGACCTCCACCTGCAGCTTGACAAACACCCAGCCCACATGCGCTTCAGATCCTCTACCCTAATTTCTACTTAAAATTCAGCTTTTCCCCAAGTAGTCTGTAAAATTTTTCTCCACTTAACCTCAAATTGCCTTTCTCCCCTGCTCATAACTTGAGCTGAAATGAAAAAAAGAAAAGCTTGGCTTGTCTTGTAGTGTCAAGAAAACCAGCTTCGAAACAACTGCAAAACAGCAGAAGTGGGTTTCAGTGGGACTTCTAATGTACTGTGAATTACACTGGTGCTTAATTAAATTACCTTGCTGAGCCTGGGCCTAAATTAATGTGAGACACACTCCTCAGTGTTTATTTGGCTTGGATAATTAAAAGAAGTTACAAAATGAGGGTTTAGAGCTAATGTAAATTAAAATTTCAGTAATTAAGTATTTCTTCACTCAAGCACCTGGCATAGCCTGTTTGGTGTATATAGTGAAGACAGGAATAGGTGAACAAAATTCTTCTGCTGCAATCCTCTGCTAAGAAACTAAATGGGGCAATTCTTAAGCACCAATCCTACCTCATCCTCATCCATTTGTAAACTATTGCCTTTCAAGCCATTAAATTATTTCTGTATCTCTTTTGTACCCCCTGGTTCTGGGTTCCATTGGAAGCCAGCGAATGGGAGCATGAGCTATTTACTTTTTTACTTTAAGCCTGGAAAAATGGGGGGGACTTTGAAAAGGCTGGTGTCTTCTTGAGAAGAGGATGAAATTTCACACTGGTTCTTACTGAAACCAATTCACATATCCCAGGCCTTTCCTCTCCCTACCCCATCTCTCCCCCACCAACATAATTTGCCCATTTATGCTTTAAATCTGGTATAATAACTCTAACTCCCTAAAGACCCTGAACCCATTTCCATTCTGTAACATGAGGGCAACTCCACCTGGGGCTGTGAAATGGCATTAGGGTAGTGGAGAATATGCTTTGCAGTATTAACATGAATTAAACTGGAATTGAAAATAAAGACCCCTGAACAGAGTTTCTTTTTGCAGCACTAATAAAATCTGCATTCTTGGCAGCAGCACCCAAAATCTGGCTGGTGCACTGAAAACAGAAACCCTCCTCTGGCTGGTGTCGCCCCTTTCCTTCCCTGGGCTGCCAAGAACCACAGGTCGCTGCTGGAGAGGAACACCCATCAAGGTCTCTCTTAGTTTGGGGTCCCACCAGAATGAATATTAGCTCAGGGGTACCAGTTCATCTGCCAATGTCCTCAGCTGACGGAAGAAATGGATTTAAACAGGAATGAGTGAATGGGGGGAAAAATCCTCTTAAAGTTTTGAAGTTATCAAAGGTTTTGTTTGGATGTGGAGTTCAAGGCTCCAATAAACCTTTCCGCAAGTTTAAATGAAACTGAAGATGTGATGAGCTAGACTGTGCTTTGCTGGAATAACCAAAATCTATGGACCACACTCTTTTACTGAAGGAGACTGAGGCAGTGCAGTAGCTTTCCTACAATGAGTTCTTATTGATGTTTCTTTGTTGTCACCTGCATTTATCATCCACTGTATACATGTAATTCTGAAATCCATCTTTTTGCAATGGCATCTCTTATGTTATTCTAGTGAGACACCTGTGAGGATTCCCATAATGACCAGCTACGTACAGCTCTCTGTCTCCCACAGGACACAAAGAGGAATGATAAACCATTCAAAGGGAGCCTTGAAACTCTGCAGCAGCAAGTCCCGAGAGGGAAAAAGTACCTGATGATTTGAAGGGCTTCTCTTAAGTTTCCTGCAACATGGCATCAGCCTTCAGATGATCTGCTGGGAGCTCATCAGGCCCCCATGTGCATCATTACTCACAGTATTACACTGCTATGGTCTTCCTACAGCCAGCATAGGCAATGCCAGTAAATAAACTGTGGAAGCCAAATCAGTATTCCTTCAAAGTCTAGGAGAAATATTGCCTCAGAGGGATCGTTGTCTACTGTACCTCACCATTACAGAAGTTTCGCTGGAAAAAACACAGATGTTGAAGAGAAAGTTAAAAACAAAAAAGGGAACTCCAGGGCTGTTTCATCTGAATTGCTGTTTCTGGTATTTTGCTGTCATGTCTCCTGTCACTATCTGGAAACTTTTTTAGAATCGTTAGAGTGGTCTAAGACCTTCTGCTAAACTTGAACTCTCTTCAGCCTGCAAACAACTCTGTATGGCCAGGCCTGCCTTGTTTCTTCCTGTCCCAAGAAAGCTTAACTAAATACCTGGCCTTTCAATCTCATGGATACCCCAAGTGTCCAAAGCCCTACCATGCATTACCCCTTAGTCTCCCAAACTAGAAAGTGGATCCACTCAGGAATAAATCCACCCAGATGAGCAGTCCATTTTTAACTCCTTTTTTCAGGTAAGATAACCAGGTTAGCAATCAGTCACCTTTCTAAATGACAAATATCCTGTGTTACAGACAGGAAAAGTGCATCATCTCTAACATCATCCGATTTTAACCCCAGCCCTCTCAATCTTCCTCTTTAGGACATCAGCCTGTTAAGTGACACAGAACACTTCCGAACAACCTGAACAGCCTCCTGTCAGAAGAATGCTTTTGTTGCAAATAATATCAGAGATTTCGGTAAACAAAACATTGCAAAGGACCACCCATGGGTGTGATCAGCTACTTCTTTTTTACTCACTACTTTATTAGTGTCTGTCCAGATCCCTCCCAAGTGCTCCAGCTATTGCCATTCTCAACTGCACACTGAGAAATGAGGGCAGGAAATGGACTTAGCTGAGGCCACAAAACATTTATCTTAATACTAGTCTGCTAGATTACCATGTTTATTTAAAATGGCATAATAGTCTGCAGTTAGAAAAAAAATGTAGGGATTTCCCAATGCATTTGAGTTCTCAGTGCTTTCCCCTGGTGATTTTGATTTCTCATCAACAAATAAAAAGATAAAACATTGTTCCATGTGGTGCTCTCTTCACTGCCAAAGTGGGTGCAGTGTACCAGAGGGTTAACTCACATCACCTACTTCCCTTAGAAAATTAGTAGACTGACCAATAATCCTTACTCTTTGGAGGCTTTATGAATGTATAAATGGCATTATTTGCAAATGTCTTTTTAGCTCATGCAGCTGTTGAGATATTTTTATATTTGTTACCCACTTCAGACATGTGAGTTATTCTCATGCTTCAATCAGGAAGTAGCTGGTCTGATCAATATATAAGCTTTTGTCCCACACCTACTGGAGAAAACATTCTTGTCCAAGAAAATATGCTGCTTGAGGTCAGGATCACAGAACTGTATCCAGGAATCATTACCTGAACCCAAGAACACTAGATTACTTGCTATGAGACGCGGAGTTTTACAAACTAATGTGGGTCGTGATCTGCCCAAACCTTAAAAAACTCCATTTATATCCATTATAAATTTCTTTCAGAGTCTTGTGGAAAAAAATACTTTTCCTGAAAAAAAAAAAAAAAAAAAAAAAAAAAAAAAAAAATTCCCTAAAATACAAACTTTTAAGGAATCATACTTCCCAGCTGCATGAAAGCCCAGCAAGGATATTAGATATTACTCTGGCCACAGAAATCACACTTTTGAAGATCACTATCCTAACAAATCTCACATCAGAAAAATAAATCAATCCACCTAAAAGTTGTGGATTTTGCTTTGAAATCCATTCCCCTAATCTGCCAAATTCATTTCTCTGAATGAGCTTCAGTGTGAATGCAGCTTTTTTGCAAGTCAGGGAAAAATGGTACAGTCATACAGAAAAACGTTCCCCCAAGACTCCCTTGCTGTGTGTAGCAGCATTAATAATGAGTTATCTCTATTGGTGGCATTTCAACATGACACACCCCTGTGTCATTCTTTGGTTTGCTGGGGATTTTGCTTTGTTTTTATAGCCATACAACCTCTCTGTATCACCACGATATTGGTCAATCACATGCAGAAATAAAAGAAAAATCTTTTTTTTTCTCCAGTGTTACAGCATGCAGCACAGTGGAGGGATAATTAACTCATACCTCTCCCTATTTCCCTTGGAAAATTATTATGCTGCCTAATAAACATTACAGTTATGAGGCTTTTATGAACTTACAAACCCTGCAGTAATTTCAAGTACACGTGTGGTTTGTTCAGCTGTTTGAACACTTCTCACCTCAGTCACCCTTTCTCCCTGTGAACTCACACACTACAAATGCTTTGCATCAATGAAAAAGAGCTGTGTGATTGAAACTGTATGAGATTCCTGCACATTCACTCCTTCCATGACTAATTAGACGGTTTGTGGATTTTTTTCCTTTTCTAAGTGGAGCTATGCTGCCAGAGGCTAAGAACTGAGGAGTTTGGTGCTTAACACACTCTGGATTTATTATCTGATCTTCAGGTGAACCACTTAAACTTCTAGTGGTCTAATTTTACCAACTGTAAAACACAAGTAACAGTTATCACCTACCTTTAGGTGTCTTCGGATATTCCAGAGAAAACACCATCTGAAGGCCATGGGGACGTGCCAAATTTGTTGTACTGTGGGATCAACTTCTACCTCCAACTTTCCACAGAAGTTCTTGCCCCTAGGAAAGCAGAGAATGCAGAACATGCAGAAAACCCTACCTTATTTCTTCCCATTAAAAAGGCCTAAAATATAAAGAAACTACATACAGTATTTTTCAAAATACTGCAAATAAACACTGCATCAATTTCAGTAAAGACCATGTAGAACAGTAAAAAAATGACTAAGTTTGAGTAAATATTTCTAAATAAAGAAAGAAATGTTCCATACAACAGCTTGTGCCAATTTATCCCTCTCCACCTGAAAATAACTGAGAAAACTGGAGATCATGGGCATCCTCAGAACAAGTGAGAGCTGTAAGGCCTCATTCTGTGATTTTTCTGAACAGCATTTCCCTCTTGGGCTGCTGATGGGATCCCCTTGGACATACAGTCAATAAATATACTGGAAAATATGTTTTCATTTGATGAATGATTTCCTTAACCAGTGTGAATGTGATACTTGGCCTTTTCAGTACTGCGAATCGCTGAGAAAAATGCGTCTTCAACAAAGCAGGAATGACATGAAATTCATTCTCACTGACACATGGATATTCCTGAATATTAGAACACACACCCATCACCAGTACATTTGGGGACTTGAAAACTTCTGTAATGCCAATTGAACAAGTCCAGCTGCATCACTTAGCTGGTATTTAATGCAAAGAAACACATTGTGCTATGTCTCTTCCCTGGCATTCACTCCAGGTAAGAGATTTTTGTTCTTTATTTTTCATATCAGAATTACAAAAAAAAACAAAACCAACCAAACAAACAAAAACAAAGAAACAAAATAAATAAACAAACAAAGATGAACCTTTAAACACTACTTCTCCAGTAGATACTCACCATCCTTATTCCTTTCTGGACAGGGAGATGTGCTTCACTTCAGCAAAACATTTTAAGAGATTCTAAGTCACTGCAAACGCCAATCACAGGAAGGAAATTAAGCTCTGTTCAGCTTTGCACATCTATATTCCAGTGCATACAAAAACCACAGAGCACACCTCAATATATTTTCAGAATACTTGGCAACAATAAATTAAATATAATCACGGCTGCATGTTGGCTCTTTGTTCCTATACTCAGAGGTGGAAGATTATGAAGTGGTGTCTTTCATCTTCTGAAGTTTGTAGACTTTTTTCCTTCAAGTATACACATTACAAGGTTTGCAGAGGCTAAAGTCAACAAACTGTGCCCAGCAGCTGGAACCCAGAGCAGAGTAACCAGTTCCTGTTGGGGCCGAGTCTCCAGCTCCAGATTAGTCACCAAGAATGCTGAGCCCTCAGACAGAGACGCTTTGTTCTCATCTCAGAAAATCCCAGTACACCTAGGGAAGCTCAGCTCGCACAGGCCTCATCGCAGAGATTTGCAGTTGTGTTTAGGGCTCAGTTTAAAGCTGGGAAATTCACAGTGACCTGAAGTGCTACATGCCAGCATTCTGCTTTCAATGCTCAGCTAGCTGTCTCTCAATGCTCAGAGCAGTCCAAGCTGCTGAGATTTAGAGGCCTGGGACGCAACTTTATTTACAGTGCACATCAGACAAGAGCTTGTGTTGATGATCATCCCTGTAAAAGCATTTTATATGCATATAAAATAGATTAACTCCCCACACCATGGGTTGCCTTGAACATTTGCTGGTCTATATTTACATTTCTTTGGTCTGGTGAAGAGAAAGTCAGCACAACACAGAAAGGTCCTTATTTATACCCCACAAAACGTGTACCTTTGGGAGAAGGGATACTAAAGTTTACGTACGTACTCAAGGAGAGCAGTGTTGGGTGACAAATTGGTATTGCTGCTCCCAAGTCTGCTTTTTAACTGGTTCTCCATTAGAGCAAGATTTCATCATGTCAGCTTAAAATGTTACAGTCAGTGAAAATCATCCCCTTCGCTAGAAGGAAAAAAAAGAAATCCAAATTAATTAAGGAGACAAAAGAAAAATTTTGTATCAGACTATTTAGAAATTTGCACCATGGGGAAGCAGTTTAATTTACTGCTCTCAAATGTGAGTAAAATTGAAGGATCTGACTTGAAAAAAACAAGTTTATGTATTCTTCATGCTGCACAAGCATGGCTGAATTTGTTTTATCTGACACTTACAGAAAGGATGGTAACATTCTCTTCTGCACACAGAAAGTTGTCATCTTCATAGCAGACTAACTCTGTGTCCTCACACCTGAAGATCTCTAGTCCATGACTGGGACTCAGTCCTGATCAAACAGTTAACTTAAGCAAACTTGTCACCCTTGGAAGGGCCATAGCACAGTCTAGTCCCTTACAAACAAAATGTCTTTTCTCCAGCTCCTTGCCTCATTTGAAGTCCAACCTGAACACCATATGAAGGCTGAGCTTTCAGAACCAGGAGGAAGCAATTAAAAGATCTATCCAGCACGAGTGCTTCCAGGGAAAAAATGAATGCTCTGTATGAATCCCTCACCTCTTTAAGAACAAGAATGTAGGGTTTGCCCAACAATAAAAGTTTAATGGCAGTTATTTCACACAGTGTCAGAGTGAGCCCCACACTAATCATCTGCTGAACTGAAATTCAAGACATTTAGATGCTCACCACTGACCTGGCAAGACACAGGCCAAAGTCATACCTGGAACACCACCTTGCTATTAGGTTTTTATAAGGGCTATGCTGCAGAGCATGCACGCTTTCCAGCGAGGCAGGGAAGCTTTGCAACCCAAAAGCTCCTTATGACACTAAATGTGATCAGCTTACAACACTACAGATCTCACAGTCAGCAGGAGCTGTGCTGTAAGAGAGCTTGTAAAAAAGCTTGTGCTACAAGAGAGCTCAAGGCAGATTTCAGTGCTTGCTACAGACCATGCTCTCTGTACCAGCACAACATAAACACACAAAAGCAGAGCTGAGTGTCCCCAGAACAGCACTTGGGCAAGATCAGAGGATGCCAGTGGATGTGCTGCTCCTGCAGTCCCAGCAGGAGGGTGTGCCAGGGAGAGACAGTGTGTGGGAAGCAATGACTGCAGCAAAGTGGGATCCAACCAGAGCACCTTGGCTGTGCTGCAACAGAGCAATTTGGTACTTTCCCACGTGGTCAGCCAGCTCTCCTGGCCAGCAGGACAGAGATGCAGCAGAAAGATCTTTCTTTCAAAGGTTTACTCCTGGCTCTGGAGAGCTTTGTAATTTTTGGCAGTCTCAGGATGGGCTGTGCAAAGGGAAAAGCAACTTCTCTGCTCCCTCTCCCACACTGCAGCCATGCAAGGCCCAGCCATAATGTAGCTATTAATAAAAAGAGCACAGATGTGCCCTGTAGGCACTTAAAAGACTAAAAAAAAAAAAAAAGAAACAAAATGTTCCTGTGTGTTTCATAAGTCGGTATGTAAGCATAATGCAATCTACTATATTAGATAGAAAATGAAGTATCTTAAAAAGTATTGAATCCTTGGTGAATTTTCTCAGTGGATCGGCATGAAGCTATTTAGCCCAGATGTTTCCATAATTCTGATGCATTAGGAGCTGCACAGCACCATGGCCAAGCGTTAACACAGTGAACTGTAATGTAAAACATGTAAAGATCCTGGCTTCCAGAGTTATTGGAAGTTTTCACTCTAACCACTCCGCTTCCTTAAGCAGCTATATTTTCTTTACAATATGCACTTATATTTTAATGCACATGGAAGAAGAACTAAAGCATTCCCCTCTCTCCCATCAAAACCTAATTCTGTGTGTTCTCTGGAAGAACACAGAGAGGCCAACGAGAGATTGACACGGAGTCTTTCAGAAATGGGAATCTCACCTCTGAACAGCAAATCTCACACTCCAGGCAAAAGCAGGGCCAGCAAGGCACAGCTGGGTACCACATGAGCAGGTGAAGAAGTGATGGTGAGATTTCCGATGACAACCTGGTGTCCAAAAGACAGACTGTCCCACTGCGAGGCTCTCATTCGCATCTGTAATGGATTTAGGGATTTGTAGAGGTAGTTTCAAAGATATTCAAGCAGGTGCAATGTGTATGTTGGAATGGCCTGACTGAGTGTAGGAGCAATAATGGGAATATGAAGCAGCACAAAGAAAGGTAACAGCATGTGCTTAGCAGAATGTGACATGAAGAGTGCAAGAAATAAACTGTCAGTCTCTACAGAAGAACAATGCAATGGAATGCCTTGCATTGAGAGTTAATTTGGAAAAATCTTTGTCACCATACTTAATTATTCAGAAGAGTTTAAAATAGTTCAGAGATTATTTCTTCATTATCTACCTGCCAGGGTGGAAGTTGAGAGCTTTGCAATTCTTCAAGACCTTGTTATCTTAAAAGCATAAAACACAGTCCTAAATGAATGAAAATTAGCTCCTGCTACAGCCCCAAACCCGCAGTCACAACTCTGTTTTCTTGCGAGTACTTGCTGGAATAGAGCTCACACTCAGACAGAAAACCAGGTGTTAGAGGTGGAGTAACTTCCACTTCTTGGAATAAAAAATGCCAAAACTTCATTTAGGCCTGGAGTTTCTCATGCCTTTTTAAGGTAAACAAATGTTACTTGGGTTTATAGAGCGCTCTGGAGCTCTAAAGAGCGCTCTGGAGCAATCCACCGTAGACTATCACCCTGACCACTCACACACTGATTATTCTCCAGAGCAAATAGGCCATGGAGGCCTTTTGTTTCACTTCTACACAGTAAACGTTTAGTAACCAAATTTTCTTTATGCTGCTGTCAGCTATTTTGCATTTTCTCCCCCACCCCGTGGCTGAACAGCAACTTGTCCTTGAACTGTATTTTCCAGAATAACCACTTCAATTCACATTACTGGCTGCTACTTTTATTTAAAAATATTACAGGACTTCCAATTAGTGAGAAGAGAAATCTGTATTTCAAAAGCAGAGTTTGTAAACCATGGCAGGTGGCACAATTGTCTTCCTATTTAACAGAGCTTAATATCAGACCTTCTCTTATTCCTGTCTGATTTAAGCCATTCTGTTCTTTCCAGTTGGATACAGTCCTTGGCAGCTGTTGGACAAAAGCTGATGACATCCATAACTGCCAAACAGCTCTTCTCTCTTTAATAGCCACAGAATTATCATCTAGGCATGGAAAAAGTCAAATATCAGTTTGTACGAGATTGTTCTACATTGTTTCTCAATTAGTGCTCTGCAATTTAAAAGTTAGTTCTCCTATCATCTATTTCATCCTTATCTGTTTGCCAGCTCTGAGGTTAAACAAAGCAAATATCATGTTACATTCCTTTAAATTTGGAAAAGGAAATGGGGTAGTGAAAAAAAAAGAGGTGTAGTCCTCAGGTATCTTAAATTATGAAAATATTGTAAAATAATCATTATTTTAATGTTAAAATAAATATTTGAACACAAAACTCCTAGATAACTAATGACCAGAATACCGTAACAATTACTTCTTTTCTAAAACATTTTTTGAAAACTGTGACAAAAAGTTCAGACTAAATAAAGTACTATGCACGTTTGCCTTGGGTTTAACTCACTTCCTTCTTTATCACTCTTCCTGTCTGAGCTTTAAGATAGAAAAGCATTTTTTTCTCCATTTCAAGTACAATCCTGAATAGTGAAGTAACAGCTTAAAGATTGCAAATATTACTGAGATTCTGCAAATGCTGGTGGTCTCAATTCTCTTTTTCCACGGAATTACTGGACCATTACCTGTCTCTCTCCAAATAACAGACAGTAAGGACCCCATAAAAAATGATCACTTGCATTATCCAGCTTTTACACTTCTTTTTGTAGAATTACTCCTTCTTGTATAATTTTCAGTGATGTTTAACTAGCTCCCACATGGCTCACAGTGTCCACTTCACTTAACTAGCTTCAATTTTTTCCCAAAATATAATTGTTCCAGCAAAATTTTCCTGACATATAACTCGAACTTCTGGGTTTTTCTATGTGAAATGGGAGGCCAGCAGGAATACTGCATTTCTGAGTAAATACAGTGACAAAAACACACCAAAACACCTGCAGAGGAGAAACAGGAGCTCCAACAACTGAGCTGAGAGAAGCTATTTCACTAATATTTAATAGAATGTGTTACCCAAAAGCACTGGGAAAGAAATAATTCATCACAACTCCTATACTCAGTCCATAATCAGGACCGAAACCTTCAAAACTTCATGAAAATTAACAAAACTTAGTGTGACTCAAACATATATACATTATCTGTAGGTTTTAAAGCTCCTGTTTTGTTGATCAGCAAACCTGTAGATTGGCTAGTCCATAAATTCTTATATTTATTTTCACTCTTTAAACACAGCGTATACCTGGGTTTGGTGCTTTCAGAAAGAAATTTTCTCTTTACTTGGTTGTAAGAGCAAAAATGTTCTACTGAGTTGTTGACCATTTTTGTCTATAGTATTTCTTGCTTTGCTCACGAAAAACAAAGTAAGGAGTAATTTTTTTATGAAGGATAGACCCTCCAGGCATGGGAATGTCATTTATTACTGTAAAAACACAGGGAACAAGAATAACTGCACGTCCCCCGTTTCAGTGCCTGTGCAGTTAGGTACAGTTGGTCCTGTCTCAAGTGGGATCAGCTCTGGTTCTATTTTAATAATTCCATTATACTTCTTTAACAACATTTACCTTTGTTTGACATGGGGGACTGCAGCACTGATATCCAGAGATGGAGACTGATGCCCATCAGATGTTGTTGGGGAAATCACAAATATATCGATCTGTCTTTGCCACTATGAGGACTTAGAATATCACTTCCTCTTTGGCAAGACAACGTTAGCATTCATTGTATCCACTGACACCAGCAACAGCCATTTTTGAGACTTCAGGATCAGTTTCTGATGGATTAGTTATAATATTAGATCAGATGCAGAATGTTTAAAAGCATTATTCCAATTTGGTCTTGCAATACATTGTTAAGAATACATTGTTGTAATAATTCCTCCCTAGTTCCATTAGGGCTGTGGGTTATGAAATATTTGTAATTAGAAGTGGAGCTGTATGTCAGAGGTGCTCTCTCAGACAGAGCAGCAGAGAAGGCTGATTCCATACACCAGGCTCTACTCCTGACAAATCCGTGCCTGTCACAGAGGTTTCGTACAGTGACAGATGGACTCACACAACGATGCAGCCAAACACCAAGGTATGATTCTTCATATTTGACACGTCTTCATTTCCTCCTGCTTAGCCCTGCACCCTCAGGGATTCTGCAAATCCACCAGGAGATTTCTCAACTGGAATACAAAACCCAGGGCCTCCACCTACAAACTCTATTTATTGGCTGCACTTCTGTAAAACTTCTGGGGGTGGTTGCTGGCATTCCATCCCATCCCTAATCTCTTCTTCATACCCTTACTCAGTCCTAGCTACCATGTCACTGCTTTTCCCAGCTTTCCAAACTGCCTTTCTTGCAGTCCCACAAAAATATGTGAGATGTAACAAGAACAAGCTGCTCTCCTTTTATTGTAACACCATTCTGGTTAATTTCTAAGATGTCTCTCTTCTTTCTTCATTCAGTACCTTCTGGCAATCAAACCCTAGGGGCTCACAACACTAAATTTTTACAATGTTTCAGGACAGCTACGGTTGTAAAAATAGGAATTTATGATCATATCATAGCAGGTGTAAGAAAGTTCATTTGGCTTAATTTTTCACCTGAAAACATGAAAATAGGTCACATCAACAAGAAAGTGAGATCCTTAGCACATGTTCTGTAAAGCCCTGTAAGCACAACAGGAGTACAGCCAGCCAGAGAAGCATGGGCAGTGTGAGTGCAGCAATCAATTATTTAAGGAAAATCTGCCTGGAGACAGCCATGCCAAGCACCTCGATCTACTTTAATGGTGGAAGTGAACACATATGCTTGGGGAGTTCATATCCTTTCTGAGTATCTCTCACTTATGATACAGGAACAGACAGCAAACTCTGAGCAAGACTGCAGTAAGTTCTGAGATGTGGGGGAGCTCAGCCAGTTGTGGGTTAGCATTGCACAAGCTCTATATTCACTCATATTCTGTATTTATTGATGCACAGATGAAAAGGTAGGAGGTTCAAGTGATCTGGCATAAATGAAGGTTTCCGTATCACAGCTGCTTGCTTTGGTAGTACTTACATGAAAAAGCCTAATGAAAAGTTAAGTGAATAATGTTGCACACTGGAAAAAGGACTCCTTTTGACAAAGTGATTAACTAGAGAGCCTCCACCAGCACTCCTTGGATGCATTCCCAGGAAAGCCTCTCATGTTCCTGCTATTCCTCATCCTAGATAAACAAATGAATACAAAACATTACTCAAACATGGAGAAAGTTGTTTTCAGCAATTGATAGGATGTGTTTTGATAACAGTGTACTTGATTTTAAAAATACGTATATCAGCATTTACAGAGAGAGCACTATTTCTCATGCTGTATTTACTCTTAGCTTAACAGAGCATTTCAAAGTCATTCAGTTGTGAAAAGCAGATGAATATATGATACTGCAGAAAACCTTGCTTTTAAAGTACTTTGTTTTCCCCTCTATCAATACTCCTTCATAATAATTTGTGAAGTTTAGGAAAAATAATTTAATTATAAGCAACCATAGCTTGAAAATATTCAAACCAACTCACACTTCGGTGCTTTTATAGGATATAAATTAAACCCCTCTTTTCCATGAGGTATTATATGTGCTACCTGGAAGCACAAGCTGCGTCAACATTTGATCCCAAAGGTAATCGACATCAGTCAGAAGAAAAGGAAACCACACAGCCCCCCCCCCCCAAGAAATTGCAATTACAAAAACTTGTAGGCTGTAAGAGCTGCACAAGATGAAAGTGAGGGATTGAGTGAGACACAGAAAATTATTTAATGGGAAATGAAAGAGGAAAGATAACAGAAAAGAAGAAGAAAGGAGTAAAGACTTAGAAGAAAAGAGAGCTCTGGCAGTTTACAAGTAGAAAAACTTCCAGGAGAGATGTAGAAAATTTGGCACCAGAACTTGAAACAAAAGCCCCAGTGGGACTGAGACTGGGAGGAAAGGCAAAGAGAGAGGGAGAGATGAGCTGTAGTGTTGGCTGGCCACAAAACAAAGACCTTCCCAGCCACATGTGTTGTCATGGCTAGCAGACAATGCAGATAAATACACTTCCCAGTTTGTGTTGTGAAAGCATCTGCAGTTCTTACAGAAGAACCTAAATTAAGTTAGGAGGTTTTAATTCTGATCATATCTCTAATTTTAGAGCTGGAACAATGGTCTAGGTCTTTTTGATGCTCTTATTGTGGTGCAATTGTTGTTGTGCCATCGCACCACTTCTTGCTCCTGTGTGCATCACTGGCATGGCCAGGCAGATGCAGTCTTCACTTGTGCCACTAACACATTTGGCACGCTGGAACTGAAGATGCCTGCATACGCTGAGTGAACTAGTGGGTACTTTGGTATGCCAAAATGCTCAACAAATTAGTACACAATGGGTTCTCAGAAGTGGCAAGGGAAAAGGTGGACAGAGCTGGGATTTGGGTTCCTTTACCAGAAAATTCAAACATTCGAACCCCAAGAGCTCATAAAGTACTTAAGAGTGATGAAGCTGAATGGCCAGGGATAAATCTGTGGGATTGTGGTACTAGCTAGCTTCATATGGTCCTGCACAGGTATGCTGAGCTATCTAAGGTGTGCAGAGCTGCAGGCAGCCAGTCTTCCCTAAACACTTCCCTTCCCAGGTTCATTCCTGTTACCCCTCCCTCCTCTCGCTGGCGTTTCTGTTCTGCTGCTGACAGTGTGCTCAAAGCAACATCACTTTAAAATGGGCTTTTCCTGCACAGTTTTATGGGCTGTGCTGAGAGTGTTTCTGATGAGCATTTTGCTCTGTGGCTCAGACAACGATGCCACATGTTGTGTGGATGCCTGGGAGGATTTGACTCCCGTATAGTTCAGAAGTCTTTCCTTCCATGATCTCAGGACACGCTGTTTCTCCCTGCCAGAGCAAAATGGTGGCAATTACATCTCCCCCTTGTGTTTAGGTTGCTGAAGCTCATAAAACCATGGCTGCATTACAAATAGAACATTCCTGTAACTTCACCAGAAAGAATTGTTTTCTTCCTGGCTCCTCTTCAGAGCTCAGTGGTTAACAGGGCCAGGCTGCCTCTTCTGAACACAGGAGATATTACCAGAGCTCTTGGCCATGCAGCACAAGAACTTCTGCCCAATCTGAATCAAGAAACATACTGTCTTTTGCAAAGGAGAGGGAAAGAAACATAATGGTAAAGTCTTACTTGGCTCTTTTCAGTCGAGCTGACAAGCTGTTGTAGGCTGAGTGACTGTAGGCTGAACAAGTTGGCAGGAAAAGAACAGTGTTTTCCAAGCCGGACTCTGCAGCCAGGGCTGATGGGTAGCATAACAGACTGCATAGCCTCCAGGCAGAATAAAATCCATAAAATGAAAAAAAACCACAACAAACCACAGCATGCAGTCATCAAATCTATTCATATGTTCAGGACTGGCTGCATAATCAAAGGAAAATTACTTCATTGGGCTCACAGCCCAATAACAAGCTGGAAAGGGTGAGACTTTATTTCTTGGATTTAACTGAAGGCAATTGGGATGACATCTCTAACACCATAAAACTGATATTCCTTGAACAGTTCATGATGACTTTTTTGTTTACTGTAATCCTGAAAATGTCACAACACAAAGGAAATCCAGAAAACAAATGATACTGCCGTCACATAGAACCTACACATTTAAACAGGAAGAATTTCCCTAACTTCAAACATAGCAAGCACTTTTTATTGGTAAAATTATTTTCCAGTCCACAATGTTTGTCCTGGTTCAACAGGCATCTGTGTTTTAAGCTACATATCCCTTTCATCTCATGACTGTTAAATTTAAGTTTTAATGAATTTGGGTGTTTAGATCACACTTTGACTCCTTGGCTGAGGCAATACCATTAAGCAAGTGCACTCCTTATGAATGCCTACTGCCTTTCTCCATACTTGGCTCACCCTTGGAAGAACAAAGGCACAAAGGCAGAGAGAAGGTGCCAAGTAGTTTCTCCAGGAAGTACATCCCACCACTCCTGGGAGATGTCTGTCTGCCTTGCTCTTGAGAACAAGAATCTTGAGAAGGAAGACACACCACTTTGAACAGCTGGCTGTTTTGGGAGATCAGCTCTTTCTAACATCCAAATGTCTTTTTCCTGCAAACTAGTTCTTGCCCTATCCCTAGGTGCAGATTCTCTATGGAGAATCAATCTGCACTGTCCTTCTAACATCCAGCTTTATCAAAAGAGAAATGTCAGACCAGCCTTTATAAAACACCTCAAAATCCTCCAGTTTTTCTAAACCCCTTACTGCCCTGACACACTTCTCTGAGAACTTCTCTTTATTTGTTTGCCTCAAATATTTCAAAATTGTATCAGACCTGACTCAGTTGTTGGATACAATCACTAGCTGACTGCTTCAGCTCCTCATGCAAGTGTTACACTTGTCATCAAATTCTGATGTATGCCTAAATTAGCTACCTATTCTTAAAGCTCTTTTTCAGTACCTAGCTAGAAGTCTAAATTATTGGTTGTCAGATGAAGTTTAAGGATTTAATTATTTGCATGGTGCCAGATCAAAAGTATTAAAATTAATGTTCACAACATGTAAAAGTTCTTAACATTTGATGCTGGGACCAAAATCAAACTGCTAAACAGCACAAAAAATCTTGTTATTATCTCTAATGAGAACCACTGATTATTTTTTACATTTCATTTGACAGTCTTCATCCTAATTAATTCTACATGGCAAAGTGAAATTACTCTGGTTAATGAGGATCATTCTGGCTCCGAAATACACTTATTAAATGAAATTAAAGCATGGTGCTAATCAGGAAAATGAGCATGTGTTGCCAACCAAACATACAAACCCCAACAATGAGATAATGACAGGTACAGTGACAGACACAAAGCACTGCTATTTAAAGAGAGTAAAAGACTTTGAGCTTCCCTAAGAGAAAGAGCAACCTAGATGTCAATCTCTGCAATCTTCAGGAAGAAAATCTTTTGCTTTTTAAATTGTGTTTGGTTTCTATCTCAAAAATAAAGCAACACCTGTATTGCAAAGGGACTAAAGATTAGTAAAGTAGTGGACTGCCAAGCTGTACCAGAGCACAGGCCTCTGTTAAGACACAGTGAGAGCAGTTTTCCAGTAATGCCCACTAATGTTTCCCAAGTTTTGGCAGGTTCATCCAGCAAGTTATTTCAAAACAAGTAAAAAAAAGTCTGGATCTAACACTGTCTTCCAATCGATTTTCACTACATCGGGATATATTTGTTAGATCTTGAGTCAAGGCAGTCCTGTGTATGTGTATTCTGGGAATAACCTGGCACAGGTAAGCGGAGCCAGCAAAGCTTGCATGTTGATGTGATGATAAATTCTGAATTAGCTTCAAAAGCTTTGTTTTGCTCAATGACAAGTGAGATGATTAACACCAGAACTATTTGCTTTCATTTGCATAGAACACATGGTTCCCTGGCTGAAAGGATAATTTTTCCTGGCAAACCTCTGACACAAGAAAGGGCTGAAGACAAGACCTGGCAGTGTGAATGTGTGTAAGGATGCAGGCTGACAGAGGAACTTTGCTCTGAGCAACAGAGACTTCTGGCCATGGCAGAGATCTCTTCTGTGGGTCTGAGGAGAGGGGAAGATTTATTCTGTGTTTGCCTGTCCTGGGTGGCTTGGAGGTGAGCCATTGCTGGGGTCATTATGCAGCCTGTCAGCAGTCACTGTCCTCTGTCATTTTGGAAAACACATTTTTAGAGAGATACAGGGATGTTCAAGAACTCTAATGGCTTCAATTAATTTCTCACACAGCTTTTCAAAGATGAGACAGGAGCACAAGTAAAGTGCCATGAAATGCTGTGGATTAAACTCCTGAATATATAATTTACTACTTCTGCATAGCAATTACTCACAGGTTTTCCAGGGAGAGGAAGAAAAGTCTGCTTATGTTTCAGAGAAATTAAGTCCTATGCTTCTCCAAATATACAAGAGGAAGTTCACCCAAATGTTTTGCTCCCTGAGGTATCCCCATTCCTGACACCACTTCTTTTACTGGGCTGTCCCAGGGCATAATTAAGCCCAGATCTTATCTTCCAAGGACAGCCACAGGCTATATGTTAGAAAATAAAATAGCTGGGGAACTAGAACAGTTGTTTGCAACATACTATTGTCTGGATCCTTGAAGCTTTACTACTGGTCTTTTGAGGAATGCACTGAAGTACAGAATAATAAAGTGTATTCATTTGTTTTTATTTTAGACTCCCATCTCTTCCTACTCTGAAGAGATGGGAGTCTAAAATAAGCCATATACAAGAAGAAAAAAGATGGAGGCAGACTCTTCTATTATTTAAATTTGTATTCAGCTCAGCAGTCTCTTTTGCAGAATAATTTACACCTGTATTTTGCAGCAGCGTGGGCCAGCACTCGTGGGTCTACAGCTGAAATTCAGAGAGGAGGTGTAAATACAGACACATGAACTACTTGTTTAGGTAGTTCAGATACTTGACTAATTGTGCTGATATCTACACTAGTAGTTCTGCATAGGAATAAATCACGTCTTGTAATTGTATGAGTATATTTTTATTTGTAGGAGCCACTTGGCTGTAAAAGTATAAATTCAATTATCTTTTTTTTTTTCTTTTTGTACCATGGCACATAACATGAAAAGAATATATTCCAACACAGGTATAAATTTCAGTTAGTTTTTCCAGCTTACCCTATATCTTGAACAATTAACACTGAATTGCATTTGCCATTTTCCAGAATGGAATCACTTTATACAGATAAGCACTGAAAAACTTGATATTTTAAATAGATGACTTTTGGTGTAGGACTGACTTGACTCAAATTAAAAAGGCATTTTTACTACTTTTGCCACATTTATTTTTAAAACTAAAATTTTAGTATCCAGTTTTTAGAAAGCTCATCTGTTTTCATCTAACAGTGGTGCAGGGGCATTTTGTCACACCGTGATGTACATTTCAGGAGCTCACACCCATCCTGTTGTCATTCAGTGATGAGCATAACTCACTCTGCCATTTCTAAATAGAATTAAGTGCATTTGGGACCGAGGGAGCACCAACATATCTTAAGAGCAGTCTTCTCTGACTTCTAATCTGTACATACATTGATTTTAATGGCTGTCTTAACTCTCCGCTCCCCACCAGTTTCTAAATTCAACAACTAAGAGAGATGATTGTAACATTCAGATAAAAAGAGGGTGTAGAGATGCAACATATCATCTTGGTATTTAGTGTAACATGTACTTTACAAGAGCTGCATTTTTATCCAGCACTGATTTACTCTGCCACTCTGCTAAGTTGTTCAATAAATACAGTATTCCACACAACCAGAACTCCTTAGATATGTATTACTGGGGCAGATTCTTTTCCCTCAGCAGTGTCTTAGAAAACTAAATATAGATGCCTAAAATGAAACCTAGTCATGAATTGCAAGTGTAACACAAACCAGCATTAAAGCCAGTGAGAGTTCTGGGCACTCAAGAATGAAGAATACTTTATATAAACCATCATAGACAAGAATCACATTACTAATTAGCAAGTGACCAAAATAAACAGGGATCAAGGATATTGTGGAGCTAAAACAAGAATCCCTACTCAAAATGCATGCCTAACTTTTTCCTGAATTCTTCAAGTCCAGTTGACCAATAATTTCTATTCTATTTCAATGGCTCATTCTGATTCCCTGTTTCTTGCAGGACCAGTAAATGTGGGGTATTTTCCAAGCTTCTAGGTAAATGGGTCTACTTCTCCTTTTCAGAGAAAGAGAGAGAGAACAGCTGTAAATCAGCTGGATGAAGCTCTGCATTGACTTTGCATGGTGGCCTGTCCCAAAACTCCCCAAAGCTGTCCTCCTCTGCCAGTTCTACTTGCAGGTGAAAGAGGCAGCTAGAGAACCTGCCAGAAGGACCTGTTAAACAGCAGGATTAACTTTCATTTCACAAGGTCCCAACAGTAATTTTTTGATTACTTTTTTTTTTTTTCAATACCATCTCTTCTATATTCACCTCTACTTTGTATTCTTAAAAACAGACAACCTTTGCCTATCAAAAAAGGGATCTGGTCTTGCATCCTCCCGTAGGCACAGCAGGCTCTTTGTGGCCTGTATGGCTGAGAATCCTGTTCTCCAACCAATGCCTGCTCTCAGATGTATAACTGCTTTAATGCAAAGTAAACCTCTCCTTTCCAATCTTTCACTCTGGAGAAAAAAGGGAGGTTGAAATTACAAATTCTTAATTCGCTGCCATATTAAACCTAAGACCTCTCCAACAGTTTACTTCCACCTTTTCACAACACTTTTCACACCATTCCTCTCCACACAAGCCCACACTTCTCTTGACTTCATTTACCCCTGGGAATCTTTCAGGAGATGGAACGGGTGCCAAAACATTGTAACCCACATGCCTTTCTCTCAGGAGCAGAGAAACAATGATGCTCTGGAGTTAGGGCTAAACATGCAAGATCACAAAGACCTCCTGCACTGCTGTCACTGGTGGGGCAGGTCTGGCAGCAGAGTTTGGATGAGCTGCTATGCCAAGAAGCCTCTTTTATACCTTTTAAAGGCCATTATGAGACTACCTAAGGTGCAGGAGACCAGCAAAAGACACAGAGTACCTTTCACATGCAAATGCAAGAATAGAAAAAGCTGCAGCTGGAGGCAAAGAGTCAGACTGAAATATAAGTGCCAAACCCTGGCAAACAGAGCCAAAAGCAGTGTGTGCCTGGCTCCAAGCACCCAAACTGAAGCTTTCTTGGCCCAAGAGATAATCAGTCCTGGGAAGACAACATGGAACTGTTTTAATGTCAGAAAAAAATCCTTTTTGCAACATTGATATCTTGTCAAGAAAACTGCTGTGATATGGAAGATGGATCATATGAAAGATGGGCAACAGCCCACAGACAGTGTATGGACTTCCAAGATTTCACCATAACACACTGGTCTTTGACAAGCGGAGGAGTAAACATGCCAGCAAAAATAGTTCTTCCTCCCAAGATGAGGCCAATTACACTCACTTTGTTCCAGGCCAACAGCTCCTGGTTTCCCCCAAGTTCTGACTCAGGGTTAGAGAGGTCACTGCCTCTTACAGACACTTTTCCTCACACTCTGCTCATCCAAGTTTCTGGCCAGAAGAGCACTGTGGCAGATTATTCCAGGTCTGAACCTGAGTGGGTTTTAGCATGCATCAATCAATCCAGTGTGATGCTTTTGTCCTGGTGAGCAAACCTTGAAAAGCTGCGAGCCTCACTTCTGGCAGTTTGCATCTTCTTTTGCACCAGTGCCATAGTCAGATTCGGTGTCACAGCCTTGGTTTCAACCCACTCATTTATATACATCCTGTGGTTTCTCCAGGCAACATTAGGCACATATAATCCCTCCTCAAAACAGGAGCTGCACTAAACATTATAGTATTTAGAACATAAATATGAAGGAAGTATGCCTTCAGATTGCTGTGGTACAGCATACAGCCCAATTAGACATACATAGAGTACTACGTTCTTTTAAAATCCTAATATTTTTTTAAAATGTATTTTCAGGATATTTCCATTACCTAAACAAGCTAGCTAAAGAACTGACTTGAAAACATTTGGATCTGGACATCTACTACAAACATTACATCGCACTCTCTTCTAGTTAAGAATATACAACAGCTGATATAAATCCACAAAGCTTCCTTGATTTCAGTGCAGCGGTGCCAATTCATAATGTACAAGGATTTAGCTGTACTGTTCCAGCTAAAAACAAAAATTTTATTCAAGCTGTCCAAATACACTTTTGACTCACATTTAAGAAAGAAGAAAAGAGACAGACATGTTTTGATGAGATTAATAAAAAAGAGGTACCTCCTCCTTTCCCACAAATGCATATTTGTACTGTACTGACAACCCTCCAAGTCCTACCTTTGTCTCAAAGGAGTAACATGGAATAACCTCAACCTACTTGCAGAACATTCCTGTCTCTCTTCAGATCATTCTCTCACCTCAAATATTTCCTTTTGATGCCTCAGGACACATAACACCAGCTTAGGAAAGGGGTCTGTCACCTGTGACCTTTAAAACGAACCTACTCAGAAAGATGGAAAAAAACCCAGCAGACAGCAAAAAGCTTTGTCAGGAATTTGGGTGTAGGAAGCAAAACAGGTACTTACCAGTGTTCAGTGTCCTTGCTTCACAGGCAAAGCTGTGTGCAGGGGCACATGAATTCTGCTTCCAAGTCATACGGGAGGTCTCAAGTCTTCCCTGCCTGTTGGGATCCTGTAACAAAAACTTCGGTCACCCTGAAACACATTTCTGACTGCTGACTTCTCTTACAAGACTGTGAGAAGAGCTGGACTGCTGAGGATGGACAAGATAAGCTCCTTCTCTGCCATGCCCAAAACACAGTGTTCGTGCATTTGACACATACATACACATTTTTTTCAGAATAAGGTGCTACTTCTGTCATTTTGTCAACACAAAGTCTAAAAAGGTGATTAAGAATAAGTGTCTTCACTTGTAATCTCAACACAAAAGTCTTAGGGCTGGGTTGAGCACCTGGTAATGTTTTCTCTGGGCTACCAAGCAAAGAAATCACAGATCACATACCCAAGGAGCTATTTACTGGTTTCTTTCTTTAAGGAAAGAATCATATAAGAAAATGAACTTGCAAAACAACATTTATTTTCTCTTGCTTCGCTTTAATTAGATTACGCTATTTGGGTTTAAAATACTTAGCTAAACTATCTGTATCCACCAGCTACAGATTTTTGTTATAGAATGTAAATGGCATATTTAAATGTTATTAGCATACAAACTAAATTACTTTTAGAAAGAGCTGACTCTACAGATATTGTGTTTTCATTTTTAAATATAGATACCAATTCACACAGTTTTAATTCCTCTACTTTCTTGTAGCTAGTAAACAAAAAATTTCTGATGTTTCTTTTCCTTCATCTTGTTTGGGGAAAACCAAAAAAGCTCAACAACAAAAAACATCAAACACTCCAAATTGCTGTGTTACTTCCTCACTTCAAGCCCAGGCTATTAAATTAACAATAATTATTATCTAATTACCACTGCCATTAAAGGGAATCCCACCACTGGTTTCAATGAACTAGGAATCAGACAATGAAGCCAGTTTCCACGTTTGTTACAAAGTTTGAATTAATAAAAAGTTGATTAACACTGCATAGAAAGATGCTCAAACCAGATCCTAATACTTAC
The DNA here is from genome assembly GCF_031753505.1 of Anomalospiza imberbis. NCBI lineage: Eukaryota > Metazoa > Chordata > Aves > Passeriformes > Viduidae > Anomalospiza > Anomalospiza imberbis. Next base: position 39,876,504 of record NC_089684.1, on the reverse strand, counting down.
ACTGAACACAAACAATGGGAAATATGAGTTACACAACAGTTCCACTTTTAATTTGCCAACTGAATCCTGTATTATGAAAAAATATTATTATTCAGCATCTAAAACAACTGGAAGTGAGATCAGTCAAATCCAGAATTTGCTGGGGAAAATGGAGAAAACTTGAGGGGAAAAACACAGAGTCTTTAGACTTGTTTTTCCCTTAAAAACACTGTCAGATGAAACAGTCTCATCAATCCTGCAACACAGCCTGACATGTTAATTAACAGTTATGAGGATAAGGAGTATTAATTTACTGTCCCTGCACTTTCAGTGGCAAACAGAAAAATTTTATCTGTAATTTCCCCTAGAAACTGAGAGCCTGTTTTCCCTATGTGCTCTTGGAAAAAGTTCAAAGCAAATTAGCAAAAAAAGCAACTTACTAAATACAAAAAATATACCCCATTCAAATGACTTGAGCAATTTCACTGTCTACAGTCATTTGAAGACTGAATCCTGAGCTGCACTGAAAGGGAGGAAAAAGAAAGATCTTGAAAAGTAACTTGGCCTTACCAAACTCTGCCTCAATATCTGCAAACACACAGCTGTCCTTGACTTCAAGTCAATGCTGTACATAAACCTGCCACCATTCTCTGACCCCTGAGCCACAAAAATAGGAATTCCTCCAAAGACAAAGATGGGTTATTTATCAAAAAAGTTATTTCAACTGCACACATACACTTAATTTACCTGCTGAACCATGCTAATCTTTAGTCTGAAGTAAAGAAACATGATTTGATTTCTGTTCTCATTCAGAAGCAAGATTTACAAAACATCACTTTGTTTGCTTATCAGGGTTCTTTTCATTGACTACACTTCTTTTTAGCTAACTTCAAACCACTGTGAGCAAAAGAGAAAACAATGGCTGACAACCAAAGCACAGAAGGGCTTTTTTTAATTTTAAGAATAAACTTAAATTTGGAGTTTTGGGCAGATCATTTTGCCAGAGATTGTGTTTTCTATGATATTTTCAGTCAATTTCTCCAGCTTCCCACCACATATACATAAATCAGACACACACTTTCTTAATTATTGCAGGGAGTGGCATTATAAATCTCTGCTTTTCTCAAGATCTACAACCTCATAAAATTAGAATAATGTGCATCATCTCTCTTGCATAGCTTCTGGCATATCATTTTCACCCTCCTTCCAGCATAATTGAATACTCTGTGGGATATTTGTAGTAATAGTCATCAGTCTCTCTAATTAAAGAAGTCTGGAAAAAATATGGCAGTTTAACTATCAGATGCCTTTTCATAAAAATAAATGTTAATGATTTTCAAGTACATATGATGTTCTTAACATTATTAAACTTGGGATATGTTGGTCCCATTTGTATATGGAGCCATCAGGACAGGAGCTAAAACTGTTTGGAGAAAATAGGAGTAATTTACAGTGAATTTTGTGACATTTCCCTATCACCACCATACCCACATAAAAAACAGCATGGACAAGGGCTGCTCTCAAGTGAGTTACCCCTGCCCCTTTTAATTACCTAATAAACCTACACTGTAACTCTGTAAGCATAACCTCTGAATACCAGGTGGTATTTAATTACACAAGCAACCCCACTGATTTTACTCATATTTAACAGGGGTAAGGGTCTATTCCTCACAGACAAAAATTTAGAAATCTGGAAGTTACCTTGCTTTCCTGTTTTAGTTCTTGGTTACCAAACATTTTACTGATTTGTTAATTGCCTTCCCACAACAAATGCAGATGCATTCTATTCAAAATTCTATCTCAGAGCTGCTATCAGCTGAGTTTAAGTTTCTATTTGAGTACAAGCTACTATTTCTATAGAGTTGCTTCTATTACAGAAACCATAGAAAAAAGGCTGCTTACCAAATGTGGTAATAAGCACTGAAGAGAAACCTTGGGCCTTAAGATAAACACAGTGTAATATAAGTTTGATTGAAATTGACTGGAGATGCTACCACTCAGAATTACTCTGAATTCAGCAGAGTAATTCAATCTTGACCAAAAGAACAAAGAAACAAAAGAAACTCTTTGCATAGTACTTACCAACTTCTGTGGGGTTAGTTCTAATGAATGTGCTCCCTGGGAGAGTAAAGCACCACAACATACACAGCTCTGAAATTTCCAAAACCCAGATCCAAGCCATGCTTTAGAAATACACTGCCAGCAAAACTGCTCCTTTGAAGAACCCAGCTTTGATTTTCACCAAAATTTTTATGACTTTAGAAGCCTCTCTTCTTACCTCCCTACACTGAGTGTAGCTACCACCATGTTCACTGCCCAGTGTATTTGATCAGCAAATTGCCAAGCTCAGCAGAGATGCAGTAGAAATTAAGGTAAGAGGACACTGATTTTTCCAAGAGCTTCTCCATGACAAATACGGTATTTAATAAAATGATTCGACTGCCCAACCTGGAATTTTATGCTCCCTCTGAGCATGACATATCTTGCACCTATGAAGTTAATCAAATGCCAATGTTATTTTTGCTTTTATTACCCAGGACCAGCAGAGCAGTTTCAGGAAAAATAATTTATACCGACTGTTTCCAGTTAAAGGAAATTCAAAGTCTTCAGACAGTGTTTTTTATTTCTGGTGCTTGAATTCTCAAAGAAATAGTGAAGTATAATTGATACCATATGCTTTTTATTGTTTTCCACATGAAAGAATCACTATTTCCAGTGGATCACTGAATTCTGCTGTGGCACGGTGCCAAATCATCAAACACCAAGGTCACATGCAATGAAGGTAGTGTTCAAAGCAGGAATAGCATGTATCATATCTTGGAGTTGAAGGTTTATTCAGTTTGTCTGAGTATACCCAGAAAAGAAATTTTCTGGGGTTTTCTGCAATCTACAAAGCATCTCCTTGTAAATTATGGGCACAAGACCAAGAAAATGTGCAAATATTCAGCGCAAAACAACAGGATTACAAAACACTTTCAGTTCAAAAAGTATGATGATTCAGATGAACATCAAAAAGCCGATGTTTCAGACACTTCAGAAATGTTAATAACCATCAAATCTGAAATTAACTGCACCGACCATATTTCAGGAATATCACTGACACAGAAAAATTGTTTCTTTGTCCCACAGTTGTGCCCGCAGAACACCATGTTTGTTTTAAGCATCATGATTGTTTTAAGTATTAATTTAATCTGCTTTACTTGTCTGCTTCAAAAAATCACAGCTAAAGGGCTATTTTTATAAAATCCTGCAAATCTTTCTACTTTGGGAAAACAACCCCACTTTTCACTTTTCCTGAAAGTCCACAGCAGCCTAAGTAACTGGATCTTTTTATCATTTTCAACTGATTTTGTGATACTACTTCCCACCTTCTGCTGTATCATTTCAAGCTGAGAACTTCTCGAAGGAGAACATCACCTTGATGATATGCGTCTTACACAATGGAGAAATTAGACACATATCCAGGAACTACAATTCCAGCAGCACGGGGCAATCAAAAACCAAGGTGTGAGACTACCCACAAAGTCATAGCAGTGGCTTTTAGCTTGAATAAGGCTTCAAAAAAGCTTCCTTTCTCTCAATGTTTGTTCTTCACATCATAAAAGGAACAATGTAACACAGGGAATGACCAAGCATCAGGAATAAATCTTGAGTTATAAAGTCTGAACTGCTTACAGGGATATTGCACATGCACTCGCCATCAGCACAGCAATTTCTCTTTTTTGTGTCATATACAAAACCATTTCTAAAATAATGGACATATCACCATAAGAATTCACCAAAGGCTGCAGAACCAAAAGTTCCACATAACAATTCATTATGCCAATAATACCAAAAGAAGTTAAATTGGCGTATTTTATCCAATGGTAGGACTTTTGTAGAGAAACAGGAACACAGACAGATTTTATCTGTCTACTTCTCAGGCAGGAAATTTAATTTTTCACCTTCTGGAAAGGTTTCAGTTGCAAAGACTTCTGAAGGAACATAATGACAGTACGACCTAAATTGATGGTTTTAAAGAGAGGAAATACTAAATTTATGGCAAGGACTATGCTATAATCCAGTATTCTTGGCCTTTGTTAGAGGCAGAACAAGCATCACCCCAGGGCTTGAATGATGCTGGGGACAATCTGAGAATCTGTCACCATGGCTCCTCCAGGTCACAGATGAATTGACAGAAAAAGCAACCCTCCATAAAAACAAGAGCAGGCAAAGAACTCTGAGAAAGAGTCACCTTAGTTCTTTCTGCAAAAAAATACAAAATGGCAATCTTGTTGTTTTAAACTTTTCCCTATTTTTTGCCATTCTGCATACTCTCTTTTTCATATATAACTTAGCCATGAAATTAATTTCTGAGAACATCACAGGGAGTTTCTGGAATCTGCTGGCAGAATAGAGGTAGCTCAGGATAGAACAAGGCACCCAACATTTCCTACAACAAAATGAAAACTTGTAGCAGTCAGAGGCCCTGTAAGGCCTCCTTGACGGTTACCCGCCTAAGACAAGAAATGCAGAGTCATGATGAGTGGACCAAAGTAGCTCCTTTTCCGTCTTCGGACCCTTGTTATCTCTCTGTAATGCTATAGGTCGTATTCTCCTCAACCCTGGCCATTGGACAACTTCCAACACCCCAGTAGCCTACTTAAAGCCCCATCTCTGCCCAGTTTGATGGAAGAGCTGCCACTGGAACCCTTCGCAGGACCTACTAATAAAGACACCGCTGCGGAACTCTACACAGACTTCTCCTCTCTCTAACCCTGCGTCTGCCGAGGCACCTTTGCGAGCACAGAGCTGGAATCACTTTAGAGCTGAACTCACAGAGCTGGAATCACTTAACAGTGCTCGCTTAGGTTGCTTGTGGCTGGGAGCTAGCCCGAGGGACGCAGAGAGGTTGTGCCTCATCCGCACAGCACTATCCGGGACACCTACCGCGGCAGCTGCCCAGGGGGCCAGACGGACCCCCGGGGCCCCAGGCCGTGATATGTGGCACCCGAACAGGGACTCTTTTGAGGGTTTGATGTGTCCTTTCTACAACTGATTGTCCTGTAGGATTTGCTGGTATGCCTTCCTTGTGTTCTACTCCCCATTCACTGAAGAACTCTTTTAACTTTCGAGAGGTATAGGCAGGTCCATTGTCTGTTTTGATTTGTTTTGGTACTCCCAGGGTAGCAAATGCAAGGAGGAAGTGCTTTATAGTGTGCTGTGTAGTTTCTCCTGGATGAGCTGATGCAAATACTGCTCCTGAAAATGTGTCGACCGATACATGCACATATTCTGACCTTCCAAAAGGTGGGAAGTGAGTTACGTCTGTCTGCCACAGCTGGCAGCTGTTCAGTCCTCAGGGATTGACTCCTGTCCCCATCGCGGGTATCTGGTAATTTTGACAGTTTGGGCAAGTGGCGACAATAGCTTTTGCTTGATCTTTTGAAAGCTTGAACATTCTAATAAGGGCAGGTACATTTTGATGGTAAAATGCATGTGACAACTTTGCCTGGGCGAAGATGTCAGGGATGTTAGCAGTTTCTATTGCCATGGCCAATGCGTCCGCTTTCCTGTTCCCTTCTGTGATGAAACCCAGGAGATCAGTGCGTGATCTCACATGTATTATATGGTAAGGTTTCTTTCTATGAGAGATTAAGCGTGTTAATGCTGAAATCAATTGGTGTAACTTTGGATTGGAAACCTCTTTGAGAAGAGCGTGTTCTGCTCCCATAGCTATACCTGCGACATACGCAGAATCTGTGACCAGATTAAAGGGTTTATCTTTGAATTTTTCAAAGGCTCTGACAACAGCGGCTAATTCTGCAATCTGTGGAGATCCCTCCACTATTTAGATGTCAGATTCCCAATTTTGAGTCCTAGGGTCCTTCCAAGTCATTACAGATTTGTGGGAAGACCCTGAGCCATCTGTAAAAATTGTTAGAGCTTTGAGTGGTGTTTTACTTTGGACTAATTTTGGGGTCAGATTAAAGACTGCATTAAAAAGTTTATGTTTTGGGATATGAATGGAAATTTGGCCTGTATAGCTGTCTAGGGCAAATTGGAGGTTTTCATTGGTCTGGAGCAAATGTTCCAGATCCCCAGTGGTCATTGGCAAATATATGCATGTGAACTCACACCCAGCAAGGGAGCGGAGGCGAGTTCTGGCTTTTTTTATTAAATGTCCCATTATTTCCTGGAAGGTAGTAATTGTCTTTGAAGGCTGGTTGTTTGTAAAGATCCATTCCAGTATCAATAAAGGGTCTCGGAGTTGAAGATCCCATTGGAAAATCAGTCCATAGAACCGAGGTGTTTTTCCGAGGATGACAAACTGGAAAGGCAGCTTGGGCTCGAAGCGATGGGCTTGGCGTGAAGACAGGGCTTCTTGGACCTTGGTGATGGTGTCTTGGGCTTCTGTTGTGAGCGTGCGTGGAGAGCATGCATGGCAACTAGGTCCTCGTTGCCATGGAGGAGGTTGAACAGGGGAGCGAGGTCCTCTATTGTAATTCTTAGCAGGGGGTGTGCCCAGTTGATGGATCCACACAGACTGTGTAAGTCTCTCAGGGTTTTTGGGTCGTCTCGGATGGCAAGTTGCTGGAGTACAATTGTCCTTTCTCGGATCAGGAATCCAAGATAAGTCCATGGGTTGGTGTATTGTATTTTGTCCTCACGGATCTCGAACCCTGCTTTTTCTATGGTTTCGATTGTCCCTTTGACTGCTTTTTCTAAGTAAGTTTTTTCTAATGCACAGACCAGGATATCATCCATATAGTGGTAGATGATTGCCTCTGGAAATAGATTTCGAACAGGAGCGACGTACCACTGGCATATAGTAGGCGAGACCTTTAATCCTTGGGGGAGATACAACCAATGGTATCTTTTGAGTGGAGCCTCTCAGTTAAGAGAGGGAATGGAGAAAGCAAACCGTGGAGCGTCCTGGGGGTGCAGCAGAATGCTGAAGAAACAGTCCTTGATATCTATGATGGCAAGTATCCAGTCTCGAGGCAACATAGATGGTGAAGGTAGTCCAGGCTGGAGGGGGCCCATATCCTCTACGACTGCATTAATTTTGCGAAAGTCGTGGAGGAGCCTCCATCTGTCTGTCCCAGGTTTCTGCAGTACGAAGACTGGAGAATTCCAAGGGCTGGTGGTCTCGACGATGGGACCTTTGGTGAGCTGTTCTTCCACAAGGGCTTGTAGTGCGTGCAGTTTTACTTTAGAAAGGGGCCACTGGTCAATCCAGATTGGGTCTTGGCGTTTCCAGGTGAGCCGAGGGGTATCTGGTAGTGTGCGCTCCTCAGTGGCCCCAGTCAGAAATCCTGACTGGGAGTATGTAGGGAAGCTCCCCATTGGGATAGGACATCCCTGTCCCAAAGGGTGATGGGGGCTCTTACCACAAATGGGTGGATGGTTGCCAGCTTGCCTTCAGGCCCTTCAATGAGAATGTTGTGTTTGCTTCGCATGGACACTGTGGCTCCACCGATCCCTGAAACCATTCCTGCTACCGGTTGTAGTTCCCAGCGAGCTGGCCATTCCGAGCGAGCGTTGATGGTCACATCCGCACCAGTGTCCAGCATCCCTGGTAGGTGGATCTTTTCTCCTCTGTAGGATAGACCGTACTTGATGGTAGGCTTACTTGGTCCCACAACTTGTGCCCACATTGCTGTTGGGTTGAGAGGAAGCTGTTCCCTGTGATTCTTTGGGAGCAAAAAGGCTTGTGCGATAGGAGTTCCCTTTGAAAGAAAAAATGGTAAGTCCGTGCAGTACAACTGGACAGAGATTTCTTGTCCTGGGTGCACTGTTTGCACTTCTGGAACAACAAAGATTTCCTCTGGGCCATGGAGAGTGTCCCTTATAATTAAAATGTTAAAAGGACCACCTTTTGGCCCATGCTTGCCTGTGGGAACACGATAAAAACTTAAACACCTCAGAAACATTACTTTTTCCTTTCCCATGATGGTCAAGGCAGGAATGAGAATGCTTCATTTTTTCTTGAAGGAGGAGAAAAACTTCCAGACACTTTTCATTCTGATGAAAGAATCAGAGATTTATCCAACTGTCATCTCTACAGAGCAGTATCCGTTGTAAGATGCAATGCAAAAATAGCAGTAGTATGCATATGAGATGCAAATAAAATTTTTACCTATCAAATATGTACAAATATAAGTCAAGTGCTAATACCTACCTGCTAAGGTTTTACACTCAAGAGGACATTTAATATTTGTCTATTTTTTTTAGTTTGTTATGAGTGCAGTATTACCCTTGCAGCTATCATATTTTTCTTCTCATTTATTCCCTTTTTTTGTTGTTTTTAAATTACACATTCCTGGGTGTCTGCCTAAGGGAATTTGGACATTCTCAAAGAATGGGGGATTCTTAGGTCTCTCTCAGCAAGGGGAAATAAGGCATGGTTTTGCTGGAAATTGCTTTAGAGAAAATAAAAGGACTAGGGAGGAATCTGAAGTATTAAAACCCATGTAAGTCCAGCTCCCTGTTGTGAATTCAGCAGCAGTTTAAAGGCAGCTTTGGTCTGTGTCTTGCCCTCATTTTCTAAAATAACTTGTATTTATGTTAAACACATACCAACTTCACCCCGTAAAAATGTTTAAACCTCTCACAAATGAGCTTCTGTATAAATACTGTTGGATAAACAATACTCAAAGAAGCTGAGACACTGTAACAAATAATTTGAGTTGATGGCTACAGCCATTAAATGCTTTTGCCAGGGGCAAATAAATTAATAACCTTGCTGTTGTACTGTAACATCTCTAATGCAAAATGCTTGTCTTTACTATTTATTTAGACATGTGCGATGAGACATGAAGCCACGGTTTCTGTAAAATCCCCTGAAGGAAGCTTATAGAGCCAACACATCGGGGTCTGGAGTTTGGTTCTGATGTTGTGTTCTTGTATGTGTTTCCAGCTCTACATATGTAACATAAGAAGCAAAACAATTCAATTCTCCAGCAGAAATTTTGCTGCTTGGCTTGAGACATAGCAAGGCATTCATTAGTTTACTGTCAACTCCTATATCCTGTCTCCTTGAAAATTTTATTTGAGGGAGGCACTAGCAGCAATACGTGCTGATGATGAGTGCATTCCACTCCTTCAGGTGTACTCTGATGATTCACTATGCTAAATGTACTTTCAAGGTTTATAGCCTTTGTTTCCATATATTGTTATGTATGTCCCACAGATTATATTCCCTCTTGTAGCACAGAACCCATCTGGAAATGCTTCCAGTTGTACAGAGTTCCTATTTCTTTGCTGAATATATTCAACAGAATGGCCAAGACAAATGGGAGGAAGCACAAACTTTTAAAAATAAACAAATGGAGTGCAAGACAGTTCTCAGCTTTGCACCACTTGTTCAAACCCAGCTACACAACTGAATTAACAACATTTTTGCCAGACATCTGAGGATTCTCTGCTTGTTCATTTACTTCTGTTTACAGTGGAATATTTAACACGCTATCAGTTCTGTGGAAAGGGCAATGCAATTTCACCTCGTTACTGCTGCACATCCATCGTGGTCAATTCTTTTCTTTGTGCTCCTTCGCAGCCTGTAACAGCTCTGGACTTCAGGGCCAACAGCACGAATGCAATTATCCAATCTCTCCAGTTACTTCACACTCTCCTGTGAGAATATTCTGAGCCGTCTGCTGTCAGCACCAGCAGGCCTGAAGTCCCTGGAAGCATGTAAATTACCTCAGTGTCAAAGAACACAAAAATCCCTTTTCCTAAATGTTGGTCACAATGTGGCCTTGCAAGTCACAGCTCTCACAGTCCCAAACACAGTCCATGCCCACATGTCATCATGAGAGCCAGAAGCTGCACGGTTCTAAGATACTAGGTTTTTTACTTTAACTTATTTTCACCATGGATCAGTGCAGATAATGAGTGAGTGTGCTGTCCATTTTTAAAAGGTGTGCGTTTCCCTGCTGAACTCTGCTTTAGTACTTGAACACAATTAAGCACAGGGAAGAGACAGCCCATGTGAGCATGAAGGAATGATTCCCTGAGACAGTCACCACTGTTAACAGATGGAGCAGAACTGTCACCAAAGCAAGTGAGACTTAAATCCCAGCTGGAAGCCCAGGAATCCCACAAATCCCTTCATCCAGGACACAGATGACGAACTAGTTGCCCACCTGCCAGCTCTGCCACACTGTGGGGAAGATAATCCTGACCGTTTTTGCATTAAACAGCTCCAAGCTTCAGATACATACAACTGGCTCAGTGAGTCTCATCAAGGACCTATAGCTGGGACTAGAGGTGGTCAGAGGTGGATTTTGGATTTATTTCATTTATTTTTCCTGAAAAAGGTAGTATTTCACTGCCATAGAGGCTAACAAAAAAAGACCCAGGTGCCAGAGCATGCCTTGTTCACTTTACTGAACAAGCAGAGCACCAGTTTGGGACTTTGGAATACTGCCCTGTGACAAGGGTCTAACATTCTTCTCCAGAAACCCTCTGCTTAGCTTAGGGCAATAAAGATTGTAGAGGAAAAATAAATCAAAATGCCATCGCTCTCTCTGGAATAAGAAAGTATTAGAAAATTACACTACAATACCAACAGAGAAGATCAAATTCAATTTTGGCATCCAGAGCAAAACTCTGCAACACTAGCAGAGTTTTTGGCTCTCTTTCAGCTTATTTAGACAGTAGCACTGACTCTGCAATTACATTTTTCAGTATGGAAAAGTAGTTATTATCTCTCCCTCTTTTATTCACATTTGTCACAGCAACTTCCAGTCAAGCACAGAAACATTATACAAGATAGATGTGACTGAGCAAATCTGAAACTCAATATCACTTTTTCTTCCCTTTCAAGACAGAAGATAAAGACAAAAAATGCTCCTGGAAGATTAATTTGATTAATAAAGACAGCTGCAAGCTCAATGCTGAAAAAAAGCAAAACTCTTCCTTTGATCCTTTTACTAGGAACTGTATCACTATAGACTGATAAACGTCCCATTTTTCTAACAAAGTAACATGAAGGAAACAGCTCAGATATGCATTGTTATGTTTGCAGAGAACCTAGTAAAAAACTCAGATAATCTAGAAATGTAATACTGTGTTAATGAGGAACTATGGTTGATAAATATTGATGATACTGGAAAGCTGTAGGAGAAATAGTTCAACACTGGCACTGTCCAAGCCAATTAGAAAACTCATCTGATTGCACTAATCCCCAGAATAGGAAACCATATCAGGGATTTCCAGCTAATAGCCTTCCTAACTGAAACTGAAAAGGTAGCAAAAGCTCAGGGCTGTCAGACTGCACCAAGGATTTCCACCCAGGTATAGGAAGGTCAAATGGGTTTTTGTAAGACGGGTGCTAAAAGCATTGTTCAAGGAATAATGCAGTTAATGCCTGAGCTCTGATCATCTGAATACTCTTCAGAATCCTCTCACAGGTTTGCATAAAACCACTGAACAGTCCTTATAATATCTTGTAGTAGTTCTCCAACAAATAGTGCCTGGGACTGACAGCATCCATAAGGCTTGAAATACAGTGCCCTGGTAAAAGAGGAGACATAAATCCTGTTCTTTTCTGCAAAACCATGAGTGCCTCAAGGATGTCTGCTTCCTCTTCTTTTAACTTCTCCATGGAGACAGGCACTACTTATGCATATTATGTCCATATTCTATTTTATGCTACAGATAATATATTGCTAGTGTGATCTTCAGGTAAGCAGAACAGCTACAACCAATGTCATAGCTAACATGACACGATTGAGAGGAATCATAAATATGCTTTCAGGGCTTTTCTGTACTTTATCTGTTCTAGTTAACTTTGGTAAACATTCTTCATTCATATATTGTATAAACTATACCAATATTTTTCAATCATGCGCAATGCTGATTAAGCATACTGTGGACTAAAATAGCAAAAGATGTGGGGTTATAATAGGATAATGACAAGAGAGTACTGAAATCAAGAATACCTGCAGACAGGTAACAAACCAGTAATTTTCATCTGTTTTTTGGAGATCAGCATCTATGTTCTCACCATATATTTTATCCTTATTTTCCCTTTTCCCTCCATTCTTGCAACACCAATTGTCAAGCAATGCTTTTGGTCAGCACGCACCAGTAACTACATTTTTCCATGTGGAATTCCTGCACACACATTTCCTTAGCAGTTCCTGACAGGCTGCCTGTGTACCAAGTATTTCATTTCAACTGTTCCACCTGCTGTCTACAAAATAACCACCAACAAAAAATTTTAAAACACCCAATTATTATTGCCCAATCTCAACCTCCATTACACCCAGGAGTCTCCCTGATGTCTTTCATAGGAACAGGCTCTGGCCAACAGAGCATTTTTGAAAATCCCCTCCTCAGCAACAGGAGGGAAGCACAAGCCACCATAATCAAATTAAGAAAGATCAGAAACACATAAGCAGCCTGTTAGCCAGGTTTTTTCCAAATTAAGACCCACACCCAGCAAAAACGATAGAGAGACCGACCTCAGCCCCATATGGAGATGATCACAGGAGTGAGGGCAGCATCCCTAAATAAATCCTTATGTACCCTCCAGAAAGACTGCACAAGGCAGTGCACAGAACAAAAAGAAGCCACAACAGCACTTTGTTCCATATTCTTCCAGGAATATATTCTCTTTGGTTTGAAAGCATTCAAGTCTTCTTTACCTTCTCATTACTTGCTCTCAGATAACCAAGCAAGACACGATTATTAAATCTGCAGATGAACTCATATTACAAGAATTTAGTGTTATGACAGAAAGACAAACTTTCCTGCTATTGCCTGTTTTTCTGCTAATTGTTCTGATTTCCATTTTTTTCCGGCAGAAAAAGCAGTCACACAAACAGTGTGAGTAAAAGGGATTGTAAAAAAAAAAAAAAAGGATTCACACCAGCAGTGGAAACCATCCTCCAAACAGCACAATATTCCATTAGAAAAGCAAGGCTTCCTAAGTGGTGATAATGTACAACAGAGCACGGGAGTCACTCGTGTAAGCTGCTGCTGCTGCTGTGGAATTGCTTGGAAAATGTTTCTTTCCCCTCTGGCAGGCTGCATTCATGCTGTGAGCTGAACAACCAAGCTTGAATTGGGAATTCTGCCTGCAGCAAAGGCACGTATCACACAAAGGAATAAATAAAACCTCAATTTTCTGTCCAAAACCAAATCTCATCAGGAAACTTTCTCTCAACCTTTGCACAGAGTGCAAGGGCTCACTGTGGGCAGCACTCAGTTGTGTAAACAGAGGGGTGCAGTGGCATTTTGGCTGCCCCGAGCCGTATCTCTTGTCTCCATGAGGCTGACAAATGAGCCAGGACCTCGTGCCCTTCTGGGTAAATGCAGGCCCAAGTGAGCTGTCCTGGGGCATCTTCCAGAGCACAGCAGGGATAAATGCTCAGGAAACCAAATCCCACCCACAGTGTGCTACTCAGCAGTATCAGGGCCTGCAGCGTTGGGTCTGTTACAAGCAATTCATCTTATTTGCTGGCTGTTTTTTGTGATGGGAACAATCTGACCAGAGCAGGTACAAAAAGATGAAGGAGGAAAACAGAGAATATAGACTGAAGTGTAGAGTCCTGAAATATCCAGACAGGGATCCCAAGGCAAAAACAATCCTGCCGGCAAGGCTCTCCTTCCCAGGCATCTGCTCCTCCTATTGTAATTCACATTTGCATTTAATTTCTGTCTCACCTTGCAGCATGGAGCAGTATCTGAGTGCTGCACAGTGGTAACAGGTGGTGATAATCCCACAGATTTCCTTCAAGATATTATGGGAAATTAAGTTTTCACTGCCTGGCCCACGCTACTCATGGAAGAATGTGCAAGAGTAAGGAGGGCAGCTGGGTGGGGAAGATCTGCTTCTAATTAGAGGGGAAGAATATTGTGCACTTTGCATGAAGGCTCCAAGACCAGAAATTATCCTATGCCAATGCTGGCATCTGCCTCTGAATTTTAATCTTACTGACTCCACAGCCACCTAATTCCACCTGATGTACTTAGGGGCAGCTGACGCTCTGCTCTCCTGTAATAGAATACATGTTCTATTACAGCAATGCTCAGCCATTTCGGAGGCACTGTGCTCTTCCTGCACTTGGAAAAAAGTCATTCCAGTGAAAATGAAGAATTTCTCTCTTTGTTCTTTCCAAGGACAGAGAACAACACTAATGTCTTGAAGATATCAAAAGACTTAGCTCCTGAGTTAGTTCAGAATGATTTTCTAAGAGCTCACCACGGCTGATAGTCAAAATAAATTAAACTGCAAACAATGTTGTACAGAGGTCCTCAGTTAAACTGCCAGTTGCATCTAAGAAAACAGGCATTACACATCTATATGCCATAAATTCCCCAAAGTTTTCCATTGCTGCTTTAGAGTGGAAGCTCCACTAAACTCAGGAACCTAGACAGAGCCATAAATACAGCAGTGAGGTGCAATTAAACACCTCCCAGTGTAAGCCATGAGTTTTACACTCATTTTGCAGCAGTATAAAACAGTTACATCCAGCACAGGCAAGCAGTGAATCAGTCATTCTGTACTGCACTGGTGCTCAGGCAACAGGAGCTATCTGACAGTCAAGGGAATCTCATTTCATTTCAAGGAGAGGATAATGTTTTGTCCCCTCTCCAAGGAAATCTCAGAGGGATTTATGTTCCAGAATGGACTCCAAAGCAAACATCCAAAGTGATGATGCACTGAATTACCTTCAAACCTGAAAACCACAGTAGTTTAAACTGCAGAGCCCGTTCCCAGTTTAAGGTCTGAGCAGTGGGATTGCTAACTCAGGCCAAGAGCTGGGCTCTGATGCTCCAGGGATCAGTGCTAGTTTATCTACACAGTACTGAGTCGCACATTATGGCTGTTCCAAGCCAGAGCAAACTCAGAGGTCTTTGCAATCCTTTTCCACTTACTTTTGTCCTAACTTTTGAGTGCAGGCCTATAAAGAAACCGAAGCAGCAAACGTAGAGGGGTGAATGTCATCAAGCAGCAAGGCTCAATAGGTAGGCAGTCTGCTTTCTTCAAGAGAAGAGATGACAAACTCAGAGCATGCTGATCTCTAGTAGTTTTAACTAATGTAGAATGACTTTGTGCATTTTAATACAACTGCAAATGGCATCAGAATTCTTGCATGCAACCCCTGATACCATTCAGGAGGTAAAAACAAGAAAAAATTCTGAACACCATTCCAAACATTATTTCATTAAATGTATACCACCATGTGCACAAATGTAACAAAACTGATAAAGGAAGTAAACCAGAAAGTAAATTCATCCAGTTATTTGCAAAGGTGCCATTAATGCTAAATCTCCTCAAGTCTGGACCCACTTTCAGAGGCTCAAGTTGAGTATGTTGATTCCAAGAGGCTGATGTTTGAGGCTACAGCCAGAAAAAGAGAGACATTACCAGCTCCATGTCCCTGTCTGGGCAGAAGGCATATGAGAGCTTTGATGCAGATGCAGACTACATGCTGCTCAATCTCATGTCAGGGTTCCAGTTCTCTTTGCTTCTGGCTTTACATGCAACACATGTTCAGTTGTTAGAGGTTTTCTGTGTATTACCTCACTGTAACAAGTGACCTCATGAACTTGCACTGCTAATTCAAAAGGATTAGTGACATTTGCTCGACATTGCTTTGAACTTACTTCTACTAAAGGATGGGCTGTTGAACAGAAGTACATCCTCCTGCAAAAATAATAGAAAATAGGCTTTGGTATCTGTTAAAAACATGTGTATCTGCAGGAAGCCTCCTGTTACATGAGGGAATGATTTCTGATAACGCAAAGAACTTTGATCAAACCCTTTTTCTCTGTTGAAATACATTGACCCCTATTGTCTTATGCAGATCCAGTGGCTGAGCAGCTTCAGCTTCAATTACTGCAGTGTGGCTTTGACAGATCACAGAATCAAGTAGCCACAGTAAATTATTCAGAGTTCTAGATCATAGCTTTGTCCAAAGTATTCCCACTGAACTTCAGGATTTAGGGTATTTAGCAGTCTACAAACAAGATTTTTTTGTATTTTAAAGAAAAATCTACCTTTAATTAGAGGATAAACAAATCATGCTGCCTTTTTTTTTGTTTTAGAATTCTGATGTGTTACTTCCCACTGCAGCAATCATTTAATATTTTGTTTTATTGTTCAGATTTGGAAACAGAAAACTCTAAGGAGAATGAACTGAGGAGCACCAAAAACCAAACAAAACAGAAAGTGCAGCACAAAACCAACGTCTCTTTTTAACCTGAAAATTGTCCCATCCGATTGTTAAGACAGTCTTTCCTGTAATGTCAGAAACAGAGGTTCATAAAGAAACCCAGGGGTCCTTCTTTTGCCATTTTGGGATTCAGAGCCTTGGGTTATAAAATCAGCTTTTTCAGGGATGGACATCCACAAAACACACTTTAAAGGAATTGATGCATCTGCCTCCCTTTATCTGTCCCCAGAGTGGCACGTCCCAAACTGTAACCAACCTTTTTATTCCAGGCCATTGCTCTGCAAAATAGGACAACCAGAGGGCAAAGCTCAGTCTATATAATGTGTATGTTATAAAAGTTAAAAAATAACACCAGAAAATGCACCTTCACCAAGCACATGCTGTGCTTTATACAATTGTTCTTGGTTTCCAGCTCTTGCTTCTCTCTTCTTGAACTGCAGAGGTCTTATGTGTGTACAGCCCTTAGCTCAGCTGCCAAGGACCTTCAGGCTTTACTGAAATGCAGAAGACAAATAAGATAATGGAACACACACACTCAGGGTCAATCTCAGCAAATCTCTAGATCAAGTATCTTCCCTGAAACAATCAGCCCTTTAAAAGAAGCATGCAGCTTTCACCTATTAGCTGAGTTTTGTAACATTTGTTTTATATATAGAAAGATGGATGGTGGTGGTGTGAAAATTAACTAAGTGTCATGTTACTCCAAGAATCTGACAGAAAACAACACAATATACTGTTATCCTATAAATCTAATCCAGGCTGGAAACTGGCCAGTGTTGCACCATTTGAAATACAGTTTGCATATTGTCACATATTTTAGATCTAAGGGTAGCAATATATATCAAAAGCAGATTATTCTCATATGGGGAAAATAAAATAAAGGAAAAAATAATTACAAAAACATCATCAGAGCCTAAATTAAACCAAATCCAAATAATAATCTCCAGGCAACCATTAATTATGTGGTGTCCTCAGTCAATTGAAAAGTCACTGCTGCATCTGTGGCTTGGGGGACAGGGATGGGAGAGATGGGAGAGCTCTATTGATCTAATAAGCCACAATACTTTATGCAAATTTAATACTACATAGTTTATTTGAGCAGATATTATAAGCTGAGAGTGTTACTTTAGCCTTGTGGTATGCAGCAGTTATATCCATTGTCAAGTGCTTTCTCACCATCTACCCTGAGGTCCTGCTGGCACAAAGTACCCCAGGCCAAGCCATGTCTGAAAGGATTCAGATCCTCTGGACCTCTCACTCACCCACTGAAGGGTCACCAAACTAAATAACATCTCCACTGAAGATGATAAGGCCATTAATTCTGATGATAACACAAGAAACTGTAATGAGTGTGTGCCCTGCAATTCTGTTCAGTTTATAAGAAATGTAAAGTTTCCATCTGCACAATACTTACTGAAACAAGCCAGCACAGCACCCTCCCTTCCTCTTCAGCTAATAACATGAAATACAAATTATAGTTTGGCTGTTCCATCCATCAATAATTCACATGTAAGACAATATCAATCTGCTGGGTGATGCTGAGCAATCTTTTTTGGGTCAGCAATGTCTGTGTCCCTTTAGCTGGGTCACAGAAACAGATCTCCTGCTAATAAAAAGTTAAAATAAGTCCCTTGAACTAAATGCATATGTTAGTTTGCATACCATCCATAGCAAGAGCTAAGAGTTTCATTTTGCAGTTCAGTTTTCTAAATTCAATTTTTACCCAGATGCAATTTCAAAAACTTTCTAACAAGATAAACTTCCTCAAGAAATCTCAGTTTAAAAAGAGCAGAGGAGGACTTTTAAAACAGTTAACAAACATTTCAGACTTTGATCAAATCACTCACAATCCTCAGGGGAATTTAACACTTGAACATGGCAGAACTAGCTGCAGAGTTTCCCGACTGGCTGCGTGCTCCTGAAATCCTGCTGAGTTTTGCAACTTTTGCCTTTCTACAATGAGATAAAACTGAATGAGAACACCATTGAAGGGAAAGGAGTTTGTCTTGAATGTACTGGCATTGAAACTATAGTTTGATAAAAAATAACAAGCAAGTTCTGCAAATGATTATGTTCCCATTTGTTTACTGGCATATGAGTTTGCCTATCACAAGATATAATTTACTGCTTTGATCTTTTCAGATACCAATTGGTAACCAAATTTCCAACTTACATGCCTGACTGCACAAGGAAGATGGATTTTGAATCACGCACAAGCCCCAGAGCAGAGCACTCATCCCCTTCTCCACTCAGAAACACAAATGGTGCCACATGACTTATGTGGAACACAGTATTTGGATTTCTAACATCAGAGTAACACACTGAGAAATGCAGCCACAAATACCAGCCCTGAACAGAATACATTCAGCCTCCCAGATACTCCTTCAGAGGACACAGAAGTCCAATGACTCAAAAAGCTACTCAGTGTAGAATTTTCACTGGGATCTAGTTAAAATGTAAACAACCATTGGAAATTTAGTTTGTTTTTCCTCTTCCTGTGTTATGCAATGTATTCAAGTTACACAAGGCTGTTTTTTCAGCTGGATCACAACATGGTAGCACATTTGCAGACCAGTGCTGATGTTTCATTAATGATCTCCATAACAAGAAGATCATTGTTGTCTTTTATGTAAATGCTGGCCAAGTTAAAATCACATTAAAATTTACTACATTCTTTTGGATGGCCCAGTATCGGAGAGCAGGTCATGCTTCCTACCACTAAGGGCACTCCAACAATGTACAGGCTATTTTGGGTGAGTGCCTGGTGATTAAAAAAGCCACATAGTTAATGAAGTCTGCCAGCAAAAGAGGAAATCTTAGTTGTTCATGTCAAAACAAGAAGAGAACTTGGTTTGTTAGGTGACATTCAAACTACTCCATATAAAAATCCCCATTTTGTGCAGCTGAAACTCTTCCCAGTCAAAGAGTCCGATCTAACAGCTGACTCAGAAGAGTTTCAAATTCTAACTTTGCCACAGACTTCAGAGCATGGCCAGGCCAATTCATTATTTCATTCGTCATTTTATTAACCATGAACCAGAAATAGTATTTGCCTTCATTTCCCTTAACTGTACGTTCACTTGTTAGGAATAACTAACTAGTTACACTAAAAAGTGACATAGCATCCCAGGCTGTGAGAAACAACAAGCAGAAGACCACAGTGCACACATTAAATAAAACTGTAATTCTTAGAGTAACATTTTCAATTGGCCAGTGAGATTTCATTTCACAAATCTCTCAGCAAATACATTTTCTCAAAAGAAAATCTTTTAGCATAGTAAAGAACTACAATCATATTAAGAAAAAAGAAATTGACATCTTATGCAGAGTCACAGTTTTAGGTACAAACTAGCAAGAAAATGCTGACAACACATGTAATACCCAAACACTTCCAAGCTGAAAACAGGATTTTCAGACCAATTTTTTTATTACAGCTTATATACTAACTTTATCAAATCCAAAAATCCACCCCATGCCCCCCTCACATGCAGACTCTGACATTCAGACAAGCACCATTTATGCCAACTGGAGATGCTTTAAGGGAAAATCCAGCACAAGACAGAATCAATAAAGTAACAGTAATAAGCAATTAAGTTTGGGTTTGGTTTTTTTTTTTTTTTGAGGAAAACAACTACAAAGAAACCACAACCTTACTAACCTTCAATAAATTTTCCATAGAGATTGTCACACAGTGGGCTCCTCTTGGCTGGGTAAAGTGGCCAGCAGGGAAGCAATTCCAGAGGCATATGACACCTTCTCATTCAACACAATGCCTGCTTCTCTCACCAACACTTGTGGCTCTCATTTGGCTCCTTCTTTTGGAAATACTGAAATATTGGATAACTACAAGTGTGGTAAGGAACCAAGTATCCTGGTATTAATCTTCCCAGTTCCTGCTTGGACACATAATCACAAGCAGCCAGTCTCAAGTGCTCTTCTGAAAAAACCTAACAATGATGCCTGCCCTCTATTCATGCAGCTCTGAAAAGGTTAGAAAAAAGTGAGTAAAACACCTCCAAATTGAGCAGCTCAGTAAAATAGGTATATTTTACTGCAGGTGATAGGAACAGCTACATTGCATCAAAGTTAAAAACACATTGCAGATTGTGTCAAACATACCAGAACACAGCTTTTCTATGGATCTTGAACTCTGCGTAATTATTCATGTTAGAAAAAACCACATTCCTGCTTCTACCACTTGCAGATGCATTTTACTAGGTCCCATTTTATCATAGAAATCCACAGCAGTGCATAGCCACTGCAGTGAGAGTTTCAGCAGGCATCAAGATCTGGCAGGTGCCTATGGAGAAAGGCTGAGGAAACACTGGGAAAAGTATTGTTCAAATTGTGAAATCAGCAGTGATTGTGAATCACACCACTCATTTTGCTCATTTGCTGTTCTGCAAGAAGATGCATGCATCTTTCCAGATTTCTTGGAAAAAGATCTAAACACAGAGATGAACAGGAAAGGAAGGGTTGAGAAGGTAACATGGAACAGCAACAATAACCTGCAGGGAAAAGGCAAAGAGGGGAAAAAAGCTAAGAGGGAAGACAGATTTTGTATCAGACCTAATGTACTCTAAGAATTCTACTAAAATAAAAGATTCATTGGAATTGAGAACATAATGGTAAAATATTCCAAGGAAACACTTCTGACATTTGCCAGGACTTTTGCAATGGCTAAAATTCAATTTTTCTCTATTTCACATGAAACAACACCTCAACTTAGATGAAAGTATAGCTCATTCTGCATCTCATTTGCAGAGTCAGACCTAGACTCTGAGATATTCTCTCCTCAGTTTACACACTATACCCAGCAAAGCCCCACATTTTAGCTATTTCCACTAGAAAACAGTAACATTCTTGCAGTCTGCTGCTAGCACACTCTCACCACTATTCCAGCAACAAGAGTGCTGTGACGAAACAATTCAGCCTCCTCAGAAGAGGCAAATTTGTGTTCAGAAAACAAATATGGCTAAACAAAAGTATGAAGAAAAAAATCTGTCCTTTGTGGCCACAGAGGAAGTGCAGTTCTTGGCTATGAAGATCTAAATTGTCAGAGCCACTGCAAGGGATTCTTGTGAAAGGAAACACATGATCCATCAGCAGCTCTTCTCTTTTCCCCTCCTCACTTCTACACTTAATTATCTATTTTGTTCTGATACTGAATCACTACAGAGGTTTGGGCAAATCAGATGTAACCAGCTTGGCTCACAGAGACCCTAAGCTTCTGCAGCTCCTGTTTCACTCAATGCAAGATGCCAATGTTTGGATTATTGACAATCAGGGCAATTAACTGCCTTGTGCTTTAGATGCCCAGTCCAGAAAGTGGGAGCAATTTACCTCCTCCTTTTCTCAGATGGGGACACCTGTTCTTCTGCAGTAGTGGACAGGTGAGAAAGCAAGACAAGGAAACAGTCAAAGGATTTCTTCAGGAGTAACAGGGATGTGAAACTATCTAAGCCAGGCTGATAATTACAAGAAAATGGCAGCAGATCTAAATCATGACCAGGTGGGAGGTGGCTCTACCCACAAATGTGACAGTCCTAGCAGGTTCTGCTCAACAGCTCTTTTTGCTGTAACAATATTATTGCACCAAAGTGAAATATTTTGGCCTCACTCCAGTAATAACCAGAGCAGGCAACTGATCTGGAAGAAAAGTTTGCTCAATGTGATGGAATCAGCTACTGCCTACTGGAGAGAAAACTCAGTAGAAATCTCTCTGTGTTCTGGTATTCTGGACTGAGCCTGGACTTCCCGCCCTGCTGTCGAGAAAAGGAATACTCTGTGAGCAGGACCTTAGCAGCAGACAGTGGTTTGAATATATGTTGCTTTGGTCTGGCACACTGCCTGTTAAAACAGTTACACATTTTCTTACAGCCATAAGACTTTCTGGCTTTCCTCTAAGTCAGATAAATTCACCTAAAACAAAGCACAGACTGCAAATCAGATCTAGTCAGAGTGCACAGATTTTATTACTGGAATCTACTGGGCATCTTAGAAACCCTGACACTCCAGCCTAGGAGTGTAACATAGATAATGAAAACATTTTCACAGTGAGACTGTCAAGCAGAAAACCTAACAGAACACCTCTAAGTACTCAAATGCACTTTAGGTGTATGTGCATAAGTCCTTTGGCAGCCAATTACAGTAAGAGAAAATATCAATAGCTGCAGAAGCAGAATGCAGACAAGACTCAGCCAGATAATGCTCCAATGAGACTCTGACTTCCTGGCTTGTTACTGACACTGTCACCCTATAAAGCAAAGCTGGGCAGCAATTAAGGAAGGGTAGTTATTCACCACTAACTCAGGAAAGGAAAAGAAATGAATGAGCTTTCCCAGGCTGCAGTAGTTCCAGATTGTCTCTCAAAGGGCTGCATCAATTATTGTCACTTATTTGTCAGCAGCGTGCAGTGATTAATTGGCGAGATCCACATTTTTGCGTGACTTACATCAGACACGGCTCTGCTCCCCCATCTGTTCTTACTGGTGCTAGAGACCAAAACGTTCCACACCACGGACCTTGTCAAGGTTGTATTAATGCCTCACAATGGACCCAAGCTAAAACAACTTAAAACCCTACAGATTACCTAAATGTGCTGAAAACAGAGATGTAAAGAGAAGTGACTGAAAGATTTAGTAGAACTGAAAGCTGAGATGCAAAAAACAGCAACAGGCTATGTTTCTTCAGCAAAATGAGAATGTCGTGTTGGCAGAATAAGGGGATTTGTTGTCAGTATTAAAATATGTGGAACAGTTTTTATCACTAATTCAGAATAAATAGCACTTTACAAAAAACCCCAAGATATTTACAAAGTAAGTTGTTACTTTGCAATCAAAAAGAGTCTTAAACTCCTCACATCCTTACTTTCCTATTTATCTAGACATTTGAATGCTTCTGACTTATTTTCTAAAAAACATGTGCATTCTATGGACTTCCACAGAAGTCTAACATGCATTTAAATGTTTCCTTGGAGTCTTAACAAACATAAACACACATGTAGATGCTAGGTAGGGAATAAATAATTCCATACACATACTAGAGCACAGAACAGCAGGACAGTATTGGGTAACACACAGACTTATGGTAATAACTATAACAAAGGATTAATTATCAAAATACCATTTATCATTTATGTGATCGTTTTCATGTGTAGAGATGGATGTGCTTTGAAGTTTTATTTCAATACATGTCACAGTATGACAATAGCATCTTCCCGGGTCCAGGAGCTGTGGTCCATGTGATCTCTGCCAAAGAAATTGCATAAATTTACTTCAATGCCTTTATCTATCTCAGTTTCTATCTGTTGTTGCGCCATTTGTAACAGCACCACCTTCACCAAAGCGACCTCTAAAGCCTCTAGTGCAATTCTGCAACACCAAAGTAAACACAGAGAAAACAACAAAATCACAGAGATTACAAACCAGTCTGTGTGAGGTAGCATATGGCACATTAAAGATCAGTAACCATCCAGAAATTAATTTTCATACACTTTGAATATTTTTACTACTTTCTCAAAATTAAATGGGAAAAAATATGGAACATCATGCAAAATATTCAAATGCAAGCACAGAGGAATAATGTTAATACAGGGGAACATTCATGCCAAAATGCAGCTGGCCATGCTTCCGTGATGGCTCTAACCATGACTCCATGGTGGCTACCACAGTATCAGCACTGTCAGTAGACAGGCTCTGACAGCTCCTCATCCCATGCATTGTGCAGAACAGAACAAAACCTGCCTGTGAGATCTGCCCTTGATCTGGTATTTACTGGTCCCAGAAGACAGGTCCTCACCTTTGTGGTACAGAGCTTGTCCCTCTCGCTCAGGTGCCATCAGCACCTTGGACAGTGAGAAAACAGCAACTATTTCCAATTTCTGCTCAAGAACTCATTTTTTATACTTATTTTTCAATTCCTGACTTTGGCCCCATAGTGTACATTTCTCCTTTCTTGTCCTTTGGCTGTAATCCTTTATAAGATATAATCTAAGAGGCTCTCTAAAATATTTTGTGTTGACACAAAGATACTGCCTGATAGGTCATTCATTTTACATTAGCTGAGTTTCTCTGCTACACACCATGAACATCAAACACCGCTTCCTCCTATTTCTGTAGCAAAATCCAAAGCTGCATTGGCTTAAAAACATTAACAACATGATGCATTATTTATTATATTCTACCTTGCAGGCTCACCTACACTAATCCTCTTGGATGCATTCAGCACAGGAGTGATCCTTGGCCTCTAACTTAAAAGCAATTTACTACTACTGCACACACAGCAATATTTTAGATAGAAATTATAGGTGGGATTGGAAAAGTGTTATGTTGTATAAGGCTCTTGCCTGTCTACCTTATGGCATTAGAAGAAGTTCCCAAAGCTTTGACAGTATTGGTGGTATTTCATATGCCTTGTCATTATCTTTCAATTCATGGGTCCCTGAGACAGATTTGAAGGGCAATTGTGTGACAGTAGGGAGTGAGAAATGACAACAAAAGCTTGACAAATATGGTTCAAAAACAGAACAAAATAACTTCCCAAATCAGAGAGTAGGCAGAACAATTCTTTTAGTCAAATAATGCATTCAGAAGAAATGCAGAAGAATCCTAGAACACATACACCCCTTTCTATCCCAGATAATTCAAATTAGTCACCAGATCACCACAAAGACCTGATGTCTTAAAACCTGGATAATTTAAATCTACAGGATTTAATGCACATAAAATCCACAAGAGGGCAGACACAGAGGTAAACTGAAGACACACAAAGACAGCAGATCAAAAGAAGCCTCAAAACCCTGCCCAGTGTTCTGAAGTACAAGTGGTTGGGTTTGTCTTGGTTCTGTGGTTTAAGAAGAATTTGACCATTTGATTGGGGGAATTTTATTAATAATACATTTAGACTCCTGATTGCCTTTACTTAAAAACGTAACCATGCCATATGCTGAAAATATGAATCCTATTAACCAGGTTCAGGAAATTCTTCATTTGTTCTGAAACAGGCTTGGGTTCCACAGATAATTATAATGACTACATGATTTGCCTTGTTCAGTCATTACTAAAAATTAATTCACATTCACAGCAACTCTTCCCTACAGTGGACATGGTTTGATCTGTGTATGTGCATGCATGCTACACATGTAAACTTTTTAACTTTAATACACTGCTTGTGCCTTACTGTAAACAGTGAACTCCATAACCACACTCTGGCACATGTACTTACTGTAATAATTTCTTCTTCCTACATGAACGTAAATCAACTTCCCAAAGCAAAGTTAAGCAAGCACAAGATGAGAACAAGAAAACATTCTTCATTTTCTCAGTGGACGTATTGCCAAAATCTACAGCAGCTGTGGATTCACCTAAGGTAAGTCTGAAGTGAAACACAGACCCAAGGATTCATCTGTGACCTATTTTGCTTGGTTTCTAGAAAATATTGTTCTTTATGTCTGGGGCTTCTCAAAACATGGCCTAAGGATCACCAAGCAGAAAAAGAGATGGTGAAAGCAGTTTATCCAGCCAGAATCTGCTTTCAGAAAAAGCAAATGCCACAGCCACTTTGAGTGCACAGCAAATATGCAGCTCCAGATTCTTTCAGAGTAAGCACATTCAGAAGTTGTTTTTATCTATCTGAAAATACCATTTGAAGCAAAATATTTACATGTTTATCCTCTACTGACAGAGAAGTGAACTGTGGCTAACATAGACAACATGACAGTCGCCCATATCCTGAGCAGACCTTGCCAGACTCTAATTTAGGAAACAGCACAGCTAATCATAGGAAATTTGTAATTAAGGGATTAGCTACTGACTGGGTTTTTATATTCACAAGGGAAGTTACCAGCAATTATGAAATAAGTCTGCTAGGGAACACACATGTGGTTGGGCTTTCTTAGGTTCAATAAATTTATTCACCTGACTAAAAACCTGACACTTGATCAGTACTATGCTCAGGAGTAGTAATTTACAGTCACAACTAAGGGCTCCAAAACTGACTATTAATTTTCTGTTTCTGGAAAAATCTTGCCTTGTAACATTTAATACAACTCAGAAAATATAACTTTGTCCACCATCCACACTGGGCAATCACATGGCTGGTAGCTGTTAGCCTGAAATCTAAGTAGGATGATTCTTTGTAAGACTTGTCAATTCAAAAAATTATGAATTAGACAATTGCAGCTGAAGGGATAAATAATTCCTGGTGCCACTGAAATATACAGCAGGAAGGTACAATTCTGGCACAAAGCAAACACACTAATTTATACCAGGGAAAACCATCTTTTTTTTTTTTTCCCTTTTACTTCTAATAGGCTATTAATTGTCTAAGTTTAAAAAGAAATTTAACTTGCATACCAATCAGCAATTTGTTCCTCTGACTGAGAACAGCTAAATTTAACCCCTTTGCCACCCCTACAGTGATTGGCTGAGTCATGTCCAATTTTGTGGTGGCTTTCTACAGACTGATGTTTAAAACAGGGAAAACAAACAAACAAGCAAGCAAAGTTCAAATCATTGATTTCACAGTTTTTTCTACTCCAATACTTATCTGAATTCTATGGCCACATTCAACCCTTACTATAATTGCTAGGCTATTGAAAAGTATCAAAGCAAGGAGAAGAATCACTGCTTCCAGCCACTTTTGCTGCACTGTAAAGGTATGGGCAGAAGAATTGACAGAAGGTTTGGTTTGCAGGTTTAGTATATGTGGCCTCATTTGTAGCTCCAACAGAACTGATCTGAGAGTCTTTTTCTATATTGAAGAGCTAAGCCCAGCCCTGTCATCCCACACAAATATTTTGGACATGGCTGAGGAAATAGTTTAGAAAGGGATAACCTCACCTGCTTGGCTTACCAACAACTGCCCAATACTGCAGAGGAAACTTTTCACTGCCCTCATTTGAGGAAAACAGCTGGGTCAGGTTACTCAAAACTGCAGGATTTTTCTCTCAGACATACAAAGTGAGTTTAGCAAACAAAAATATAGAAAGAGATTTAAGAGATTTTAAGAAGGTGTCTTTATATAGCTAAAGGCTGTTCAAATTCCAAGAAAGGATAGGAAAGCTCAGGCCTTGGCACCCTCTGCCCAGAAAACCCAGTAATACAACCACCTTCTCCTTCTGCAAAAGCCAAACAGTAGAAAATGTCTTCTGCATAAGCTGTCAGTGTCACCTGGCAAGACTGAGTTATAAGCTAAAGTCTGTGCTCAATACCAGAAGGGAAGGCAGTAACCTGCCCTGGTTGAAACAGCAAACTCCCATAAACACAGGAAAAAAGTGCAACTTGTAAAGATTAGTGTACTCTTAATAATTCATCTTCCTCCTGCATTTTCTAGACAGAACCTGATTAAATAACTATTTTCATCCACAGTTCTACTATTCTACATTTTCAATAATTTTGTTCTAAGTGATAAAGGAAGAAAACAAAGTGAGATCTGTAATCACAATTTTTTTTCTTCCATGCTCAAAAGGGCTTTCATTATTTCATCCCAGCAGATCTAATCCCCACTTTACCTGCTATGAAATTCAACAAATTGCATGCAGATGCAGAAGGCAATGTAGTGACCAAACCCACAGAGTTTTAGCAGAGTATAGATCACCTATGCTACAAAGTCAGAACATGCCAGACAAAAAGACTCTAATGCTTTAAAACATTTAGAACAAGATGTCATTTTGTGAAACAACTTTGGTGATTCTTGTCTTGCTAAGTGGATTTATCATCCACCTTGTATTTGGCAGATCAAGTTTGTTAAAGAATATTTTCAAGTCTGAGGCATCACACAGAGAATGATCATAACATTAGTACCAAAGAGCAAGCCTGGTTAATGCTGTAATGGAGGTTTCTCCTCCACCAGCAACCTTACCTGTGGTAGCATTGCCTCCCAGTTTTGTTTGAACAGCTGGTAAATTGAAAATGAACTTGTGGGTTTAAGGGCTTATAGTCTTTTCCCTGTAGAAGGATAGCAAAAAAAAAAAACCCTGAATCCACAAACCCAAACCAACTTTTATTATTGGTTGCTTTTTGCTGAATGCCCTTCTCAGAGAAAAACAGAAATGAAAACAACCTCTCTTCAATTATTGCTCAGCCAAGAACATGCTGCTTCACCATGCAACAAATGGAATTAGAAATTGACAACCAGTTATTCCCAATTCAGTACCTGCTACATCTACCTGATGCTGCTACTGTACAAACATGCTGAGACACTTCCCATTGCTTCAGAGATTTGAAAGATAAAGGCTATGAACACATGATCAATGATCTTTGAAGTACAGCTGATCGTATCTGCTCGTGATGCAAGATGTCTTATGGGAAATTTGTATACAAGAAACAACTTAATAATAAAAGGTTGCAATTTTGTCTCATTGTTGCTCTAAATTTTTTGAACAAAATATCAAATTTAAACTGGGACATTTTCTGGTTGTATTTATATAGAACCAAGTTCTTGCTTATCAGGACACCCTGCTAGTGAAAACCTAGACAATGGAGTCAAATGCCAAAATTTAGTTAGACTCCTAATTTCCAGGAGCACACACACAATCAGACTTCCAGAGCCCTATGAAACTGTGATCTTGCCTTCCCATTCTAGCCTTTTATATATCTGACCTATATAACACTTTTGGTGAAAGCCTTGTGGGATCACACCATTTCAAAAACGTAGGTGGCAACTCTTA
Source organism: Anomalospiza imberbis (assembly GCF_031753505.1). Taxonomy (NCBI): domain Eukaryota; kingdom Metazoa; phylum Chordata; class Aves; order Passeriformes; family Viduidae; genus Anomalospiza; species Anomalospiza imberbis. Next base: position 39,847,680 of record NC_089684.1, on the reverse strand, counting down.
ATATTCTTCTCTTTCTTAAACTGAACAATAATTCTTAAATCCAAATTTCCTTGGGACAGTTGTTGGAAAGACCTCATGGTTTTACACAATAACACCAGGAGTCAAACACTAAGTGGCTTTGTTTTATTTTCTCCATCTCACTTACCTAGATTTTTCTGATGTACCAAGCCCAGGACATGTGCAGTGATGGATATCCAGGAATATTTTCCTGCTGCCTACCTCAGCTGGAGTCCATGGAGACAAATGGACCATCAAGTCTCTCCTGCACTTGTGACACGGGAGGGTGTTTCCCCCTCGTTTCCCTTGTCACTGGAGGGTGATGACAGCTTGGATAACATGGCCAGCTCTGATCCCTCTGCTGCTGTAACGTGAGAGGCAGCTGATGTTAGCAAACTACAAGATATTGCTGCTACTTGAGCATAACCAACAGGGCTCAGGGAAGTGAGCAGCAAACACTTTGTAAACACTGAGCTCTGCCAGTTCACTGTCTGCCCCTGCCCACAGCATTGCACAGAGTGAGGAACAGCTTACAAAGAGAAGGGGACAGGAGATAAAAGGGACTAAATAGGCAGTAACTATTAAATAAAAGACTGGCTATACCCCACTGAAATATTCAATTAATAATTTTCCAGGTCAAGGAAATTTTATCTATGACAACTCTTCACCTGTGTCTTGAATAAACTTAAACTTCTCCCATTTTCTTGATGTATCACAGAACATACAGCTGTCAGAATTCATGTTGAAGAACACAACTTTACAGCTGTAACTGCTCCTGTATTCTGAGCTCACTTGCCTAAAAAATCCAAATAAGCAGTTTTCAAATCTCACTGTGAAGAAAATCCCAACACTTCTGTGCAATAAGTATGTAACTGAACTGAAAACATTTTACTTTACCCTGACCACACTCTGACAGCGGCACACTGAGCTCCTCCACTCAGTGGTGCTTTAGAGGGACTGTTATGCTATCCTTTAAACTAAAAAATTGAAACAAATACAGAGTCAGATGTCCTGGAAGAATAAAAGCACTCTTACTTATTGACACAAATGCAGAGCACTAAAGGCTGCAACCTAAGGCAACACAAAATGTCCAGCAGATGTTAACTTATACTATCCCCTATCTGATTTCTATTTAGGACGTGATAGTTTAAAGAACACATGAAATCCTTCACAGTCATACAAACAGACCAGAAATTTAACATTAGGAAATGAAAGGATATTTAATGATTTGTATCACCTTTAGGCCACACTGCTGATCAGAATGAAAAGCAAAAGGAACTAGAAGGAACTAGTCAGAGTGCTGCTGTTCCTAACATCAGAGATGGAGCTTTCTCCAAGAGGGGTCAATGGTAATGGTAAAATTAGGAGAACAAATAGAATAGTATCCGCAGAAAATTACAGAACAAGGGGAAAAAGTCACAACCTTCTAAAATTGCAGTGACTACATACTCTTACAGGAATATCTCAGGATTTTCATATCATTCTGAAAGGCACCACTTACTGTGGAAAAGTCAATATTTTAACAATGATGATTAAAGAACAAACATACAAACACAACATGAAAAAATTTGCAATTACCTTTAGAGCAACAGGTTTCACTTTATCACTTCTCAAAATCAGGTGAAGGAAACATTCTCTGTTTTTTCTAGGTAACACCAAATGGGACATTGTCAATGGAAATTTTTACTCAAAGAAGAAGGGTTTGCTGGTTTGCTTTCTTTTTTCCCCTTTCTCTTTGTTTTTTCTCCTTTTTTTTTCTTTAAGAAAGCTATAATCAAATAAAAATATGTAGCATACTGTTAAGTCTGCCTTGCATATAAAATCAATTACACAGTTCATGAATCCAGTAAACATATTACCTCTGACTGGGAGAAATTCAGGCCCCCATGGAAAGAAGAGGGCAGCTCTTGCTGTGGCAAGACCTGGAGCTGCCAAGCCAGGTGCTGGCTCTGCAGCAGCTCAGGTCTGCAGCCATTTTAGCCCAAAGGGAAAGTTTCTAGAAGACAAGACAGAAAAGATGCTCACCTGGAGCTGGGCTTCAACCTCCTGCACCTGCTTCTTGTCTTTGCCAAGAAGGTTTGAATTCCCCCACTGATCCTGTCAATCCCTTCTCTGTTGACACCATTAACAAGATCAAAGCTTCAGCTGCTTAACTGCTGTTGCCAATTACATACAGCAAGATTAATCCTTATATATTGTAGCTTACCTAGAAATAATTTTACAAAACCAGGACATTCTCCTCTCTACTTCGTGACTTTCACAACTAGGTATTCTTCTCAAAAGCAGGTATTAACCCTAAACATGTAGCAACTTTGCAGTACAGATTTCTGGCAAAAATCCTATGCAAAACATGTAAATATGTTAAATTATCCTTTTTTTTTCCCAAAAGGATTTTCTTCTTTGTATTTTACCAGACTTGTTCCTCAAGAATTCCTTAGAAAACCTTCACTTTTGGTTTTTTGTTTTGGTTTTTTATGTGTTCTATTTTCCTTCTGTTCTTTTTGCCTGAGTTTGTACTGACCAAATTGAAGAAGGAAAAATATAAAAGGCTGAAAAACAAACAATTGGAATCTTGATTTTCCTATGACTCAATTCTTTTCATTGATGTCAAAAAGGCAAACAACAGCAACAAAAAAGTAACCTATCCCACACATGCTAAAAAGTGACCAATCTAATTCTCCTTGGAGATACTTAAGAACATCTTGCTAAAAAACCATCACACAACTCAGTATATGATACTGATTGCTTTTGCTATCTAACACTTAAAATTATATTATTTTTATAGTTGTTACCAGTAAATTAAAGTTTTTTGGACCCAGAAATAAACTGTTCCAATAAACTGTAACAAAATCTCTACAAATGAGGAGAGGAAATATTCTTTACTCAACTTTATAGTGCTTATTTCAACTACATTTGTCTTAGACACATAGAATATACTTGATTTATATGAAAAAATGATTTGTGGAATGGAAGTGGCAAAGTCTCAAAGTTTCTCCTACCTCTCAGGAAGCAAAGAGTGCATGAAGGCTTATGATGCTTTTACATATAGGAGGTTGCCACAAACAAGAGAATTAGTCATAATTACACTTCTCCAAAATCTGCAGGAACTCTATAAAGATGTCCCAGTTCATTTTGCAAAACACTGACAGGCCCAAAATGAATCTGAACAGTTTGCTAATGCCAGAGCCTTAATATTAACTGCTGATGACTCAGGAACTCCACATGCAATCAGCCTCTGAAACTACAGTTTTACTGTCCTTGTAGATAAGAATTTCTTGGTTATCTGGCTGTACAAGAGGGCCTGTGGGAACTCTTTTGAGTAGTCTTCTGTAGCAAACAACTCACTATGCTAACATGAAGAATTTGATTGTTACTTGGCTTTAAAGCAGTATTTTTCCCAATGCTCATGAACAGTATTAAGAAAAAAAAAAAAGGTATTTAAGTGATACGAAGAAATCCAGGGCATCTGATTCAGCAGGAAGAAACACTGTGGGAACCAGCTATTCACCAGGAAATCAAACACATGTAAACTCAACAATTCTAGCTGCTCAAGCCACCCAGTTCAGATGCCTTTCCACTTGCCTTGCCAGCCACAGTGATGAGTATGGATACAGTACTTAAAACTAAATTGCTCAAAATTTTCTCTTCAGCCTTGTTTCGTGTAACCAGATGAAATAAATCCTCCTCAATCTCATACAGGAATACTGAATGCTGACAGATTTCCACAGTTCTCTACCCACACACTTTGGCATCTCAAGAATCAATTCAAGTTAATGAGTTTCATACAGTAATGAGAACGCTGCAAATAAAATGAGACAAAATTGTGTTACAACAAAATGTGGAATTATGATTATGAATAAAGCAAGCCTGGATACAATCAGCAGTCAATTAGAATGAAAAATTCTGTGTGGTTGCAAATTAAATAATTTTAATGGAGCCTTGTAGGTTAGATACAGAAATACGGTTGCAGACAGCCAAGAGTTTGGTTGCATGTGTCCAGGATTTCCAGGCACTGCTACTAATATCAAAGTTTCTAAGGATGTCATTAACAAAGAAAAGTTTGCTTAATGCTTCTTTGTTTAAATGAGGATAAAATTTTTCCAAAGTTCTTGTATCTTCATTTTTTTTATTTTCAAGCTGTTTTACATCAGAATGTCTTTGGGATTTTTTTTTCCTACTAACATATTTTCAACAAAATTGGGAAAATAACATGTGAAGACATTACAGTTGTTTCTCCTGATTGTGCTTAATGGCCAGGTGGAAAGTCTGGACTTTGTGCACGTACAAATGCACCACTTTGGATCCAGCCTTCTCACTGAGGCCGTATTTAGCTGTCAGTTTCTCCATGGACATTTTCCATGTGCACTTTGAGGTAGTCATTCCTTGTAAACTTCTTGTGGCAGAGCTGGCACTCTGCCATGGGGCGGTTGGGGTTGTGAGTCAGCTTGTGTCGGATCAGCATCTTCTTCAGGCTGAAGGACAGGTCACAAACCTGAGGCAGTGAAGACAAGACAAAGTCAAACCAAGTATTAAAATCTCAAGCATGTATAACACTCCTAAGGTTACATCACTGAGGCCACAGCCACACATACCTGCAGTACTTCATAAATGAGCTGGTCTTTGGAAGAAAAATTCCTTCAGAGAGCACCTGAAAGATTTTTACTCTAACTGGCATCTTTTTACGTTGTATATTAGGAGTGGTACCACAGGCACAAGGATGCTGTCTGTCTAAAAAATACTCAATCTTCAAAATACCAACACATTGAGGTGTCCTGGTGACATTGTGGTGCTTTGTTCAGGTTTTTTTAAAGCTATTGTTCCATCTGGGATGCAGCAAAAATTGTGACAAAACATCACGAGCATCCATTAGTTCAAATGAAATATTTCCTTCCTGACCTCCAGAATGACACCTGCAGCTTCCAAAAGAATTAGTTCCAATTGCTCAGTTACAAAGAGGGAGGAGTGAGAATGAAGAGGTTCTGAAGACTGCAAGAAAGGTTAATTACTAATGTAAAGGAAAGCTCGTTGTTCCAGCCTTTCTCTGCCTGGCCAAGAAAATGGCAGACATCTGGTAAATGAAGGTGCAATTCCTTTGCATCATTATCTGGTGTGCTGCTTTCCTTCCTCCACTGTACTCCAAGCAGTCCAGTTCATTCTGCCATGGGAATAGATGGATAGAGGCACAAGGGAATCTGCCCATACTAAAGCCACTCCTTTATAAAAACCCCTGCACCCCTGAAGTTAAAATGAAAAACACAGAAGGTTAAAAGAAGGTTCAGCAAAGGAAAGTTAGAAAGTTAGAATTAAAATCAAGGCAAGACACCAATTCAACTGAAACTGTACAGTTATACTGTCACACTCACATACCATGCAAGGAAATATTGTAACATGAATTTGACATGGAAATGGAGGAAAAAAGAAAAGGAAGCAGCTGCTGATTTTACAAATGAAATAGATAAGAGTCATATAATTAAACAAGAATGAACATCTATATGCTTGCACTCTTAAAATTCCATGTTAATTCCAGACAATTCTTTCATGCAGAAAAAAACTCAAAGAACCCAGGACAATCCCTCTGGAGAAAAACGAAGCTTTAAATTTATATTGGCACCCAACTACTACAAATGCTGAATGATGACTGATTTCTTTTGAAACCACAACAAGAGCTCACTATCCAAGTAGATCATCTCGACCTCCAGCATATGGATTTTACACCAATTAAGGCTAAACCCTTAAATGACCATAAAACAGCAATGGCCAGAGGCAAGTTTTGTACCCAAAATAATTTCTCCCCACACTGTGTGTGCTGCTGCACTAGAAAATTTTTGACTTTATGACATGACGTAATGCTGAAGACCTTCACAGAGCAACTGCAGCTCTCCAGCTTTTCCCCCAGTGAATAATCTCTGAATAAACCTCTTTGAGACCCAAGCAACAGCCACCCCTTCGTTACTGAGAGTGAACCTCAATTACAGCACCCACTGGTCAGCTCTGAGCACTGCTTTTGCCAAACCCAGGTATCTGTTTCCCCTCTGCAGAGCACACAAAGGCAACCCATAACATTTATCTAATCACAGCCATGAATTCCAGTGTCAGAAGTGTCACACACTTGCAAATATTCCATGTTTCTTGAGAGTCAGGAGGCCAGTCAGGGATATACACACATACAAGATGTGTGTGTGTGTTCTGTGTATCTTACACGCATCTCTTCATTTCTAAAAAAACCACCTTGTAACACAGCCTCAAAACACATTTTTTCATTTATTCTGCTCATGTGACCAATGTAATGTGTCCTTCTGTTCCTCCAAGGCTCTAAGATGTTGTGCTACCTTCCTTCTTCAAAAATGCACATGGAATGCACAGAGTTATTAAAGATATGGCAAATCCTGCGCTGTTCTTATGCAGAAAAATTTTGGGGATTTTTTTTTTACGAGTGTGTTTCGTATATCATTTTCGTAAGCAAGACTGATATTTTACAGATTTACAACCACTCTTGCTAATGTGCACTTGAGCTCTAATCAATCTCTTCAAAATGATCAAAGTTTTGGCCAGGTAGGGAGGATGGAAAGACTGACATTTGAAAGAAAGTGTAAGGTCAACTAGAAGCAGAGTGGAAGGAAATACTGTACTGGAAAGAAACCAGGACCAGCAGTACTTGACCTTTCTGCCCCCCAGAAATAATCTATTGTCTCTGAGAAACTGGAGTTCAATTGGCCTTCCAGTAAAAATCAGGCTGGTATGAAGAGGACAGACATTTAATTTTCTATGAAAAATTTCATTTCTATTTCCATAGTTCAGTTATTTTCACTTTTCTAGGTGACATGTATTAGAATTGCCATCTTAAAATGGGAATATTCAATTTCCACTACGATCTGTGGGATGTGAGAGCTTTGAGACATTAAGGTCTGAAAATGCTTTTGCTGGCTGATAAGACACAGGAATAGACACATAAATAAACTGTAGCACCCTCCTCAAACAGAGTACAAGGATTAGTTTCATATGTAACTCAATCCTGCAATGTAATGACTGTTCCATGTGCCTGAGAGAGAGGAGAGTGAGACAGGAAGAGAAGACATGATTTTTATTTCTGGCTCTGGAAAAAAAATCTATTAGAAGCAAAAATATAAACTAAAAGAATTGGTATGTGGTATTCCAGAGATAAGAACTCATGGAAGTTGTGGTCATAAATTACCACTCAAGCCATCATATGAAAAATAATGACAGCATCTACAGCTATCTTGAGAAGAATAAAAAATTGTAGGTGAAAATACTCAAATGTAAAAAGGAAACTTAGTATTCGGTAGCCCACAGTAAATGTCCCCCATAGGGACATTTTTCTGTAATTGTCCACTGCTGGTTTTCCTGTAACTTCTACATAAACATCTGGAATCATGCAATGTGCAAGAGAGCTCTGGAGGAATGGGCTGCCCTGGGTGACATTTACTGTGTCCCCAGCATGTGCAGAACAGGAGCCCAGGTGGAATAAGGAGAAATTATTGAAAACATCAATTTTAACCCTGTCCAAGCGTGCATTAAACAACAGACCATGGTGGGCACCTGGGTGAGTGGAGCATGCAGGAATGAACAGTGGAGGCAACTGCTGTTATGTCCAAACCCCAAAAGATCAGCTGCCTCTTGCAGTGTGCAGCCAGCAAAAGGCTCTTTCTGAAGAGCGATTTTGGTGAAACAAGGCAGAAACTTGAAGTACAAAAAATATGACCAATAAGTGAAGGTACACTCTAAAAAATTCTCAAGCAATTATTGATTCTCAATTCTCAAGGACTAGGACTAGACACAGATTACAGATGTTTCTAGAAATGCTATGGTTTGAAAAAGTACAGCTCTACTTGATTCATGAGGAAAACTGAAGGAAAAGCTGAAACAGGGAAGTATGCTTTCACACAGCTCCTATTTCTAATTAAAGCAAGGATAAAGAATAAAATAGAGCCACCACACCAAGTTAGTCTGCAAAAGCCCACTTTGTATCCAAGAGCAGTGCATCTTGGATCCACAGTGTGGGAAAAACTGCATTTACACTGCAAGCTGGCCAAGAGCTGATAAACAGTATAACAATCTGAAAGCTGAAAAAGTTATTGACAATGATTTGGAGTTAGAGAAATCCTCAAGGTACTATCCAGAGCCAGGCTGAGATTCTCCCAAAAGAATACAGCAAATCTCCTAACTTGTAGACATCAGCAAAATGTCTTAGTTGAACTTCTTCATGAAATTAATATATTTTATTCTCAATGAAATGACATCAGATCATTCATTAAAAACCACAACAGTTAACAGACCCTTGAAACTTTCCTGCCAAGCTGTTATTCTAATTTTACATCTAATTATATAAATTTTTGAGCAAATTTACAGCTGCTCTGACTGAGCCATCTAGGATATAATTGAGAGCTGGCACTCCCCTGTGACTGCTTCATGGAGAGTCAGTATCACAAAACAAAACACCTACACTAATTCTACATCCATTCTGATGCCTTCCTCTGAATCCTTGAGCAACAGTTTTGGCATTTGATAGCTCTGAAAGACATTATTCCCCAACAGTTTCTGCACATTCAGCCTTCCCACCTAGCTCTCAAAAGCTGAGAGATGTTGCATACAAGGAGGGAAGGCTGCATGAAGGGTACCTGACAGTGATCTATGAACTGTCACAGGATATGCTGCATTTTAGCCCTGTGAGCGTGCACAGCATCTCAGATTTCTTCACTGAGCAACAAGAGGCTGTGAGAAGATGTTGAAAATATCAGACCAGATTTCACCAGAAACAGGCGATTCTGAATTCATACTCATGTCATTCAACACCAGAAGCATTGAGATTCCATGTAATAAATGAAATCCCTTTTCCCACACAAGCTTATCTCCAGCTATTAAACTATAAAACGTCATACAATTCATACACGTTTCATACAGGAACCCAAGCAGCATGAATTTGTAAATGGTAACATCCAAATTGCATTACTAATGGTGAAAAAAAACTCTTATGGGGTCCAAAACCATAAAATGAACGGGCGTGTGTGGCTCTTGGCAAGCAAAGAGGGTACATGAATTTCCCTGAATGGTGTTTCATTCCTTGGGCAATCAAAGCCCACGTGAAGTATAACTATGCCACAAGCAGTAAGTGCAAGGCCACAATATCCCTGCAATTAAACCCTGCTGCTGCACTGAGGCTGAGAAGACAACGGAAGAGAAGAACTCACATCACATTGGAAGGGCTTCTCCCCGGTGTGGGTCCTCATGTGCTCGTCCAGGCCTCTCTTCTGACTGAAAGCCTTGTTACACTCCGAGCACTGGTACGGCTTTTCCTGCATGCAATGACAACAGTGAGTGAAAGTGAGTCAACACAGAGCCCAAGTCATTAAAGGAGCGGAATTCCATGCTGGATGGTGCAAGTTTTATATTCTCTCCAAGGTATTACAGTCAGTGAAAACAACAGAAAACGACTTTCAAATGATTAAGTGAAAGCTGGGAAAGCTGTGGCCTGACAGTTTCCACTTCAGCACCCACTTATGAATTAATTATCTGTTCCAGTCTTTCAAACCCAGCCATTTGGGGAGTCTGCTTTTTGTCACGTGAAAGGTACAGAAACATAAAATTCCAATGTTCTTTCCTTTATCCTCCACAAATGCTTAAAGCATACAGACAAGTAAGATTATCCACAAAAACTTCGAGTTTGTTTGGAGGTTTCCAAGCAGGGGAAGAGGTATAGGGAGGAAGAGGAGGTACAAGGAAAGCTTGTGGTAGCAGACAAACTTACTTTGAAAAGTGGCGACAGAAGGCTAATCACATACTCATTGCAGAATCTCAAAAGAAGTGTAGATGGCAACCAAACCATCTGCATTTTTATTAGAACTATTGGTTAGCAGCTACTGTAAAACATGATGTTAGAAAAGTTGCAATCTCACTGACCTGAAACAAATAATTAGAGATAAATAAGGAAAACCCACTTATGTGAAGATTTTTTCTTTGATGTTCTTCCTTCATATAGAAATTTATAGAGGTGGAATTCCACCTTGATTCCGCTAAAGTTACAAAAGAACTGTGTAGAAATCAATTAAAATGCAAGACCAAAAAACCAATAAAAACAACAAATCAATTAAATGCAAGAATTAGCATTATGGCACTACACATGGCCTCATTAAAATTTTCATCTTCTAGAGGCATCCTTATTTTTGCACCAACTAGACTTCCTTCACTCTCGTTCTACTTTTCTCTGTGGTCTCTAATTCTGTACTGCTTAAGTTCTGAAGAAAAGTATTTTAAGAAAAGTAAACACTTTTTACTAAATTAAATTGAAAGCAATGACTATAAATCAATAGGCAAAAAAAGCAGCTAGATCTATGAATTAAGAAATAATAGGCAGTAATCAAGTTCTTTGGGGAGATGATGTGGGATCCAAGGATAAGTGAGATGGAACAACTCAGGCATTGAAGCAACAAAGAGAATAAGCTGTCTGGTTGTTGAATTCCTACTCTCAGCCTCTGGGAACCACCAGGTCTCCATATACTGCTGAATCCTGCCAGGATTCACCACACACCTAACACAGCGCACTATCAATTAGTGCTGGGTATGTCCTAGTCTCTCTCTTCAGGGCAGGTCCAGAGACTGCAGTGGGGCAAAGATGGGGTTCTTTCATTTTGCAGTCTCCTCCCATTAAGATTCCTAGAAAAGGCAGTGTTATTTCCATGATTCTTCAGCAGACAGGAAAACTTAACAAATTACCTAAACAATATCTGAATCGATCTGTGAAAGAAAAAAAAATTATCATCTAGACCAAGAAGTTCATGTCACAGGGAGCTTTGCTGACCTGACTAAAGGCTTCGTGGAGCAGGGTCTGCATTTTTAAGGGGAATGTACAAATAAGCCATGTGAAAAGCAGGTTTCTGCAGCAACCCCTTAATTGGTTTTGCAGTGTGGTTAACACAAACCAAATTTCTGTGAATTCTCCAAAAGCAGCCTTTCTCTGTGAAGATTGTTCCCCAGAAAGTGCAAAGTGAACTACACAATGTGCACATCTTAAACACCTACAAAAGCATTCACTACTGCAAATTGCACCAGGTGGATTCACTCTCTTTTTATTATCTTAGTCTTCAGCTATCTGAAGAATTGACTTGATAATGACCAGGTCAATCATTCCAGTGCTAAATGGATTTCAGGATTCCATTTTGAACAAGAACCATTTTAAACTCTGAGAAGCTGGAGTCTCAAACCTGCGCTGTATTATCCTCTCCCAGGTTCTGTTTGGCTGTTCTGTATTTTCTATTTGTATTATTCTGTGGCAAAAATGGTGTATGTAACATCCCACTGGCATTTGTATTGAAATTCACATCTGTAGTGCATGAAACACATCCAAAGCTGTCTTTGATCTAATTTTAGATCCCTTCCATCTGTATATTCCAGTGACTTCAGCAGACATGACTGATTCACACCAGCCTCCTCTCTCCTGAGTGAAGCTGCCCTCCATTCACATCTTTGTCTGTTTCAGGAAAACCAGTAGTGCTGTCCAGAGCAAAATCTGGCCCTCAGTTAATCTCCAGAGAAAAAAACTTTTTTATTGTTGATTTTGAAGAAGACATCATCCTCACAGATCAATTTCTTCAAAACAAAACATTCTGAGCTTTTCCTTTTCTCTCTGCTCCTTCTCCCCCTCATGTAAAATTTCCATTACACAATGCTTGGAGAAAGCAACACTTGTAACATGGAAAATGTGATGTTTGCTTAGCATAATCATCACTGCTTTAAATGTGAGCAGAGGAAAAAAAAAGATAAAAACCATGGTAAAAGGTCTGAAAAAGTAAATGCCACCATCAAAAGACAAAAGGGGCCAAGGCTGAGATGAGAAAAAAGCTGGACAAATTTAAAACATCAAAAAAAGGGAAAAACCTGCTATCAGCAAAACAGGAGCTCATTGGGAAGAGGATCCAAGCTGACTTCAGCAGAGTTAGCAAGTGCTGGTACTATAAATCTGCCCTCTGCTGAAGAAGCATCTGCCAGGCCATGGCTATGGTGGTAGCCAAGCTGAAGGATTCCATGTGTTTTCTTCTATTGACCATCTAAACGAGGAAGGAAGCAGGGAGACCGAGAGAGAAAGGACATGGCTGATACTGCAGTGATTTAATATCACAGTTTTAAGCATGCCAGCTATGAATAGAAATACATAGATCAGGATTTACAACCTTCTTGTCTCTGAACAAGGAAAGGCCAAGCAGAGCCCAAAGGTACTCCCGAAGGTGCTTTGCTGTAAGACTGACACATGCTGACCTAAAAGCTCCCATCTCTGGTGGGTTTCACCATTAAAACTGAGAGAAATTAAACACTTTAAAAACCCCATCAAATAAAGCAGTGCCTGCAGTACACACTCCTGTGTCTGTGGATGGCTGAATCAAAAATCACACCTTGAATTCTAAGCAAGTTATGCTTCGCACTAGAAAGACCTCACTTAGAACATGACAAATCTCAAGGACACTTGATGCACCTTCAACAGCTTGACACAAAGTGTGCACAGAGTGTCCTGCAAGCACAGCAGATGAAAATACTCAAATGCAGAATATTTAAACTGCTAGCTGCTGCTGCAGTTGCCTGTACATCCCTTACAAAATATAAATGCATTATGTACACCAAGTTAGCACTTGTGCCCTGTAAACCTGGTAATATTGGTTACACAGGTGAAATGTGAATGACTTTGGTAAGAGTCTCTCCAACTTACTTTCTAAATCTGAATTTAGAACTATTCCATCAGCTCAATTGTCACAGCAAGACAAACACAATTTAAACACTATTATTACCAAATAAACGTATCTCAAGATTAAAATAAGAGTTAAGAACACAACTACCAAGTTGATGGGCCTCTATTTTCAACATGGTGAAAACTGAAGCTTGAGAGAAGTTCAGAGGAAAAAGTAAAAGCTTATCAGGTCTTGTATTACATGTAAATATTTACACTTGTGACATGAACGTGAAAACTGAAAGACAGGAATAATGGTGATGCTACAGAACACCAAAAAAATTAAAATAAATCATCCTTTTCTTTCCATTATTCTAAAACAAAGACTTCCTTTGCTCACAGAAAAATCTTAAAATGTCTTCTCATTAGATACTGATACAGTAACACTATCTGCTTTCAAATGGTGTTTTATGTGGAAATTTTGAAAATATCAGTAGTACTGTTACTAAATATAATTTATATGCTTGCATTATCACCTGAACAGAGGGTTAATAAAAAGATTGTTTTGAAAAAAAATCAGGCAAATGGAAAAACGTGGCCTAGAATGAACAAACATGACCAGCCAGATAACATTAAAATACACCAGTCATGTCTGCAGCTACCAGGAGCTCGCTACTCTCAAAGAGAAATCTGGAAATCCTTCAGCTCTGCCAACCTGAAAATGCAGGAAATCTGCTTACACTTAAAATTGCAGATAGCCCAAGTTAACGGACTCTAGCTTTGTATCTAAGTCTGAAAAAAATTCAAGAACTATCAAGATGCTCTCTTAGAACCTGAAAGTTTCTGCAGGTTACAGCAAGTGGCTGACCCAGAGATAGAGGCCTACTTAAATTACTAATATAACATTGACATTGGAAGACAAAGGGTAATGAGAATTTACAACTCTACAGAAATAGTAGGGATTTGAAACTTATAATATTAAGCCTCAATTAAAAATCACTTTACAAGAACACGTTGAAAAGTAAAATCTCTTAAAAAAATATTTCCAACAATTAGAGCAGGCCAAAAGTTTCCTGTTAAAACAACTGTGAAATAATTCTGGCAGATTTAAACAAAATGTGACTTTTATTCTAAATGACTAATGTTTTTTTTTTAGAACGGGACTCAATTAATTCAGTTTTAGGAGTATTAAAAATAATCTTTTTTGCAATAAAATTTATAACTAAAACAAAAGCATGCATCTTCTCTTAAATGCCTGCCAGAAAAAAAAGTGCATTTCTTAAAAAGATCCAGTATATGCAATTCAGTGAGCCTTACCATATCATTAACTTCCCATTTTCCATGACAGTCCTCCCTATTTGCTGCCCATAAACTGAAAAGTTCTCATTTCTTTGCAATTTTTTGAACTGCTGAGGTAATTTCTGGCCCTAAAATTTAGTGAAGGAGGGTTTAATTAATCAGCATTGATGAAAATTCAATAGATGTTCACCTACTCCTGGAAAATAACAGTATCACTATAGAAAAAGTACATTTTTCACTCTACAAGGAAGGGGTGATCATCAGTCAACGTTACATAAAAAAGTGTGAAAATATAGGTGCAGTGGGATTCAAACCTTCCACATTCTATGTGCAAACACAGACTCCAGAAGCAAGGAAACCACAGCCCTGGCAAAGACATCATTCTCAGGCAGATGTTTGGGAACTCACCCCTATCTCACCAACAGGGAAATATAGATAAAATCCAAGATGGAAAACCCCTTCCAAATTCAATCAACACATCATATTATTTCATTACTCACTGTCATGTGCACAGAAGTCTATATTTAGTACACAAAGAATTTTTTTTTTGATAACAGCATTCTATGGTGCTTCTAAAACACACAAATCTTTCTCAAACTTTAGGCTCAAATATTTCCTGGGAAAAACAGGAGAAATGAAATTATGTCAATATTGTCCTTGCATTATTTCTCATTTACTACTATTTTAATACTCCTCTGAGTTAAAAAAGAGGGGGCAGTGTAAAGTTCCAAATGAGTGCCTTGGAAAGCCTGTTTAACTCAAGACCTCTTCTTGTTCAGGGAACAAAAACACTGTCTGCAAGAGTCCTCTACAGGAGACTGCCTTACTTCCATATTCACCATGATTTATCCCTATTCCCATGAAATTCATAAATAAAACTCAAAATTATTTCAAGGCTGGTTAACTTCCACACATATTGTGGTTTAAAAGTATTTAAATATTAATGTGTTTTAAAATAGTAGGCACTTATACATGAAACAAAAATTATACACTGAAATGTCTCTAATTTTTAAATTATCGCAGAAATGTATCTCATTTAAGCACAGGCTGGCAGCTTCCACCCACTGGAACTCAGATTCTTAAAGAAGTTATAAAAATTAAATATAGCTATTATATGTAAATATGAAATATTCAAATCAAGTGATGAAAAGTAATTTTCAAATAGCTTTGACTCTTTCTGTTTTCCATCACTGAATCCAACTGTAATAAAATCACGATTCACAGAAGTAATGAAAACATCAATTCAAAATGACAACAACTCTGGGCACCTATCAGTGGCCATATTTCCAAGTACTAGCAATTCTATTGCTGCAACACAGAATAATTTTTCCACATGTTTAAGCTTAAACATTGCAATGTTAGTCAGGCACTGAATAAAGCCCTAGGAAAGAGCTAAAGTTTCCTGCAGTGTGAGGGTTGGAAATGTGCATGGAATGCCATCTAAGCTGATATGGTCTGTAAACTCATTTCATCAACAACTTCAGTAAGTTCCTCATTTATGTTTTCCGAGGCTGCTATATTTCTCCTTAAGGAAAAAACCCAAACCCATCAAACCATAAAGCAAACACATTTACTTTCGTAGAAACAGATCAGTACTCAGGTGACATTTTATTATCAGTTGGGTGGCGTTTTCTCCCCTGCCCTGGCCAGCAGGGGTCTGGCCTTACTTTCTCTGTTTACTCCAGAGCTGGAGCTGACACCTGTGGCCACCCAGGCTGTGCTCACTTTAGCAGCTGCCAGACCTTAATCAACTTTCTACAATGATTTTTCCAGCAGCCTTCCCTGATCCCCAGCATCAGGTCCGGCATTTAAGCCCACTGGCAAAACACACTGACATTTAATCTCTACTGTCTTTGGTGAATGCCATGGTATGACTTTTAAGCTACTTCACAAACTTTCTGGCCGTAATACCAGATTCTTTTTTTCAAGATATTTATGAATAAAAAATATTTTATCACTGCAGAAGCATATCATGGTTGTGTCATTTCCACATTGCTAGGCTCAGCTGATACAAAAATACCTTCAGGATTTATACATCTTGCTATTTATTCGTTCAATAATGATGTTGCATGCAAGAAAAAATTTCAAGTAAAATGTATGTGTAGGAAAGGGTAAAAAAAAGAAAAGCCTACAACGTTACACCATTTTGAAAAGTCAAAACAGGGGATGACTGACAAGAGACATTTCAAGTGTGACTTCCTGGTTTGTCTTATTCTTAGAACTGACAGAAGGACCCAAACCTTTGGCAAACACAGTGCATTTTTTATTTCCTAATCTTTAGTTCATCTTTGTTTAAACAGCCTAGGTACACAGAACAAGTCCTAGTGCATTAGCATTGTGCTCAGGGGTCTCAAACTCTTTCTGCACAGGTTTCTTTCTTCCCTGGAGAAGTCCTTACACCGTGCAGTTCAAACACATCTTCAGAGTCAGGATTCAGATCACAAGCCCTCACCTCAAGAAAGACACACTTGAACAGCCCAGCAGCTGTTTTCTCTGCTGAAGGGGAGTTGGTTTGGTTCCTGTACCCAGCATTCCTGACAAGCATCAACCTACTACTAAGATTAAATATATCTGCACATTCTTGCCAAGACACAAATCGTGTCTTCCCCATTTACATCTCAGCATAGTTGCTCCCCCACTTCCCTTTCCAATTCCCTTCACCACACTGCTCTTCCACACCAGCTAAAATACATATTTATTCCCTTTTACCTGCACTAATATCTGCTCACCTGAACAATAAAATAACAATAGCTTTTTATTCTGTAGTACTTCATGGATCAGTACTTCTGTTCTGCAGAACAGGCTCAGGCATAATTCCTTCCTCTGGCTTGAAAATCCATGGGAATCTGTAATAAACTTTGTTTTCTCTTCTCTTGTTTTTATTAATAATTTCAACCCCTTTTTTTCCTCCTCCTCCTAAGATGACCTTTGATTTGTTAACTGTCCACTTCTACCTAAATATTAAATAAGGTCAACTGTGAGGAAGAGGGGAAGTTGGAACATGCAAGATTATAGCAACAATTATAGGCTTCAATTTAGAAATTACTGTTAATGTAAATGTTATCAGTACTGATTCTTGTTACTTCAAAGTTAAAAAAACACAATTTATATGGAGATAAATTAACATGTAATGGCAATCAAATATGAATGAGCCTCACAGTCAAGTTTTCGGATAGGAGCAGAATCACCACAAAAAGAACCAAAATCTAATCAGGTCTAAAAAACCGTGTTTGGCCTGCACATTTTAATCTTACAGTATAGCTATGGGGATGACCAGCAGGCTTCTTAGCACCTTCACACACCAAAATAAAAAAACCCTGAAATGTGACCTTTCAAATGTAGATGATCAACACATCTCAAGTGTTAGAAGCACTTGGATCACATTTGGTGTGAACCAAGTTCTTTGTACCTCTAAGGATGGTATTTGGCCTCCATGGTACAGTAGAGCATTTCCTGAGACATTTTTACATAAATTTTATTATGTTCTTAGTGCAACACAAAGCCTGCCTAATTACAGTGTCTACATATATTAAAAAGAAATATCCACTCCTAAAAATTTATCTTCCTAACTCCTCCCTTTCCTTTCAGCTAAAAAATGCTTAGAAGAAAACATCACTTGGTGTAAATCACTGTAGACTTTAAAAGCCTAATATTATTTTTTTTTCCTCTATTTTTCTTCTACAGAGGCTGGGGAGTGTTTGTTGTTTTTACTCAAACTGTATAAAAAATCAGGTAAAAAAAAATTTGGTATTGTTTCAGAGCTTGTTTACCTCTCACAGTCATGCAGAACTTAGATGGGTCATGAAATTTCTCCTAGTGCAAACACAGTTAAGAGGGGACAGTAACAACAGAAAATTTATAGCACTTAAAGTGATTTAACAGCTGGAAAATGGGAGAAACAACTAACAACATGGGACTAGCCTGTTCTCAATGAACTACCAAGAATATTGCACAAACTACTCATTACTTGTATAGTTTGGGGTACAAAAGCAACAACTTTATCTAGGACCTCATAGTTAATATGCTCAAGACCTACAGAGAACAGCGGAATTTTAAAGAGTTTTTAATTTAACTTATATAGAAAGCAATTCTGTGTGCTTATTTGCATATGGAGACTACTAAGTTAAATGTCACCTTTCCTGTTTCCCAGTAGATGCAGAATTTTCTTGCTTTGGCCTCAAGGCTGCACTGATCTCTGTGAGCTGTTAACAGCCCCCAGTTAAATAAAAGTTATATAAAAAATTGTCATCAGTTAATAAAGTACAGCCTCTAGATAAGCTCACAGTGACTGGACTTTACAGGCACAGTAAGAATCAAATCAATATTGAAGTTTCACTCTCAGTGAAGCCTTTACAGAACTGTTTACTCAGTAAACAACATTAATTTATATCTATAAATAACCATGGGTCAAATGAAGAGGTTAGTACAGCTATTATTTCAACATAAAAGATCTCAAACACAGAAAAAATAGAAGGTAGTGGAGTTCTAATTAGAATTTGTAAGTTAATGACTTGAATCTTTGCCTCTTATTTTTATAGGCATAAAATACCTTGGTTGGCAAAGCCTAATCTCTACACAAACAGGAATTAATTACTTTTCACCACACAAGTCACAAACAATCCCCAAGCAACCATAAAAACTCCTCCTTGTGTAAGACTTACCCTGGTGTGGGTGCGAATGTGCATCTTCAAGCCATCGTTCTTGCTGAAAGCTTTGTCACAGTAAGGACACTGGTAAGGACGCTCACCTGAGAACAAGAGAAGCATCAGGACCCAGAAATGTGCCCTCAGAGGATGAAGGCCTTGCAGCACAGCTCTTTGTCAAACTGAACTGCTTTTCTCTTCAAAGAGCAGATTTAAACTTTAGAAAAACTACAAATAATCCTGCCTGAGTGCTGGATCAAAATATTTCTCTTTGCTGACTCATTTTGCACTACAATATATGAATACACACAAACAGCCTTGGGGGAAATAAAAGCAAAAGGAAAACACCTAATGCCCTTGCTCAAACCACATTCTACAGTGATTTACGCATGGTCACTTTTATGGTTAGGCATTAACTACTCCCAAATATTTTTTCTATTTCACATCTGGTCGTTATTAGAGGCCTCTGGGTGTCAGAATCCCAATAGAATATAAAATCCACTCTTTCATAATACTGGATTTGTGTTAGAAGCTGGTTAATCAAAAGTTTCTGCAATATTTGTGTCCCAATTTATGACTGAAGTAGAAGCAGAACAATCTTAGCATCGCCCTTGCAGCATCCCATATCTGAAAGGTATTTGTTTAATGCTCCATTACACCAGTGTCATTTGGCATCGATTTTCCCAAACTCACATTAGTGTAATGTGGATACTGAGCTGGTCAGAGACAAACAGTAAAGAGTTTCTGAGCACCATCATTTCGAAGAAATGTACTTGAATTTTTAACTCTTCAGGCAATGCACCGGAATCTGAGTGTACTGCCTCCTGTTCCTGTATACAACACTTTAAAAGCAAAGATCAGGCTGTTTCCATTACAAAACACAGTAGAAAAAATTTTGATAGAAAATTTTCTGTTAACAAAATGGATTTTGTTCTACACAACCATAATGCTGAAGGTGTCTTTTCAAATAAAGGTTTGTCACAAGTTAAGCAAAGCCTGTTTTATGAAGTCAATACACAGCTTTCTACTCACAAAGGTATTTCTGCATGTATAGATTTAACACAGACCAAATGTCAAGCACTTATTAACATTCATACTCAATCTTCTAAAATAGGCAAGCAAGATTAACTACATTTCACAGTTAAAAAAAAAACCCCAAACCAGACTATTTCATTGATATCCCAAAGATACTGACAAAGAGCCACTGCTGGACATGAGATCTCCATTTCCACACGTTGTGTAGAGATTCAAGGGCACTTGAGGTGAGATGATTATTTAGGGAAGAGGATGGCCACCCTCCTCTACTTTGCAGACAGATTATTTTGTTCTTTTGTCTTCTATTTCTGTATAGGTAACTGTGAATGACAGAAGCACAAGATTGGCCAGCAAGGCGCTTGTAAACACATATATTTTTCTCTCTTGTGTTCTGTCATCTCTCAGAAAGCTCAGCTGTGTGAACTGGGGTTTTGGGACTCTTTCTCTTGTGAACTAGGGTTTTGGGACTCTTTTTAGGATGATGACAACAATCTCTGTGTTGGAGCTGTGTTTTCACTGAGCAGTTTGATATATGATCCTCTCTTTCCTGACCCTCGATGCCTTTAATTCATGCCCCTGAAATTCAAACACTCCAACAGTTGTCAGTACTCAAATATTGAATTAATTCAGCTGACATTTTTATGTCTGGGGGCTTTTGAATGGAGAATTTAAAGCTTTCAGCAGTTTGTAAGCAGATGAGCGATGACAGGTAGGAGTTGTACCCTCTCCCCTCACCCTCATGTCTCTTTAAAAAAAAAGCCTTTTGCCTTCAAAGGATGGGCTTGGGTTTGTCTGAAACAGATTAACCGCGTCCCTCTGAAATCAACCACGGACACCATGGTGCTCGATGAGGAAAGCCTTAGGAGCTTTCAGCAGATGCCAGCAGAGGGCAACAATGACTCCACATCAACTTGTCACACCTGAAAAATCGGGCTTGGAGCTGCTGTTATAAACTGTCCACTATCAAAAATCTTCATTGCTCCAAAAATCAAGTTTACTACCTCACACAGTCTGCCAGCTCTGACTTGACATTCAAACTAGGAACCATCTTGTTTTTCTAAATTAGATAAATTTCTCATGCACTTGTGTTAATAATTTCCAGTAAAATTACTTAAAAGACGTTCCTAAGTAATGTTACTGTTGCTCATATTTTTTGTTATTTTCTTTCACCTTTGGAGCCTGCATGCTTAGAATTTATTCAAGTGCCCAGGTGCTTACACAAGCGTCTACTTGGAGCATAAACATCTTTTAGACTTGTAACTTATCTTCTACCTCAAAAGGTTTTTGGATTTTACAAAATTAACAGTGGGCCACACTTAAAACACATCTGTGCTAGAAACAATCAAGTTTCTTAGGATAAACTTCTTACTAATTGCTCTCTGGAAAGGGCCTCTGTTGTCTGTCTCAGAAGTGAATGAACTGCCCTCTGACAATGTATCTTTTGCTATTTACTGTCTCAGGAGCCCAGGTAACTAACTTAAATATCTGATCTTGTGGACAGCAGATCTGGCAAGATCATTACAACTCTACATATTACCTTCCCTATCTCTGGGAAAAATTAACTTCCTTCCTTGCTTCTGAGCCAGCCTAGGCAGACATTATTCATGCTACCAGTCAGTTTCTCATCATAATGATTCCACATTCAAGGAGACTATTGGGAAGCAGGTGTTCCCCAAGAGAGGTCATACACACTCTGTCCCAGTCTAAGTCCTGTAAGATAAATAGGAACAGTTTAACTTTTTCTCATCCTGTGATAAGCAAATGGAATAAGATGGCAACAAAGGAAAAGACAGATTTGAAAGAATGAACGCTAGAAATATTCCTCCCATACAAGAAGGCTAGCTGAAGTGCAACATTTCATAGACAACTACTGCCAGTGTCCGCAAAGGAGAGTGGTTTGTGCTTGCACAAAGTTTAGAATTGTCACTAAGACAAACTGGAGAGCAAGGGCCATGTGATACAAGCTCCTGCGAAAGTGACATTATCCAGCAGGGCTCTGACATCCATCTGTAGACAGACAAGGACTACCAAAACCCCATTAAAAACATTGCAGTAATCAACTTCAGGTTGTTCACAAGAAATTGTGGAGATTTCCAGATGCAAAACTCCTCTGATCAGAAAATGAATGGATCCCTAACAAGGAGATTCAGAGCAAAAGTTACTAAGAAAAGCAAATGAAATACCTGGCAACTCATGAACCTCTATTTCTCTTGTCTTCACATGAAGGAGTTACTAAGAATCAAAGTGGAAGAAAGCGATTTTGCCTAGATAAACCACAATTTCTTCTTGGATTTGCCTCTAAAAGAACATTCATGAGATGGTGTCAATTTGTGATAACACCATAGTAAGAGAGGGTGAGTTTCAGGTAAAGTCAATGTCAATTAACAACTATGCCATTTTCACCCTGCATTTTTATATAAAAACATTTTTATATATAGTGATATATATAAAATATAGAAGCATTTTTATCATTGTGTGTTTTTAAAATCTGTTTTCTAAACAAAACTATTGTTTTCATTAAAATAACAGAACAGTCAAGCAAGTCAAAGATAATAAATGTTAAGTTCACCCCTAAGTTACAGCTGACTGTCATGTCCCTGCTGCTCCAGAACAAACTGCTCAACACATTAATGGCACTTCTGTACAAATAACCCCAAATAAATAATCCTGGGATAAATTGCAGTGGATTTAGCATAATTCAAAGTCTAGACATTCTACTTCCAGATTTTGTATGAAAAAAAAAAATCAGAGCTTTTAACATAATAAAAACAAATTTAACCTTAATACAAGGATTATGAAAAACAATTCCATGATTGAAAACCATATGGGATTTTGATCTGAAACCATGTCATGACAGAACTGACATATTTTTTTCTCCCCTCCATCTCTAGCTTGAGATCACAATACCTAGTGGACTTTAATGTAGCCTAAGAAGTTAAATACCAGATTCCCCCACTCCGGTTGGACTCAGGACAGCTTCCCATGAGACATCTGCAATCAGAGGTGCTCTAAGGCAGGATTTACACAGAGTTTAAGCACACAGATCTCCCAAACTCAAACACAAAACAATTAAGAAGCAAATCCATATATACATTAGTTTTTGAAGATTTCAAGATTTCAGTGGCTACAGCTAGACATTTAATAAGGACTTTGAGACAGTTAATCAAACTGGTCATTATGCATTGCTATTTTCACACTGTATTTTGCATTCCCTGGAGTCAGCTGAGCCATAAAAATAAATCTGTTTCTCAAGTTAGGTGGAAACCTGATTAGAACCACCAATGTTGGTGATTACTTCAGAACAACAGCCTCAAAAAAGATTAAGCAAATATGTACTTTACAGGTGAAAAATGCATTCCCATCCAATGAAAAAAAACAAAAAAGGGAAACATCCAACTGAGAAATAGTCCTAATCTGAAGAGCCCAGCAAACCAAAGAAACAGTCTCACTGTTCTTCCAAGCCATACACAGGAACTAATTTCCAGTCCTGTTTACTGTCTCTGTTCCCCTGCAGCTTGCTTAGTCACCCAAATACAATGCTCAGGTATTCATTTTAGCCTTCAAGCAGGATTCCCTGCCTTGCTGTCTTTACTGGAACTCAACTCCTCAGTTAAGGAATGAAGAATTTGAATTAGACAGCGAAATTATCAAGGTGGGGTTTCTTTAATATGTCTCTGCTAAATTGGGGTATTCAGCATCAATGGTTTTGGTCAACACCCACGAACATCAGAAAAAGACTTACAACAAACTGCACTGAACATCAGATCATGTGCAGCATATGCAGCCTCAAGGAATTTCTCTCTTCAGTTTTCTTAATTAAAATGAACAAATATAATTATGGCAATGTGGTCCCTCAGACTGTTCTACAAACTATTTCCCCTATCTCTCTCTCAGATGGTGAACTATTAATTATTGGGATTAGAAGATTGTTTCTTAAATAAAAAGTATTATGTTTTTCTGTATAAACATATATATGTGCATTATTTCAAAATACCAGCTTTCAGAACAGTTACAGCAAACTACAATCCTTTTTGAAGTCCTAACTCAAGCCTGGGTAGGGGAGAGGGTTAGAAGGGAGCCTCCACCATTGCCCAACTGCAATGGAATGAGCACAGCTCACCTGGGGAGGAATTTGGAGGCCATCTGGATCACACATTTAACACTCCTTACCAGATGATCCACAGGGCAGCCCAGAATGGGAATTTCAAGGGGGCTTTTTTAGTCAGAGATAATCTGTGGTGATGACAGCATTTAACAGCAAGTAAGGCTGGCAAAAGGTTAACGGATGTAACAAAATTATAATCTGTGACATCTGCTTTAGAACACTGCTCAGAGAGGGCACCCGACAGCTTCACACATTTATCCTCAGCTGCTCCTGCCCTTAAACAGTGTTCCCATTCAACTGAAAATGTTGTGTCCTTAACTGAGCATTATTCAGTTAATGCACTATGCAAATATGTACACACAAACATAAATAAACCTAAAATACACAGATCTGAATTTCTCCCACATAGAAGGGGACTTCGTTAGGAATCAAAATTAAATTAAACAGGAATTCAGTGAACCCAGTGATTCCAACAGAACATCAATTAGAAAATGCCAGAAACCAATCACTGAGGAAAGATTAAAAATTCACAGGTCAAGAAAATATTCAGTACATTTCACCACTTTGGTGTTGCAGTCCTGTGAGAAAACCAGCACCACTTTAAAATAATGAACTTCCTCTCGTGTAGAGGCGGCAATTTTCTACATCCTGAGTAGCATCTTCAAAACCATTTAACACCCTGCATCTCTCAGGCATTTCTGTAATTTTGACCAGGGATTCCAGGGAGGGAAAAGAACGGAAGAGTAATCAAGAAGCTTGGCCAACTGCAGCAGTGAGTTGATTTCCTTATGACATCTGGACTAGTCTTAATCCGGACTAGACAATAAAAAGTGATCTGGCCTGTGCAAAATCTTGGCCTGCCTCCTTTTTAGCCACTAAACACTCAAAATTTAGCACTTGAGAAGGTACAGAAGTCCCCACACAGGAACAGCTCTCTCATGCCAAGAGCTAAGTAACTTTGTGATCTGAAAGATAAAATACTTGAGGACATCAGCTGAGACAAGACCCAGAAACACTAAAAGCACAGGTAATTTTATACTCATCGTGGGCCAGATAAGGAAAGGTATAGGTCTGACTGCTCTGAGAACAGTCCTGTGCTCTGAGAAACATTCCTCGGGTATGGGGCAATTAGAGACATTTCTTACTTCATTTTAACCAATATTCAAATCTGGCAGACTCTGAAGATAAGAGATTAAATGCCTCTGTTTTTTCAGGTGGTTTGTTTCCTCACTGATGATGACTAACTTTAAGTTTGTGTATTTGTGAATAACCAAACTCCAACACTCATTTTCCAGGCACCAGGGAGAACTAGAATTGGTTTCATATAAATCAACAACGTGCATTTCCCATCCACTAAAAACAGTCAAATCCGATTCTTTCAAAATAAGGGAAAACCAGAAGGCTTGAAACATTTTTTTCTATTACTTATCTTTTTCTAAGTATTTAGCCATGCTTTAATTTTTGAGGTATAGAAGTGGTATTTTCACAGATGAGGTGGTTTGTTTTCTGCAAAGTTTACGGTTTATTCAAAGAATTTAGATTATTTCTAGTTCAGACAAATAAAATGTTTGCCCTATCTGGTCCATCAAAATTATGATGATATAATTGAGATATTTGGCTATTTGCCACTAAATCAATCATAAAGACTAGTAAAAAATCCTACAAAATAAGAAGACTATCTGAATCCATGCAGTAAAGCATTAACTACCATTATTACTTACTTACAGGCTCTCATCAGTTCTACCGTGATATCAAGATTTTAAGTAATTTTAAGGAATAAATACAAAACAGATACAGCTTTAAAGAACAAACCAGTTCCGTTTTTTGCAGCTATCAGTGGAATTAAACAATCTGATTTCCCTATGAATGGAAAATGTAACATCTATTACTTCAATGAACCCAATGGTCAACTAAGTCTTTTAAAGAACATGTATTAATCCATCAGTAACTCATTTGATCTGAAGATGTCTCATTCAAATAATCTACCCCTCAAAACAACATTTCCTCATTCATGGGTAAAGACAACAAGAAGCTGACAGCTCCATGAAACTTTACAGGTATTTTTAAAGATTTAGCTGTTGTCTGGAGATGAACAAGACAATGATGTATAAACTGAAAGGTTTAGAAATGCAGAATCCTTACCTTTGAGGCCTTCTGCAAGCTCCTTTTTAAACTGGGTAGATAAAAGGGGGATCATTTATAAGTAATTAATAGAAAGAACCTATCTGTAGACATTTGCAAGCTGTTCACTGACTAGATACAGATACATTCTTTCACATACTTCATTGGCATATGAGAGGAAGATCCTTCAAGCTTGCCTTTTATCTGTTTCACTATGTAAGAAAATATAAATTACTTGTAAGATAATTTAGCAGAAGATCTGCTGGCATGAGGATCCTGGCTATACATTATTATGTACATGAACGAACAGTTTCTTGTTTAGCTATTAAACCTTTGGTGATATATTTCACACCATAATAAATAAAATTTATCCTGTACTTGAACTCATTACTTCATTCAAATACTTTGAAGTCTTCTGTATTCAGAGATGACTGAACTACTGTTAAAAACCAAAGATCTCTATTATTATAACACCACCACTAATATTTTGCTTGCCCAGGAATTTTGTCTGAGAAGTGCAAAATTTGAACTTAGACATTTATCTAGTTGGGACTTTATTAAGATTGTAAATATGCTCAAAAGCTTAGTTAAGTTGTAGAAATGGAACTAAAATGGCAAAATTAGGTGCATAACATCAGGCTCTCAGTACAGGAGGCATTTCAAGAAGGCAATCAGCAGCTAAAAAATATTTTTGAAAGCTTATAAAGCAATCTCTTCTTACATAAATTGAAAAATATCGTGTTGGCACAAAGGATATAGAAGTCTGTGGTCCAAATGCTTTTTGCTTTTTTAATGTAATTTCTTGGTATTACCTTTTACTCATCCACATGGAAGTAAATTTGCAAAGAACCTTCTCAACTCATGCTTAAAAAACAAACCTGCTTTTTGCACCTAGCAGAGCATGTAACATGTAACAAAGATAAAATAAATCATGGCTTTCAAGTGACATAGAATAGAAAAACTCATCTTTTCAGAGAACATTAAGGACAGATGTAAGTTATCTTACTGGCTTATTATCAGGACTTGGACTAACTGTGATGGTAAAAGCAAAATAAGGTTATATTTTAACCAATATTTGCACATAATTTTCTGGAAGACATTTATGGTCATTCGTTGTTCCTCATCAGTCTTTAAGTACAGTAGGGAAAGGACAGCATAGAAAGGACAGAATTACAGTTAAATCCCTTAATTCTCTTAACTCTAAAAGAAATTCACCTTCAAATATAAACCACTTCAGGAACAACTTTCACTGTTGCACAGCTTGATGTGCTACATCCCAAGGATAGAAGGGATTAGGACACAGCTAATTAGGAAGGCAACAGTACAAACAGCAGACAGACAAAATGTGTACGTGTTTATACCCAGATCACACAGGCACACACAAATCCATACACACACCCTACAGCAAATTAACACCTTTAAACAGATATGCATAAGGCAACTGAGAAGCTGCACAAACTGCAGCCAGAAACTGCCAACACTGAAAGTTGCTTCAAACTTTAGGGAAGCAATTAACCTCCCAGCCCCCGGGTTTCAAGCCCATGGAGCAGACCGTAGGATCTTTTACAATTTATGAACAAGCCAAGGAATTTATATCATAGTCAAAAAATTCTTTTGCTGAATTAACCCCAGCTCTTTGTGACCCTAAGAAGTCATAAACCAACAGGATACAGGAGAGGGAGAATGTGCTCTAGTGTTTCAGCTGACCTGCAGAGCGCTGTCTGTGTCATGCCAAGGCTGAAACCCAGATGATGAATTACAGATCAACACCCCAGGTTCAGAGGCAAAGATCACCCCCTTCCCTCTGTACATGCACATGCAGACATGTTCACCTACCCCAAACCAGCTCAGATGCTGCAAAAGGCCAAGTACTGTTTGGGCTCATCTACAGGGTCTTATTCTAACACAGAAGAGGGAAGAAAATTGCTTATCCAGGAAGCATGCATGTCTGTGTGGAACAACATTTAAGAGCACATGCTGCATACTAAATAAAAGACAAAACCCCACTGAGCTTCTCTTTCTGTATATGGATAATTAAGCATGTCAAAAATACAATTTCAAAGCAGAACCAGAGAGGTACCCTAGAACCTCAGCTTTTGTAAAGAATAATATATAAGGAGGACAAAAAGTGATGTACAACTGTCTTTAAAATAACCTCTACCTGAATCTGTTTTGTAAATACAGAACAAAACCTCTCACACAAAGCAGACAATAAAACAAGGTCTAGCTGACCACAAAAAGAAAATGGGATAATGCAAATGTCTGGACACAGACCTCAAACATCATCACTTGTAGTCACTAAGACAAGAACTCTTTGCAGTATTTACACTTATGGTGGACTCAGAGTTGCACCAAAAGCTCAAAGCTTATTCAGAAGGATGAATCATCTACTGAAAACAGACAGTGGCTGCTTGCTTCACTTCAAGCTCAGAATGAAAACGATACTTTGAAGTCTGACTGAAGAGAAAAAGGATGGCATAGTTTTGAAATTATTAATTCAAATCCAAAGAATTTAACAGATACCAATACCATGAAGTATTAATCACTGCAACATTTAGAAACCAAACATTCATCTCTGAATAAAGTTAATGGCTCCACTATTTGATGAACTGAAAATTTCTTATTGCTCAGAAATTCCCTGAAAAGTTGTCAAGGATTTTCACACTGTAGGCAACTTAAGAGTGCTCAACTTTTTTTTACCCTGTTTGCAGATGACCTGGATTTCCTTCAGCTCCCTTTACATTCTTTGGGAATGATGCAAGCTATTCCTCAGAAAACCATGTTTCCTGAGGCTCACTGAACACTGGACAACAACTTCCTCCTGTGATCAGTGGGCTTGTGTTATGTCCAACAAC
Organism: Anomalospiza imberbis; assembly: GCF_031753505.1. Lineage (NCBI taxonomy): Eukaryota > Metazoa > Chordata > Aves > Passeriformes > Viduidae > Anomalospiza > Anomalospiza imberbis. Next base: position 39,818,955 of record NC_089684.1, on the reverse strand, counting down.
AACATGGCCGAAGCCTTCAGGTACAGCACCAAACAAAACCATTTCTCCAGATTTGCAACAAGAATCCAACTATGGCATTTTCTCACTCAACCCTACATTAGGCATTTTGCCATGTAATAAAAATATTATTTTTAAACCCAAAGTCACAACTTAGGAGCAACCTCTCCCCATCATTCATCAGAACCATCAAAAATTGGCCAGGAATCATAACAGAGTGACAAAAATAACCATAAACATCTATTTTGGTTAATTCTCGCAGTAACGGATGCAAACCACCAAAAATGTAATTGACACTGGACTAGCAGCAGGACTGGAAGAGGAAAGAATCAGAGTTTATTTATCGCAGGTCATTATAAATTAATTTAGCAAGGCATTTTTCCTGAATTAGTCACTGTACAATGACTGCTTCTAGCTTCTTAGGTTAAAAAAAGGCCTTGAGATTTTCCTTCCTGCAGCATTACTCATTCATAAATTGTTTCCACAGTCCATATTGCTGTAATTCCAACCTGTATCATCTCCTGGCAAGGCAGTTTCTCCCCCTGCATTTAATTTACAAAGGTACTAGAAATCTTCTGTGCCTTTCTGCTTCAAGTAAGTTCAAAATGTCACAGCCTTCTATAATAGAGGTGACAAATAATGCAGGTCTCTATACTCAGGGTTAGAGGCCCCTGGTGTGTGGTTTCACGAAACTCACGTTAGCCCAACTCCTAAATTTAGGAAAGCCTGCTTGAGAGAGTTGAAATCTAACTGGTAGCAACACACATGTGAAAAGCATTTTTACTTGGACATCTCCAGAGCATCTTCCCAAGAGCCATCTACACCATGAGCTTGAAAAACTGGGGCTTTCTGCTCCATGCCAATTGATGGGTAGCATCAGCAAGCAGCACACAGAAATTACTGTCATCTCCCTGCAAGCCAAACTTGGCTATGGGAAGGGAAGAAAATGTCACGGCAAAGGCAAATCGACACCATTTTATGTTGTAAACAAATTAGCACAAAGAAACCTCTTTCAGCCACCAGATGCCACTTATTTGAATGAAAGTGTAAACTTGCAAAATGAAACCTGACAACAGCTTTTACACATTAAGCAGGTAAAATGTCTGACAGAGATGCTGTGTTAAGCCTACCAGTAAATTTGCCTGTTTGTAGATAGATAAACGATGGACATAGAGATACCTTGTTACAGATTCAGAAAGTCTTCTCTGTTCATAATAATAAATACCTGTATGGCTTCGGATATGAACTCTCAGAGTTCCATTGCTTGCAAACTTCTGTCCACAATATGGGCAAATCTTCTCTTTTTCTCCTGTGTGAGTCTATTTGGGGAGGGGAAAGACAAGAAAGACTATTCAGCATTACATAAAAAAGTTAAATATGGAGTATTTAATTGTATTGACATTGACTGCTATTACCTCTATTATGTATTTTACCATCACACCAGGCAAATATTCTGATTAGCTCTAGGTGTTAAAGAATTGATCACAAAAAGAACATTGTAACTATCACCAGCACTAAATCACTGAGCTTGTCTTTTGAAATCAAGCTTTTTGGGCTGGAAGACCTCACTGATATAAAAATTATTTCAAAATAGAAAAAAAAGTATTACAAACTCTCCCAACCAACCTGCATGTCAGCAGCAAGATCACCCTGAAATCAATTACACACAAGATCACCATCATTTTTCACACTGTACTTTCAACACACAACTCTGAACTAAAGATTTATCAGTCTATTGAATTATTTTTCCTTATCACTGTGGCTGTTCTTTTAGTAGAGAATTTCTGATGACTTCATTTAGAAGAGTTGATTTAAATGAGATAGGAAAGATAATACATTCAATTATATGAGCAGCTGACTATTTCGGTTTCCAGCTAGCACATGACCCTCTTCAGACAGCAGATAGTTTTCATTCCCTGACATGAAAGATATAAGTGCTAAACTCCTCTTGATTAGAATACAGTTATTTGGAGATCATCTGTATCTCTAGCAGCAACATTGGCATATACCAGACAGACAGCTACTAATTTATTCAAGACACCCAAATACCAAAAGGATTTCTGGGAACATTACAGTAAAACTACAACACAGCCAGCCATAGTCTGACAGGAGCACAAAGCAAAAGCAATGCCCATTTTATACGTATGTACGAAGCACATACTATATAGCAAGCAACACACACAGGATGTTTTTAAATAAATTCTCACAATCTGAATTAGGTGGCAACACTTAAACTGACCTTTCTCAGCTGATTTTTCTTGATGCAATTATTTTCTTTGAATTTCTTCCCCATAACATCAATCTTACCTCAGGCCAAACTAGTGAGCAAGCCTCCTCCTAAAGTTTACCCCAACTCCATGGCAGAGTTTGGTGCAAAGGAGGGTGGTAAGAGCAGCACAGTCAGGCCCATCCTGCCATACACTTGATGCTGGAGTACCTCCACCGAATTCATACACAAGCACCAGCTGTAGATTCAGCTGGGCACCAATAACCCTACTACTGCAATCAGCATTTTAGGTAGGGACAATCTACTGAAAAGCCAGAAAGGCAGAAGCAGCTTTGGGGATTCTACACTGAATGACAACTTAAGGACACACAGGAAATGATCAGTTGATTCTACTCACTTTCTTATGGCTCTTCAGAACTGAGGGTGTCACAAAAGTTTTGTCACACAGGTCACACTTGTATTTCTTATGTCCATCATGTACAACTTGAATATGAACATTTAATGTGTCCTTTCTTTTGAAAGAGGCATCACAGTGATCACACTTGAAGGTCCTCTCACCTAACAAAGAGAAAAATAGGTTTTCCTGAGCTACCTACCACCCTCTTAAAAAAGGTCACAGTGTATGTTTTTAGAGAAATCTTCAGGAAAACCTACAATTCTGCACACTGTGAATTACATATTTTGAATATTCTGTAAGTGCTTGTTCATTAGAAGACACATGACTGAACGGGTTTTTAACATTTTCCCCCATCCTTTATAACGCTGGGAAAAAAATTATGACATCCAATGCTTTAAAAAATTGCAGAAGCTTTTAAAGATGATTGTAAAAGAAGAAACTGAACATGCCAATCCAATAATCTAACAGAAACACTGTTATGCAGGATTAAAAAAGGAAAGATTTCTGGTTTTCTTAGTTATGTCAGTGTGAATATTCCCCAAAACCAAGTACTGTCTTCTAAGCTACGGATTTTAGATCATGAGCATTTTCTAAAATTTAAACTGTTGATTTTCAAAAGGTTGAATTATAGTCTAGGGCTCTGCAAGTATTAAAGACTGAGAAAATTCCACCAAAAATAAATCATAATACAGTCAACTAAAAAAAAAAGACAGAATGCCAAGGAAAGTTACTCATGAGTGAAAATAGCCACAGCATTTCTCTGAGCTGCTCCAGTTCTGTGCCAGAGGCAGCAAACCTGAGCCTCGGCTGGCACAGGAGAGACAAGCTGAGTGTCATGCTCTAAACCAGATTACCTACAAAAGCTGAGTGAGTCACCAACTTATCTCTGTTTCCATTTGTCCTTTCTTAAAATGGGGGTAACACTATCACACTTAATGCAGAAATAAATTTCTTGCCATCAGACCTCAAATCATTGCTGGATTTTCTACAGCATATTTGGATTTGCATTTAAGTGAATCTGAAGGCAAGGTTTGAATTTGGCTCTGAATTTTTTAACTCCCTGGATACAGAGTTGAGTCCTAGTACCAATTTAACACAGCAAGCTGTATATTGGAGCAAGGTGCCACATGTTGGTTTTTGTCAGTCACATATGCGAATGGAGAAAGCTGTTTTTCCTCTGACTTTGCACTTACTGTTATGGATTAACAGATGTCTTTGTAGAGAGAAGGGAGTTCGGAACAAGGCTTTGCATTCCTCACACTGGAACGGTCTCTCTTCAGAATGGGTCTGTGGATGAAAGACAAAATGTCAGAGAAAAAGCTCATGGAAATCCATCAGCTGTCACTGCAGTAACTACAGTTCATTTTCTAGATGGGACTCAGGAGATGATATCACAGTTGGAAGTATCAGAGGACAAAGAATTAAAATAATCATTCTGCCATTATTCAGGATCCTGAAAGCCCGCACAGCAGTTACACAGTAATTGCACTGTCCCCATCCTCACAAGTGTCACGAGGTGTGCACATAAACAGTAACAAAAATACAGAATAACCAGAGAAAAAAACTAAAAGTTCAGCTGCATTGCTTCAGCTGCACTAACACTGGCCTGGAATACTTATTAATATGAATAAATCCTTTCAAGTTGAACGCACACAAACCCCTTTCTTTTCATTAAAGTTTTAAGGTAAAACCAATCTGATTTTCAAGATGGCACCTAAAATTTGGCAAAGAAAATCCCTCAAATCATGAGACTACTTTTATACATAGCTTCTTTTCTTTTAAAATATACCAACAACAAAAACCACCAGAAAAAAACCAAAGCCATGGAAGCAACAGTACCGAGTTTTTTGTTGTCTGTAGAAAAATTCATTGTAGCTAAAAAACAGCCTCAAAGCTATGAATAAAATAAAAGGCTAAGCTTGGATGAATCTCCCAGACCACAGTGTTGTTGAAGCAAATTTATTTTCTGAAGCTTGGGAAACATCCAGCTTTATCTTACTTTTATATATTACAAAGCAGTTTCCCCGTTTCCTAGTGTTTTTAACCAGCTGTCCCACTGTAGATAATAAGTTGTACTGATTAATTTACTATCTACCCAATTTCCTACTATTTTTCCAAAGGAAAGCAGGTTTTTAAAGCATCAGCATCCAAATACTTTATTAGCTCACAAGGACCTTATTACAAGCTGGAGCACCCAGAGGAAAAGGGGATGGAAAGTAAGTGTTTTATAATATGCAGGAAATTAGGTAAATGAGTTAATCTGGTAGACTAAGGGCAAATATTAGCATAGTACCTATTTATATAATCTATTTCTGCTATCCAGAATCCACACAACTGTTATTCTACCCCTTCAACTGAGGGGAAAAAAGAGGGCTATTGGGAGACAGCGAAATTCTTGAGCGGTTGGCTGAGGGCCTTGAACCCACTTTGATTTTAACATCAATGGCCTCTCACATAAACACAACACCAGAACCTGAACATCCTGCAGTGGGCTCAAAATCAATTCCTTGACCTCAGCCTAAGTCACTGAAAGCAAAAAGGCTGCTGGAAGACCGTCACAAGCGTGGAATATATCTCATGTTCCTTGAAATCTACTGTGTGCTCCAGCCCAGACTCTACAGGTTCCCATCACAGCTGGCATTAGCTGACACCCTGCTCAGCCCCCCTGACAGTGAGGCCAAGGATTGACAGGACATGAAGAGACTGAACTGCCTTCTCACCTCAACAGGGGGTTCCTCCAGAACAGGCTTGGGACACATGGACGAGACACTGTGGGGAAGCTCGCAGTGCTGCTGCCTGTGCTGTACCTGTTCTGTGGATAAATAGAAGGGTTCAGTCTCCAGAGCTGTCAATCTGGCACCTTTCACGAGCACGAAAGTCATTCTGCTTTTTAAAAAAACGCCCTGGTTTGGAACCATCACCACGTGAGTGACAGTTCTGAAGAGCACAGTGATTTGTACAGAACTCCTCAGCATCTCCTTTATACTCTCCTCACCTTTTGATCAAAATATACAGACGGATATGCACGTCTTAACTTCCCTACAAAGAAAATCACCTAACTAGGCATACCCACATGCAAGGCTACACAGATCATCCCAGCAACTGAGGATGGGCTCTTATGCACCATTTCATGGCAGCCTTTCCTACCACAGCATCTGTGAAGGCTTAAGCCCAGCCCAAGGCTACTTATTCCCATCAGATAAACTGATGGAATACAGTTGTTTCAAATCATTACACTCCCCACGACAAAACAACCCCAGATTAGCCATAAACCCTTTAAAATCCTGTGTCTGATGACCTATTTCTGCCGACTGTCATGTCCTCATATTTTGTTCTCTGAACTCATCCTCTTGTACACAGCAACAAAGGAGCAGATGGAGTAAAAACATCTCCTGCATGGAGGTAATCTGCATTACATGGCTCCGAACATGCACCCTCCTCCAGTCTAACCTGCATGAAAGGTGACTACTTCTGTCTGTAGCACAATCCCTTTTTGCCTCCTCGTTTTGGATACTGCTCTCTTGCCTTGCCACAGAAATGGAATTGAATTTAAGTCACACCATTTAAGATCATTCAAGTCACAGCCTGAGCTCTCACAGAGGTTCCATATCCCAGAACACTTCCCAGCCTTGACATCTCCAAGCAAGTGGCAAAGCCAGCTTGCACATGCACCTATGCAGAGCAGCGCAGCACCTGTTTGCAGGAGCAGCAGATCACAGAGGTACCACAGTTCCTGCCTCAGATGTGCAGCTCTAAGAGCATAACAAGTGCTAAGTTAAGGTTCTCATCCCAGTGCTCCACTGAACAGAGCAGAAAAGCTCTTGGCAACTACACTGTGTCTCCCAATGAAATCCTGTGAAATGTGAGGAACTAATCTCCTTCTGCACTTTTGAAATGACCCAACAGACACCCACATCCGAAAGACATTTAAAAACACATGTTGTGGGAGCCATTTTTATTCTGAGACTTCCAACATGAAATCAGGTTAAAAAAAACCCCAGAGGAATTACAGAAACAAAAGCAAAGTTTCCATCTGAAACACGAATCAAGAATTCAAAGGCAGAAAACGTATCTGTACTCTCTTACATATAAAAAGGATATAAGCCTGCTGTAAAATCCAAATGTTTTTTAAACATGTTGCTATAAAACTTAAAGGTATGTTTTCTGTCAAATGCTGTTGATTTAAGTGGTTTTAACTCCTATGCCCATCATTCCTACTGCAGGTATCTATGCTCGCTGCTACTAGTCCAGTAACCTAATCCTGGAACTCAGAAAAGTACCCTGAAATTATTTAGAGGTCAACTCTCTTCCTCCAAAAGAAAATAAACCTAGGAAGACATCTTACAGGAAACACACATCTAAAAATCATCATAAGCTGAAGAAATACATAGAAGTATAATACACAATTCAGTTTTACATTTACACTGTTCCTGTAGGATCAGCATTCCTGTGAACAAGCAAGAGAATCACTGTCCTCTTTCCCTAGGTATAGCCTTCCCAAAATTGTGGCACTCAAAACTATTTTGGCCTCCCAAACCACCACATCCTTGAGTTGTATGGTACAAATGGCTTTTGTGCACATACATCCAGACTCCCTTGTACCGTCTGCTCCTTCTCCTCCTGTTGTTTTCTCAGTGGAGAGAGGTGTGTCTAAAAAAGCAACTCAGGCCATCCATGTGAGTCTCCTGTCTCTCCTGTTCGCCTCCTCACTCAGCAAATGAATTTAGAGACCTATATGTGGATGGGTGAACAGTCACAGCTGTTTGGGTAATCTTTATGCAAACACAGGAACAAGTTTCTCTCAATATAGAGCATAGCTGATTTACAGCCAGTATTGCGTGCAAACAGGTCCAGGAAACCAGCATTCTGCTTTAAGGAATTCCATCAAAATTTGGTACCCGCTAAAGCTGACTAAATTTTATTATTTTTTCCCATTAAGTGGAACCTCTAATCCTTGTTTATGCTGGTGGAACTGCTGCTTTCAACACAGAATTGGGTCAAAGTGCTTACTCCTTCATACTTAATCCTGAAGGCCATTTTCAACCCAAACTCCCTACCAGTCATCAATGGCTAGGTAACATCAGGAAACATGTAAAAAGTATTCATTTAAAAAATGGAGCTATCTTTCTGTGGATATTCTCAGTTCAGTCAGAGAGAAAAAGAGAAGGTTTTCTAACCAGGTGAGAGCCTGGGAGACTGTTGGGAAAGAATGTAAATAAATCTCTAATCTATCTTGTTGTTCACATTGTTTATAGATATGTTCTGCCACCGTGCGTCATTCAGTGCACACCAATGGTGTGAGATGTTTTTACTTTAGGACCAATGAAATTAGTCCGCACAATGTTCTCCATAAATAGAGTGGTGCATTTGAAATAAATCAGAGTCCATTCTCTAGCCTTTGATTTGGAGTCATTCTCGTTCCCGTCCTGCTCTACAGCGACATCTTTCTAGATAATATTTTATACATTTTTCTTAGAATATATCCAATCTGCAAGGTTCTGTCCAATTTTCTTAAAGTCTAGACCATAAAATATAATGGATGGGAAATAATCTTGTCCTTCAGCAGGCTGTTGCATGCTTTCTTATTTTAGACAGTCATCACCATTTCATCCAGTGAGAGGCATTATTATTGCTCTTACATGATTTATGGCTTCAAGTGCAAGAGATGGTGCAAAGATCCTGTGCCAAATTCCCAGATGGAATATAACATGAGCCACACTGCAAAAGACTTGGAGGTATGGCTATATCAGGGTTGGGTGTTTTTTTTTTTTGGTTTGTTTTTTTTTTTGTTTTTTTTTTTTTTTTTTTTTACAGAGTTGTAATTCTGAAGCAGCAGTCCTGGATAGAGCTTTGCCATTAGAAATGCAAGTCCAGGTTAAAATTAATGACAGGCATTACAGAAATTAGGCCAAGCAGGTTACAGATTCAACACAGGCAGAACATCCCTTTGTGAGTCTATTTTTCAGGTAACATTTCTTCTGATGTTGCTTTAATATGTGAACACTGCACCAAGTTCAAATTTAGTGTAGTTTGAAAGCATCTGCTGCTAAGTTCAACAATGACTGCAAGAGGACTATACATAATTTTATTGAATTACACTATTAAAAATAAGTATTTGAAGACATCTTTAAATCAGTGACATTAAGTTGGTAACCTAGTACTTAAAAAAACCCACAACCAAAACAAAGCAAAAGAAAAAATAAAAACAAAAAAGTCAAAATGGGATTTATTTGATGTTTTTAACCAAGCAACTGTGCTTTGCTTCTCCTTAACTTTTTTGTTTACTAGAATTGGCTCAGCTTTTTGAAATTTTGGATGTAACAAAGAACAGTAAAACTACATTCTCAAATACTTTAATCCCATGTTTATAAGCATGGCAGACCTTGACAATGAACCACTTAAAAGGAAAAAAAAAAAATCTGCAAATCTGAGGCTGGCAGACCTGTAAACAACAACAGCAGAGTGCTTTACCTTCTTGTGATTCTTGTAAACATTTCTGTGGGCAAATCCCTTTCCACAAAGCTTGCATTTATAAGGTTTATCTTCACTGTGTATTATTTTGTGTGCAGTCACTTGATCAAGTCGTTTGAAGGACTTATTGCAAACCTCGCAGGTGTAGGGGCGTTTTTCTGCAGAAAATGAGTGGGGGACATTTAATCTCCTGTTTATACGGGGGAGAAGATGAAAGGCAGAGACAGTCATCTCCTCAGAGAGATTTCTGCAATTACGTCAACCCAATTAAGATTAAACCGATTAGAAAGACACCTAATGCCCTTTATGTTAGACAGTTAAGTCACTTCACAAAAGATGAGCCATGGTGTATCTCAAGAAATTGGCACATTCTTTGCAATACTCATTGCTAAAACTAAATTCTGATTAATTAGCTTAAATCAAAAGAGAATGACTTCAAAGAGGAAAACAGTGTTTCCAGATTACAAATGTGAAAGAGGCCGTGACAGTTTAAATGTTTTAAAACTTAATTAACAAAATACATATTAGCTTCCAAACCCAAAAGTTTCTATGCAAAAAGCCTTTATGCTTCAACTGGTGACTGCAACATAACTGCACTAATGCTCATCCAAAAGTGTCAAAAGAAAGCCAGGAGCCTCTGAGATACAGATTATATTACAAGAAATGAGCTTTTGCTGTGGACTGATACTAAGAAAACAGTTCAACTCTAAGCCTGTGCAGCTGTAAAAATCTGCATTTGTTTAAATGCTAATGCATTTGACAGAAAAATGTTTGTGTTTCCATAGTGTTGGTTGATGTTTCTAATCACTGGTGAGGGACACAGAAAATGCTGGATTTGCTGTGACCAGAAATCCTGGCAGAGCCACCTGGTGCCACACTGCCAAACCCAAAGATGGGACACTCCCTGCTCACAGTAGATGCTGGCACAAGGGAACCTTTGTGGCTGGTCTGTGGATAGCGTGGCCCATGAGCTGCTCTCCTCTGACCAGAAGCTATGAGCCCACTAACACATACACAGATAAACAGGAAAATGCAGTGTGTAGCACAGATCACTGACAGCACACCCTGCTCCCAGCCTCTTCTCCTCAGCAGAAAACCTCAGGCACTGGTTTTTCACCTCCTCTCTAAGCCATACAGCAACCTTTTGGCCCACCCCAGCTCGCTGACCTCATCTAGCCCAGCTAGCATGACAAAAAAACAGTTTGACAAAGCAGCAGTAGGAAGAAGACTTCACCATGTCACTTGGAATTTTGGAAGGCTTGGAAAGGCTGCCTTAGACAATTTCCTTGGAACCTGAGATTGGCTTGCCCAACTCAGGACAGTACAGGTTTCGTTAAGCCTTCCATAAGAAATTAATCCAGGTAAAACTCCACATACATGAAATACATATCCACACACAGAGCTCTGTGTCATTTCTGTACATTACCTGAATGAGTTATCATATGGCGCTTCAGCTGGTTTGCCGAAATGAATTTCTTGTCACATTCTTGACATTCAAAGATCTCATGGACCTGCAAAATGTTTTATGATAATTAAATGTGTGTCTAAAACAAGACCATATCTCTTACACAGACATAAATTCTCTAACAGAATGTAGCTACTTATTAGCCAGTAGCTATACTAATACTCCAGAATATTCTGTTATTTCACCCTTGCTTGTCCGTTGCTGAAAAACATCATCACCCAAAAAGTAAAAACTCATAACTGCAAAGAAAACCCATCACTACAACTATACAGCAAGTTTGTATAACCTGTGTTTCTATCTACCAGCTCCATTTAAAATATCATTATTAGGAAAGCATTAAAAAACCAAATGCAGACTAACTTGTCAGGACATTTTCTTCTAGTCAAGACACATGCAAAAATAACACAGAAACCACTTCATAGCTTCTGTCAGAATTTTAAAAAACAAGTACTGTCACATTCTTGCAGGACTGTTTCTCTTAAAAGCTTTTAAGAGGCCAGACAGTGGAGGGGTAGCATTGTCTCAAACTACAAATACAGTTTTTTCAACATCACAGCACATTACAGCATTTAGGACTAAATGCTGGAAAAACATGCTGGAGGCAGTTGAGAGCAACTTCTGGTAAATAAAAAATAACAATTGCCCAGTAGAATAAAACACTGTACAGTGTTAAACAAAAAGGTCAGAAATTAACCCAAAAGAGATGCTTAGAGCTGGCAGGTAAAAAAAAGGGGGGACAGGGGTTGGGAAGTAGAGAAGATTTTTAAGGGTGACTCTACTCACACCAATTTTGTAGGAAGTCCAGCTCTATAAAGTTTAATAAGTTCAGAAAGTCTCAAGGACTCTTCATACACATACTCAAACTCTGACCAGAGCAGGATCTTGACGGCAGAGATACAGTTGACACCAAAGAAGGCTTTAAGCACCAGCACTTTATTGCTCTTCAATACCTTTTATACCCCTCATGTTCATGCATTGCACCTGTGTGCCCTCTGTTCCTTTTGGTGATCAGTCAGTGCACCTGGGTACTCCATGTCCCATCAGCTTCAATACTGGTCACCTGTCCTACACAGCTGTCGCCCATTAGGGATGAGGCTGGGCTGCAGCCCCATTCTGAATCACCACAAACTTTGTACCTACAGGATCTACCTTGGTTTGTTTCCTTAGCAGACAGCACTACAGCTGAATGGAACTGTACAGGTCCATCTAAGAAATCTGCTGAGAAATACAGAAAGGCACCAGCTCAAACCAGTCCTACCAGTAACATACAAAACCTGCATTTCCAAGGCCAAAAAAGCCTGACTGCCCTACACTCCAAGGTGTTCTTAATCTTCTCTTAAAAGAAGAATAAGCTGCTTTACCATGGAAACATGTGCTTACAGTAAGAGTCAGAAGCTCAGTCCACAGTTGTACAGGCAGGAAGAGAGAGACTCCGCCAGCCCAGCTACAAACACTGGAAGTGCAGCACTATCAACTCTGACTGGGAAAAGAAACAAGCAACCCTGGGATTTGTTGGAATGTTTCTTTCCTTTTCATTACAGAACAGTGGAGCATCAGTGGAGAGGCCTGGCAGCCTGTGCTACTCACACGTACCTGCTCACTTTGAAATTTGAGTTCCTGTGAACAATTCAAATCCAAAACATGAGATCCTTATATTGAAAAGAATAATTTAGCAGGAATCTGCATCAGTAAAGATGAACAGTCCCCTCACTTTCCTCCTCATTATTATCACTGTTGAGTGATTGTAATTTGCATTTTACTCAAACTTCAGAACTTAGTATCAGAATACAGTTAGACAGTTAAGGCACAAGCAGTGCACAAGACATATGAAGCTAAAAATGAGTTTAAATGTGACATGAAAGCTACAGATGTGAATGATGACCATGTCTTCAGAAAGTGAACATCTATCAATCCCCTATAGTGACCCTCTTTACCTCCTTTCTCTGTGTTTGTCCAACTTTTTCTGTTTTTTGGGCTTGTTTTCTGTTATATTTACCTTTTCATTCTCCGCTTTTATTTCTTTACATTGAAATGGGTAGGGAAAAAATTTTGTCTTTTTCTCCTGATTTTACCTATTATTTTCATACTGGTTTTATTGCCTGTACAATTGTTTTTGCCAATGTTGATGATCCTGCCCCACTTCCTACAAACGGAAATTAATTCAAGCAAACAAACAGCGTGAGTACTATTATGTGCAATCTCCTTCACTATCTGATATAAGTGTGTAAGTCTGGAATACCCATCTTCTGGATGTTTTAAAATAAAAGCCAATCAAGAAGAGCAAAGAAAGTTTTATGCACAAAATCTTCATGGTGATTCTTAAGGTAAGTGCTCAACTGACATGGTAAATCATATTTGAGAAACTTGTGTGTCACGTCTGCCCAGAATTACAACTACTGAAACAGAACAAACATTTAATAAAATGGACACACTAACAAGTACATTCTGCATTTTAAAGGCCTGATGTGCAAGACCTGTGCCAATGTGTAAAACTTGTAATAACATGTGGCAAGGAACACCACAATAACAAAATAAAGCCCTATTAGACAAGAAGTGCAGGGCATACTAACACAAGCAAGGAGAAAAACAAATTAAAAAGGAGAGGCCTCACCATTTCCTTTGCAACAACATATTTTAATTGATATCATTTATATCCTCAATGGATTCAGGTTATAACCAGGGTATTATTAAAGACTTACAGTTAATCTGATAAACAGTACAATGCAGCTTTTTGCAAAAACAGATTCTCCTGGGGTTTAGTGATTTATCAAATTAATCTTGCAGGGACTTCCTTTGGGTATAATGGATTCAGAATCTCATATTCATGGTCCATCTGTATTTCTACATGAACACCCTTATTTCCAATAGATGCTTTTCCAACTGTTAACCCCTCCTGTTCTGGTTATAAAAGATTATGTGCATAAAAAAAAGACATTAAAATTTGGGTTTGAGGAAGAATTTTTTTTACTACTACATCACTACACTAGAAATAACTCCCCTAAGTGGTATTTCAAAAAGCAGTAAGGAAATTACTGTGTTTTGTACAAAAACTGAAGGCTCATGAACCTATTTTAAGGTCTGTATGTATGCTATGATTACATAACACAGTGTTTAAGAATGCTAAAGAACAGCAGGCAACGCTGACTTAATGCTGGAGTGCACAAACAAATTAGCATTTGGTAAGAGATGCATGGAAACTTCAGGGAGATATTTGGCTTGAGCAAGTGTGACTACAAAAGTAAATACCCACACTAAACCAGGTTAGCTTTGTAACCATGAAAGAGATCACCCAAAGGCTTGCATGACTGCAGCTTTCAAGTGACGCGACCAGCACAGCCTCACATCTCAGAGAAGCCAGTGCCTGCTGTGAGTCAGCCTTCATCTCACTGACCTTTCGATGCTCCTGGAGATTTGCTGCTGAGAAACATTTCTTATTGCACACTGAACACATCAGCCTCTTCCTAGAATTTCCTGAAACAGAAACAAAATACCACCAACATCTTAAAGAGGAAGTGCTAAGAAAGAACCTAAATATTTCTACTGAGCCTGTGACATTTCACAGATCATTTGACTGACATAAGATTTTTACACTTGTATCTCATCTTCAAAGTGCTCCGTATCAGGAGCTCTCTGTGGGTGTCTAACCAACCAGTCACTGGTGGAATGTTAATTAAGAAAACCAGAACAATAAAGAAAAAAAACCTTTCAAATAGATGTTATCATACACCACCAATCCCACATGAAGAGCACAGTTCACAACTGAGAACTGCTCACTTGGCAACTGAACAGTTCATTTCACCCAGAAATCAATACAGGAGTTAGTGCAGCAGTGACCAAAAAATCTCAAACTTAAGTCAAAACCATTTCCCATTTTTGTTTATTTGGAAAGCATTAAAGATCCTACTATATAAAATATCATTAATGGTCTTTAACTGAACGAAACAGGGAAATCATACTAGCACCAGATCATGAATTAAATCTTGTCTAAAATGTAAATTACAAAACAAGGTATAGGTCAGCTATCAGACATTTTCCTTCCCTTTTCACAGCTACTTTAGAAAGTCATAGACCACTTAACTGAGTTGATCTATTACTTACCTTTAGAGATTCTTTTTTGTACCCCACAAAGCCACCATAAACTTAATTCTTTGTTTATAATTTAAGATACCATGCAAGGTAGTTCCTAGCTTAGGTAAAACACATCCACCCTACACTGAACAGCAGAAAATTATAGAAGTAAAAACTTACAAAATTTATGACAAGTATTTATATAAACAAATAGACACATAATACAGGAATACACTTAGTCCTTCAATGTGGAATTCATATACCTCTACACAACTGACAAAAACTAAGCCTAAACATAACAGTGCTCATAGATGAAAAAAAAAATAGTGATACCAAAAAAGGAGATAATTTTTGTAAGAATTATTACAGAAAGGTAATTTCTCTACACTGCAAGAGTTTGGCAGCAGAAAGAGATTGAAAATCTTCTCAGTGCTGTCACCATCAACTGAAGACTGTTTTCTGTGCACTCTGGAATTCTTCTGCCCCCACACAATGATATTCCTTTGACACAGAGAGGGGACACACAGAAAGAGTGCAGAATGCCAGAATTGAGATCTGTGTTGTGGACCTGAGAGCAGTGTTTTGCCCTTCCATGAGAAGAGAGTGAAGTTTGAGTAAAAACTATTCACAGCACACAGACATGAAAACATTAGGGCCTAAGAGGACCAGAGGATGGTCTGGTCTGGCTTCCTGCACAACAGATGCTACAGGATTTTATGCAACCCTCATATAGCTCAATTGTTTGATTAGGCAAAGAAAAGACATCCCATTGTGTCCTGAAAATACCAAAAAAATCAAGAACTCACCATTTCCTGCAGCACTTTGTGCCAGTGGTTGATTTTCCTCACTCCTGAAACATTTTGCTTCATCTACTCTTTGCCTAGTTTAAACTTCTCAAGATTCCTATTACATTTTCTGCAGGAGACTAATGATTCATGTGGCCTACAGTAATTTCTCCTGCGGGGGAGGAGGAATAGTAACTCTTAAAATTTAGTTACTTTTTCATTTTCTATTTGATACAAATGAATCCATTAAAAAAGAAATCAAAGACAATGTTTACTCTGATTTGCAAATTTAAGCCTAGGAACATGTCAGAGGGGATTTTTTCTGAAGGAACATTAAACTCTTTCTTACCACTGTGAACATTTTCTTTGTGTTTTTTCAGGGCATCCTTGCTCTTGAACCTCTTCCCACAGCTATCTGCCTTGCATATGAACCTGGCATCCCCTCTGCACGCCTCCTTGTGCTGCTCATAACTACATGGGATAACAAAGAGAGGGGAAAAAAAACCCACATCAGGCAGTGTCTCCAGAAACCAGAGCTGTAGCAAGTACTCAGAGCTGAACACATGCTGCACTGCAGAGTTCCAAGGCCACCTCATGCATTACTTACAGCAGAGAGGAATGAAAGCATTTGAGTCCTTGCCCTGTTAGGATTCCCACTACCAAGCTTTTGGAAAGCTAACATGCAAAGGGAGGCCAGCAAGGACATGACAGCAGTCCTGTAACTCGAACACAAAACCTCAATTCCGAGCTGAAGGCAGTATTGCAAACAGAGCACTGGAAACTTCTTGAGGAGTCTCCTGGGCTGATATTCTCTGTGCACTGAAGGACACTAAGAGACAAAAAAAGGAAAAAAAAACTAAGTAAGGGCAACATTCTACAACTCACACAGGCTTGCAGTAGCTATAAACTATATATATAGCTTTGCAAAAAGTAAGTTAACAGTCTGCAATTAAATGTGTAATAAAATAATATATCTAATTGTAAGAAAATACATATAGAAACAACAAAATAAAACCAATTATGTTTCTGTGCAGGAGCATAATTCTAAGATATATAACTTTAGTGATAAAACTGCATATTTATACTCTCAAGGACAATACAGACATGTTCTTAAATCCTGTATCTTTCATGTTTCTATTCTGTTTTTCCACCACCCAAATATTTAATTAAGCAAACATAAAGCACTGGTTGTCCTTTTCTTTTTCCTTAAATCTTACTTTAGTTCTGTACCAGTATCCACAGCTTGAAAATTACACCTCCTAAACTACTAAATATTCCACTGACGGAGACCAGTAATGCTGTACCAAACTGCTGCTCTGGTCTGGTCTCCAGTGTATGACTTCAGCACATTTAAAAATGTCAATATTTTTCCAATTCCCATTGAATTCTACAACAAATATGAGAAATTAAGACATTAAAAGATTAAAGCAGAGGGTAAGGGTATACACACAGATGCATAAAAATTAAAGCTTAGCTTGTGATTAGGTCAAGAGAAACAAAGGATTTAATGAAATTTATTTAAATGATCCCTGAAAAACCCTCCTGTTTATACTCACTGTCTTTGTAAAGCTTGTTTAACAGGGAATTTCTTTCCACAATTTCGGCACTTAAATTCCTTTTCCTCACTGGGTTTTTGGTGTAAAGTCTGCAGATGCTCAGCTAGGATCTCCTGGCTGGCAAAACTGGATTCACAGTTTGGGCATGCATGGTCCTGTTTACAGGTGAGGGGATCTGCATGATTGGAAGCAAAACCAATGTCAAGGAGTAGCTTTTGGTTACATTAGGAGAGACTCTCTGCCAGAAACAGATTAAGCAAAATGGTGGCATGAACCTCACAAAAAACAATGCCTCTGAAGGGATTGTAGACAGCCTATCTTAAGTGGATTACCATCAGCATTACCGAAAATGGATGGAAAGTATTAAGATGGGTGTGACTTAGACTGTTGGCCCAAATTAGTCATTCAACTCAATCAGAACTTCAATGCAATTAGTTGTTCGTAAATTCATCTTCATCTTTGATAGAGATGCTGGGAATTCCCCACACAGCTCAGCTCACCTTCCTTTTCCCACACATCTTACTTTAGGATTGGCTGAATAGCTTTATGGGAAGATTTATTTCTCTCCCTCCTAAGTAAGAAGGACATTACCCCTCTTAGAGCAAAAGCTCAGTGTTCATAAGTTTGTGTTTCAGGTGAAACAAACTGTCTTTAGTTCAAAAATTAATGGTTACTACTTAAGAAATCCAGACTCACTCATTCACAAGACTTGCTGCTCCTTATAAAGAAAAGAAGCTCAACTAACACCCAAAAAAAGAGATAAAAAACCGCAAGAACTCAGATTCAACCCTCGGGACCTTCCAGTTCCCCAGTCCTATACTGTTAGTGTTTGTTTTCTTCATCACCACTTTTAAGCTCTCAAGTTACCCAATATTTTACATATTGCTCACCTGCAATTTTTTCACCAGCTGGCTGCACTTCTTTATTGCTGCCACTGTCTTCATCTTCCGGAATAACAGTTACTTCTTCCTCCTCCTCCTCCTCTTCTTCCATGTCACTGTCCAAGTACCCAATCAGAAGTTCTGTGTCCGTTTCAATATCTTCCACTGCCAGATAGAAAATATTTTCCCCCTCCTGTCACAAACAGGAAGTAGAAGCAACAAATAATTACGTCAGAAAAACAAAAATCTAGACAAGTATGAGACCCTAAACTAATATTATCCCTCAACCATGGAAGGGTTGGCTCCATTCCTCAGGAAGCACAATGCTACAACAGCCTTGCTAAATACTTCTTTCCTAGTGTGGCTGCATGGATAGGGTGCATTGGTATTCTGCTATTTTGGGAATATTCCCCTGCCTCACCTGTGAGGCTTTTCCACTATGCCCTGTAGCTTAGACCAAGGTGGAGATGGCATTGAAGTCCTCTCCTGCCACACTCTACTTGTCAAGAACTTCAGGGTTTGAAAAGGAAATATTTGAGGATTAGAAAAACAGCAAAATTTAGATAACCAACACATCTTTATCTCTCTCCCCAGCTGACTGCAGGAATTCTAACACAGCTTTCAGCAGAATGTTTACATAGTGTTATTTTCTCTTTCTTTCTCTCTCTCCTTAAGATTCCCAGCCTTCTCCAACAGGCTTTCACCCCTGGCCAGTTATCTTCACTATCAAATTAGAGGCACATCTGGAAAATGCACTTTAAACCCTGTGCTGGTTTAAATCAGTGTAGATCCACAAAAGGCCAAAGGATCCAGCCCCCATTCAGCATGACAGCACAAACTGCATCACGATTAGTTCCAAAAGCTTCTTGATAATGCCTGGACAAGCTTCCAAATAGCTACATCAGCTAAAAACTTTGGGCCTTGACAATACTTAATGAAGTTACCAAGTCTAGCACTACGGGGTGTGGGGAGCAATCTATACATCTGTCCCCTAAACTGATATTTTGTAAGACAGGGATACCTTTTTTCTTTCTATATGTGAACCAACTGCTTTAGGTACTGCCCAAAGCACTGAAGGAGTCTCATTTCTATGCAATGAAGACTCCCAGTTCTATCATAAATCTTAAAGCTTATCTGATTAACACCCAGAAAAGTTAACTGAAGCTTCTTTGCCCTGCATCTAGCCATACCTTTTGTAACAAGCTTCCTTGAGCAAGGACAAGATAATGATTTTTAATTTTTGTAATACACTAGGATTAATTTAAACTGTCAACAGGGATGTAGCATTCCCTGAGCTGCAGAAGGTCTGTTATATTTTACACAAGATACTGTCACACAGGAGTGAAACCAACTTAATTCAGCAGACTTGATAGAGTTGCTACTTTCAAGGATGCGCCACTTTTCTGTCCTTATCTCAACAGCAGCATTGGAAAACAAAAAATTATGATTTTTTTTTTTCCTCAAGATCTATTCTGCAGTTCAGATATCTATCAGCACAACAACCTAACCTCTGTACACATCTACAATTTGCTAGGTTTCATATGTCTCTGTCAAGTTGCAGAAACCTTTAATTTAGTACAGTCTGAAGTCAAAACAAATCCTCTTGACATGAAGAAAAGTAGAAGGTCTTTCTACACTCAGTCTCCACACAGACAGGATAAAACCACTGGGGGAAATTTCTAATACATCACTGTTTAAGACAACCTTATTCTAAAAGCAAGACAACCTCAAGAAGGGAAGCACATCTCTATTACTGGGTTACCAAAAATAATAATGGAAATACTTTAAAAATTAAAGATTTTGAAAATTTGAAAATAAAAAGAAAAAAATAAAAGTCATGTATCCCAGGCAAAAATAAAGCCTCAAGTACTAGGAGCTGTCAGTGTTTGAGTGCTCTGGGTTACATTTGCATTAGAAAGAAATTAGCTTTGGTGCCAGCCCAATGTAAACTCATTTCTCCTCCAAGGTTAATTTGTTTGGCTTTTCCATCCAAACAAATGCTAATAGCCAGGTATTCAGAGCACTAATTAATCAAGATATACCCACTAGCTGTAGTAGCTCCTCAAGGCAGCATTTTGAGTGAAAGCAATGGAAGCTCTCCAGAAGCCACAAAACAATTTACATCTCTCCCCCCACCAGCAGCACCTGTATGAATCACATTAATCTACGTGCATGCAGGCACAGTAAACAGTCTTTTAAATTATTTTAATAACCCCTCTGCTTCTAAGAACACATCTGCAGCCATTCCACCTGCCCATGTGCTTAGACCATGCTGGCTGTTCCTAACACTCATCTGCAGCAGATCACAATGATCCTTGGGAGAAGATTCCAAGTGCTTGCTCATCATGGTGGCACCACAACCTCCCTTCATGTTATTCCTGGTTTATCATTCAATTATGTTTTTCTCACCTCTGCCTTCACTGTCACCCTTTACACTGTAAGCCACACAGACCTGCTCAGCAAATACAGTTTTCCAGTTCCACCAGCACTTGCTATCTCCTTTTTGGTCCACTTCCATGCAGACTCTTGACCTTTCCATACAGTTACACACCTTCAGAATATCTGCTTTGTAAGAGGGAACACAGGACCACTGACAGCCCATCGAACTTTTGTGCAAAAGCATAAAACACTAATGTCATCATTCCTGAAAGTTCAGGAGGAGGAAGCAGCACAGTCTTGTGTTATCTGAGATAGTGTAGGGCTTTTCCACCCTTCAGAGTCTGAACAGCTGGCTCCATCCCAGCCTTCCTAATCCTTACCCACTTAGTGCCCACAGTGTTACCTGACTACCCTCTGTATCTGATTCCCTGACAGCAAACCAGCTCTTCAGCCTACCTGTTCTGCCAGTTCTCCCTGTCTGCCTCTCTAAACGAGCACAATGCCTCTCCCAGTCTTTCCCTGCAGCTCCAGGATGTCAAGTTTGCCAGAGGTAAAACCAACACAGGCAATGTCTGAGGGCAGAAACTGCAATCCAGGAAATGCATGGAGATGATTTCACACACCCCCACACACAGCCCAGAATTCAGATTATACCACATCTAAAATAAAGCACCTGAACCACACACACACACACAAGATCCAGAAGCCTCAACTCTCTCTTCTGATCTGTTCCTATGGTGCTACATTGCATGGCAAGGCAGAAAACCTCTGAGACACAAATATGAGACTAAACAGAACACAAGGCTAAAGTACTACAGCAATTCTGGCATTTCTCCATACTCCAGTTTTCAGTAATAGCTCCCTATGAAGGCTAGAATATTTTTCTATCTGAAAATTGTGTGTTAGGATAGGCTTTAAGGTCCTAAAAAATCCTTTGAGATAATTTAGCAAGTTTTTATTTGTTTCTATAATTTTCCTTATGAAGAAACCCACTGGTATGCACTGGATATTCCATTAAAACTTCTATTCAGAAGTTCAGGTCATTTACTGGAAAGATAATGAACATTAATTGTTCCCACTACTCTCTCTTGTAAGCCTTACTTTGCCTTTGCTAACAATGACTGTGCACTGATGAGGTGCTAATCACACCTCCTGTATGAGAGCCATTCACATCTGCTACCATAAGGAGGACAACAAATTTGATCAGAAACAAACTTGTTTTCCTAGCACAGAAAAACCGTATTTTTTTTCCAGCCTCAAAAAAAAAAACGATAATTCTTTTGTCAGGGACACACAGACTAATCCTTGGGGAAGAAAGTCATCTCATGATGAAAAAGCAGAACAGTCATTTTAAGAAATGCTGATAAATTATTTTCCTTTTCCCGATTGTTTTCCAATGTTTTGGATTACGTCAGCAAATACCTTAAGTTAGCCTGAAACAACACTTTGTAAATTATACATTTTGAGAAAAATAATTCACAGAGTCATGTAATACTTATGTATGTGGGAGTGGAAATTAATTTACTGTGAAACTGAGCTGCTAAAAAAAAAAAAAAGCAGACAATTTCTTTAATAACCTCCAAAAGAGCAACAGCTGGAACTGCAAAAGTATCCCTGTCTCTGTTGTATCCTGTAAATTCACGGAACACTTCCAAAAATGAGCAATTAAACAGAATAAGACTCTTCAGCTTGAGAGAAGAGCTGTCAAATAAGAGTGAAAGGATATAACAGAATTCCATAAAATCAAACATGGCATAGAAAAATAAAGTAACTCTTCAGTGTTATACCACAACTAGGAAATCAAGTGAAATTAAGGAGTGTCTAGAAGAAAAACAGAAGCATATTTCAATATAATTAAAGGAGTGGAACTCATTACCACATAGTGTTGCAGATGACAACTATAAAAATGAAAAAACAAGCTGGATAAATTCAGATCAACAGCAAAGGCAAGAAAATTATCTTTATTTATTAATTTATCCTCAGGCACTATATGATCATCCTATCAGATAATTAGATTGTTCAATTTTCTGGTTTCTACTTAAATATTTTCAGCACCATGCCTCTTTTCAAGCTTGTCACACTTTCCTAATTAATTATATAATATGTTATCTATATTATATTACTAATTTTATTGAACAATAATGTAAATTCATGCTTTACATACAAGTAAGGCCATACCCAAGTTTGGCATGAAACACACACAGGTCTCTAAATAATTAGTCATTAAACCTTTCAAATAGCATCAGATTCCAAGGACTTTTCTAGTCTTTCATCCTACTGCTCTTATTATTTGTGGTATTACCTTAAGCAGAAGAGTTCTCTTCTAAAAAGAAAGGCAGAAAAATAAAAGTAGTTTGCTTCTTTCCTCAGATCTCGCAATTTTATTACAAGACAGGAAGGCCAAAGAGGAAATCAAATTAGTAAATCAGTAACAGGAAGCAAATGGTAGGAATCCAACCAATCTACCTGGATGGCTGCCAGGTTCTTCTGTTCCTGGGATGGAGCCTCATGGACAAAGCGCAGCCAGTTCGAATGGCGTGGGTTGCTGCCATCCAGGATATAAAGGACCTCGCCCTTGCTCCCACGAACCTGAAACATTCAAAAAAATCCCCGAGAAAAATTTAAATTAAAAAACCAAATATGTCCAGGTTTTGTCCACTCAGTCAAAAAAACACCTTAAAAAAAGCATTGTGCACACAAGATATATCCATCTCCACATCTAGACCTTTTGGCTACCATTACTGGTCCATATAATTAGTACGATTTCTACAATTTTGACAGAATTCCAGCTTACATTGAAAACAGGAAGATAATATAAATAAAAACTTAATATTAGCTAAGTCACTCTTCCCTCTCAAATCACAAAGACAACTGCTGTAAAAATACATCTGTCATTGCCAAAAAAACCCTGTTTGTTTCATTTTAAATAATAGATCACTTGAATCTCCACTGATCCAGACAACAGAGAGCCATGCTAAAAGGTCATACAGCCACACTATTATTCCATGTGATTTATTTATATAATGAATGGATTTTATTTTCCATCTGTCAACAAGAAGTATCCAGGGCAGGTATTTCCTAAGAGCTAGGGAATTTGGCTGTGTAAGATCAAAACTGGATTGTCTTTGTGGCTTTGTATATAAATTGCTCACATTCTTGCTATATTTGTTTCTAATAGAATGCAATATCATATTTCTTCAGTATGACTGCTTCAATTGCCTAAACATTTAGGGTATCATTAAAAAGACAAAAACTGTATTCCATTATAATAATAGCTGGTGACAGCACGTCGTTCTCAGATTAAGCAAAAAAAGAATTACAGCAGTTCTGCAAACAAATAAGGATCATCAAAACTCATTACTGCTCTTCTGAAAGAAAAAGGACCCATCATGAAAAGGTGCCAACATTCAAACTGTAAAAGCTCTTACTTTCCAACACATGAATTAACCACAGTGAAAAGTGTCAAACCTACACATTGAAATGCATCTGGAAACAATATTATCTGACACTAAGCACTAATGGTTTTTCAGAGAGGCCCTGGATGTCCCAGTCTTGAGAGTGTTCAAGGCCAGATGGGATGGGGCCCTCAGCAACCTGATCTGAGTGGCATCCCTGTCCGTGGCAGGGGGGCTGGAACTGGATGGTCTTTAAGGTGCTTTCCAACCCAAACTATTCTGTGATGCTGTAATAATCACCCAGTTCTACAGAGGCTTTGTGCTTTAGCTACCAAAGCACAACTTACAGGAGCCCACCATGTAGATCCTATAAAGGCTTCCATCAGATCTTGAGTTGGAATGAGAAGCAATCCAGGTCCTATTATAAAAACTATACATTACACTATCTAAACTTTCATTGATTTATCTTTATTTGCTTGATCGTTAAAATTTATTATTTATATTTGCTTCAGTGATACACAGTCATCTCAGTTATGCTTTCAGAGTCTTTGCCAATCCACAGAGAGATGCCAAACACAAAGCAGAGCTTAAATACATAAGGAAACTATCGATAAAGGAATATGATAAATCCCTTCAAAACATTCTGTATTTTCCACTGCTTTTTTCACCTCATAAAAAAATAATGCTGCATTGAATATACAGATGTGAGCATGAAGTCAAGAAAAAGTGCAAAAACACTGCACTGCGCAAAGACTAGACCGGTGACACGAACCAGTCCTTCCCTGGTTGCATGAATAGGAAGGTTCCTAAATGAACTGATGGCAGTGGATCCCAAACCTAGCACTTAAAACCAACACCTAAAATGCATACACATATCCACATTATGTACCTCAACTGTGTAACTATCTTCCTGAGAATCAACACAAAAGGTGTCACTGAATGAATTCAGTCAAGTGCCTTCAATGTAAGATGAAACACATGAAGTTGTTGACTGTCACCACACAGGGTGAGGTTCCACCTCAAAGCCAATCAGGACAATTTGACACCATTAACAAGCACCAGAAGAATTCAGGAATAGAAGAGTTCAGGAAAAGATGTGTCCCTCATCAACATATAAGCCCCCCATATGAAACCCTACACAGGCCTAAATAACACCTAAGCTGCTTTCTGGAAACAATTTCCTAAACATTTCTAAATTGAAAAACCTATGTTCATCAACCAATCATGTAGAGAAAAGTACTGGTTTCTGCATTGCTTCTTTTTTGATTAGCTGAAAATATGATCTTTATTGCTGTAGCACAAAACAGCTAGATGCAATACTTCTGCATCCTGAGTTCAGACCATCACAGAGCTCATTGCAGAGTAGAAACTCACATTTTAACATTCTTGAAGATATTTTAAATAACTCCAGTAAAAGAAGCCTGAGGCAGCAACTGCTGATTTGCTTGCTCAGTGAGAAGTCTGGGACAGAGACAGCATGTGACATTTTCCCTCAGCCAAAACACACAGCAAGTTTTCCATGGTAATGAAGCTCCTTCTCGTGCATGACATTACCTGACCCTGCCAGGGACAGAAGGGTACAGGAAGCTCACTCCTAGACTCCTGCAAACATTCTGTGGAGCTTTCAGGAGCAGGGCTGCACTTCCCTTTCTCTGGAATGATACCCAAATCTCCCTAAGCAAACTGTGTGTGATCTTCTACAGTAAGTTCAGGCTGGAATACGAACACCTCAGCCTAGCAGCATGTGTTTTCCAGCATCTTAAATATATTCCATAACTGAAGATGGGAAGTTAACACTCTTAGCTACTTTCAGGAGTAGATCCTTCTCATCACCAAAACCAAAAGATCATTAATGGGCCTGCTCCAAAAGTCATTAAAATTAATACAAAGTCATACATTTAACATAGAAAAAGATGACTAAAACAAGTTTTAACAGAGTTGATTATAACAATATTAATAACTACTCCAGACAACTATCTATCCCATTTGAGAATAATTTACTAAAATTGAAATTCTGCGACTTAGACTTTGCAGCTGAGATAGTGCACCAATTTCTGATTACTGTAAAAGCCCAGATCATTTAAGAAATGAGAAAAACAAAAGCATTTCTGAAAATTAAACAAAGATTCACCCAAAAACATTTAAAAGCAAACAGTTTTCAATGTAAATAGTATTTAAGGAACAATGACTGGGATGGTAGTCTTCATACCAAGATTATATTGTTCACAAAAAATAAAGCCTAGATTTTCAGAATCAGATTTATAGATTTATTAGATTCACCTTGACAGCAAACACAGAATTAATCTAATTAAGATTTATTTTATCATGAATCTGTGAACATAATTTGACTTAATGTCTTGTGTGTTAAGAGCCTTCCTATGCCAGAAGCACATTTAATAGGCAAGATATCAAAGAAAGAAGGAAAAAAAAAAGCCACCAAAACAGCAAGCTTAATGTGCTTGACTTCTTATACCTCAATCCTAAACACCACAGTTCTGATCTGAAGCTGGCTGCAGCCAATAGCAGATTTTCTGTTGCCTTCACTAGTTTTCAGGCAGGCTAATTTAACTGAAAACAACTGTCACAGCAAAAGTGATGCAAGTTAAGCAGTAGAAATGTAAGTTCATTTTATTTTCTTACAAAAATAAACACAAGCATTGGCTTCCATTAAAAGACTGTTTTCTGATCTCTTTGGTTTTAATGTAACAATGAAGAAAACATGATCCTGGCAGATAGACAGAAACCCAACCTGAAATATGTAACATTCAGCATTACATGGTATATTATGTTCCATCCAACCCTGACCAACATTTCTTTATGGTATGTCAGAGTATTTGAAGAAGGACAAAATCTTTCCAGCCCTCCCTGTTTCAACATTTGCCAAAGTCATCACCAGAAGTATATGCCTGCCACAATCCAATAGGAGTGAAATGAACTCCCCCTTCTTGGTTAAGGATAATGAAGAAAAGGAACTGAACACACATAAACTAATTTATATCTTCTCTTCACAAAGGCCTATCTGAGCCTCCAGAGCAAAAATGTCTGTGAACTTTTAATACCTGAAGATTATTTCCTGCTTGCCTTTAAGCACTCGCTTCTCCAGCAAATACACACAATTCAAAGCTGCTATGCCAAGTTTACTAACACACACAAAGAAGTATTTAATCAAGGTGTAAGAACAAAACTCTCAATTCACCACCAGCAACAAGCTGTGTCCTTCACCAGCACAACATTTAGAGAGCTGGGGGATAACATAGAGGTGTTTTCTTAACAGAAAGAAAGAGAAAGCACAAAGCCATTTGGACATTTCCTTGGCTTTTTATCATCACTCTTAACTAAATGGTTACCACAGGTTTGTTTGAGGGGCTTTTTTCCTTTCACACCACTCATAAATAAAACATTTCAGCCTTTACAAAGATAACAGCGAGATCAAGAATACTTCCCACCCGCTGGAATCTTCCACTTTCCAGGAATCTGTTGAATGAGCAAGTATAAACCTTTGATTTCTTCACAACTATGCATGTTACAAACAGAGTAATGGCATTCTGCTATATTTAATTTAAATAGAAACTCTAAAATCTTCAGAATTTTACTGAACAAAATCACTGGGCTCAATAAATGTTCTGGGTGCCACGTTTTCCCTGAGACCAAAAGAAAATACAATGAGTGCAATTCTGCCTCAACGTGATGCCTTAAAGATGCCAACTCACAATGCTGGTCTCAGAGAAAAAGGAATGGCTTGATCAAAACAGACCACATCACAGAGCACTACTCTGCACAACTAGAAATGCATGTGGCAAACTTCCTCACTAAAAAATGATCTCCATAAAATTGAAGCCTGGATCCCAGGCATCACATGCCAAGGAAAGAAATGTTGCACTAATGCCCGTTTTTTTTCTTGACTTACAAAAAGCCTCTACTGCTTGAGACTTCTTTCTGAAGGTGTTCTCTCTGAAAACATTTTTTTTGACTGCCATCAGACTGTGAAGTCAGGCTTTAGTGTGCCTCCCGCCAATAGCCTTCAAATTAATTATTTTTAATATCTTTGGTACAGCTGACTACACACAAACTTGGCCAGTTTCTGTGCATGCTTCCCACAGACTCTGGAATAACCATCTACTTGGGCTGTTCAAATCTTACTTTCTGCATTCCTGGTCTCAATTTTCAACTTCAGACTACTCCCAGCATGATTTAAATTATATTATAAAGCTCACGTTCAGATCAACTTCAGTAAACATGAACAACTTGGGTTAAAACATTCAGGAAGTCATAACATTTGGTATGCAGGAATCTTTTCAAGGCTCTCAAAACTAGGTTACAGTAAGATATTATGAAATGATTTTAAAACAGGTCATAAAAACCTCATTTTCTGATTTGCTGTCAACGGGGTCACATTAGTGTCACCAATAAATAAATGTATGTGCCTTTTCTTTCCTGTCGTGCAGAAACAGATAAATCTATTTAAGTATGAGCAATGAGGAATCTGGAAAATCATAAAGCTTTCCAACAAACCTAAAGGCCTTCTCATTGCTGTAATCCACCCACTGTCTTTTCTGAAAATCTTGTTCTAGCACAAGCATTTTACTGATTTAAAACAACCTGCAGAAACATCAGGGAGAGCCAAGTGAGCCAGGGCACATTAACTGTACTAAGCAAACATCTGTAATAAAAGCACAGTGTATTGCTCTGGTTTCAGCTGGGAACAAAGAGGATGAAACTGAGTATATAACCCAAAAGGGAAAGGGAACAATTGTCCACACCTCTTCTCTGGGAACGGGCATTTGGGGCACACCCCTAGATTAAAATAGACAAAAGAAAGGGAAAGGGAGAAAACAGAGCTTCATAGGCTGGAGTTAGCACTTACCTAGGAATATTTCACCACTCACAATATTTATACTGAGTTTGGGTAAAAAAAGATGGGCTTTTAACATTCAGTCATCATTCTAGTGTATGCTATCTATCTGTAGCTCTGCTAAGGCTGCATCAATACTCTGCTCTCTTCATAAGCTGCTCAGTGATGTTAATGCCAGAGATTTTTCAAATAAACATGTATTTTGTGGTAAATGCACTGACAGTGCTTTAAGCCAGATGTCAAACGTACCATGCAGTAACAGTCCTTCCACCTCTAACCACAGAAAGGTAAAAAAGTAAGAAATGAGTCCTCTCCTCAGTGTAAAAGAGGATTAAATGTGCATTCAATAGAAACTGCTTGGCTGAGGGGAAAAAAAAAGAAAAAAGAAATTCTGCTCAAAAAAACTACAGCCATAAATAAAGCTTACTAAGACAGAAAAGAGGGACCAGAAAGCAGGCATTTTTAACAAGTTGGAAATGTTGTTCCAGCCAGTATTTTTCAGTCAGTGTAATCTCCTCAACTGGTAAATTCAGATTTTACTTCAGGCACACACAGGTACAACAGGAGCTAAGATGGGTTATGTACCTAATTACAAGAACTAGTGCATAAACTGCTGTTCCTGACTAATGCATATAAAAAATAAAAAGTTGCTCACAGCACCAGGCTTCTATTTTGCTGAAAACCTCACACCTACTCATTGCATTAAAAACTGCTAAAATTTTAAAACTTCATTTATATAGTTTGCCAAATCCCAACTCAAGTGTCACACCAGGAAATGTTTCATATTACAGCAGAAGGAAGCCATAAGCTGGTACCTGCTGATGAGCATTAAATCAGTATCTCTGTAATTTACAATCCGCTTCCCCAGTTCAAATTATTTTACTTTTTCTAATTATTTTCACATGTTTTAATGATTTTTCACAGTGTTATTATATTTGTATTTGGCTTGACTTGATGTTTTTTCACACTCCATTAATTAGAAACCATCATTTGCTTTTTCTTTAGTTTTAAAGAAACCAATCCTCTTCCACCCAGGCATAATTTAGAAGTACTAAATCTCACTGGATGATCTCTAAGCCATGAAACAAAACAGAAAGGATTTGTTTCAGTATAACTTGTGAGAACACTTTGTGCGAGGTGCAATGACATCACTTTACTCACTTCCCACATGAGCCTGCAGTCTGTGCCCTCATCCAGTTCCTGCGGCATTCGCTTCTCCCCTGCAAAGGGGCCAAACTTCTCACCCTAAGGAACAATTATGAAAGAAAATGAATCAGTAGGGGGGAAAAAAGAAAAAGGCAAGTCAATCACCAAACTCCAGCAGAGGAGTAATTTTTTAGCCTCAAACAGGAAAGAAGAGTTTTCTTTTATTGCCCTAGTACATGCCAAGACGGTGCACATCCTTGAGGGTTCAACTTGAAGCCCACTCCCATTCTTCTCATACTTTGAAGAATCTCATAAAACCATACCTTCCCTCTGCATGCTTATTTCTCCTTTGGGAAGCAGGATTTTTCTTTGTCTTCAATAGGGCTGAAATTTACAAGTCAAATTTCTTACAAAATTTTCAGGAAGCACCTTACAACAGGCATCCAACTAAAACAAAGAACTTGGCATGCACCAAGTTTACATTAGATTTATTTGCAAGATTATTTGCAACGCTACTTTTTGAAGTGCCACAAATCAAAAGACTGAATAACTGAGGGCTTGATTATACAGAGAGATTTGTTTAAAAATGTAAGGGAGTATGCACGTGCTTATGAATTAATTTGAGCCTTCATAAACAAAATTAAAATGTTCTACCACCTGCTAGTCATAACACCTGCCGTGAAAGCAACCATTGATATGTTCTTCCAAAAGTATGTGGCATCAGGGGTTTTTTCCTGCACAGACGTCACAGGAGCAGTGGGGCAAAGTAATTTCATAGGACTTTCTTCTTCCACAGGCCCAACTCGTACCCATTCGCAAGGACAGGCCCTAACACCTGGAATGTAGGATGCTGTGTTCCTTCAGGCAGCATTCAGATCCAAAAGCACTTACACTTTCAAGCATTAGAGATTTTAAGTGTATATTGAAAAGCAACTTTGGTGTTTCTTTTAGAAACAACAGTATTTTGGTTAAAAAAAAAATATTCATCTTGTCCACTTATCCCTTCCTCCAGGCACATTCCATATTCCCAGCAATAGTCTGCTACGTGCTTTCCTTCTTGCTTAGTTTTTACAGATTGCCTACAGGTAGAGTAAAGAGAAAAAAGTGGAATGGAAAACATCCAGGACTGCTCCTCTTGGAAACAGGAAATCAAAATTTTTTTTTAGAAAAACAAACAACTTGTATTTCAAATTAAAGCTGAAGTGGTAATAAACAAAGGAAAAGGAAATTGACATTGCAGAATAAGGCAACAGAACTGAGGCACAATTTTTTAAATGTGCACAAAGAACATTTCACTACAAGGAAAAGCAAAGCAGAAGGTAAAAACACAAGAACAGCAGAAGTCAGTAACTGGAGGCCAGAGCAGCAAAGGAGCCAGACAGGGCCAATGACAGTAAAAACTGGCACTCTGGGACTTCATATCCTTACTTCTCATTGATTTCCATACCACACTTCATCATTTTGCTGATCAATAATGTCAGAGCTCCTCCCCTGCCAGTTTTTCAAATCCTGGGATTCAATACTCAGGCTGAAACTTCCTCCTTCTCTTACCTCATTGGCAAGGAAGGTGGAAATAGGTAAATACAGCTGTATGTGTACGGCATCTACAGTGTTCATTTCACCCGTCGCTGAAGCACAGGAACAGCCCAGAACAAGAACCACCACACACCATTCCCAGCTCAGTACTCCAAACCAGGAAATCTCTACTGCAATATTCAAGTATTCACGACCTTCTGGAAGCTCAGAACAACAGCAAAAGCAACATGTCCACCTCTGAACACAGAGTAAACATAACATAAGCTGCAGGTGATGCAGATTTCTAAGCACTTTTTATGGCTTCTCACATTTGGGGGGGTAAGCAAAACCTGATGTCTTGGTCCATGGGGATAAGTGCAATTATTTGTTTAGCCTTTCAGACCATTTTCTTCATATATATATATACACACAGACATACATATATACATATTATTTCTGGTTAATAAACATGCTGTTATATGCCAACAGACATTGATCAAAAACACACTCAAGACTTCAACTTCCCCTCTGCTCAATAAAAGCAAGGCATACAACACAGTCTGAAGGCAGAGAAATTATTCAGTATATAAAAGCACATTTTTCCAGCGCCGAAAAAGCTATTTTCAAGTGTTGCTTTCAAAAAAGCAGCAGTGACTAATCTTCCAGTTGCAGAAAAACACTGGGAAATGCAATGGCTCTCTTATGATTACACCGAGAGCCTCAGGATGTGAGTGCTCTGCAGCCTGAGGCCAGCTCACGGAAAACAGAAGGTACAAGGGAAAGGGAATCACAGCTTTGTTAAGGCAACAAAACAATAAGTTTGCACCTTTTATGATTACAAACAAAATCTTGAAAGCTCCGGACGCCTGAAGGTGCACAAGCAGATGGAAGCCAGCAGCAGCTCAGAATGTATAATTACCAAAACTTTGCTAATACCAGAATTTTCAGAGGCCTCCACAACGCTTGGAGAGCTGGTACTGCAATTTCTGATTATAAGATCATCCAAATTTTTTTTTTTTTTTTTTTTTTTTACTTTCAGTTCAGACAACTGCAATTGTGTGACAGCAACAGAGAGAAAACAGTGCGGTATTTCCTACTCTGCAACTTAGGTCTTACTTCACAATAAAGTGTCACATTCAACACCTCCTCCCAATCCCCAAACTCCATGGAAATTATTTAACAGCTATAAGCTACTCTTTATCACAGCCACAAAGTGTGGTACTTCTGCCTCATTACTAGATAGTGGAACAAGTTAAGAGCACTTCAGGTGTGAATTGTCTTCCCATGGAAAAGAGTAACATGGAGTCTGGCTGTGTCCAGTGTACCACCTGTGTTATTTACACACCCACCCTTCTCCCAACAGAGAACATGGGACTTAGGTCCCCAACAAACTTCAGGAGTGTGTTTTAATAAACCACAGAGCAACTCAAGAGTTGGTTCCTCTGCCTGTTCTTCTGACCAGGGCTTTGCACACCACAGCTGTCTGTGCTACCAGCACAGAGGACTCAGTGCCAAAGGACAGGTCTGTAACAAACACTGTCACCAGACACTCCTAATACAAACAGATCCTACTGCAGCTGCCTCTGCCTTTGCCTTCTGCAGTCCACATGAAGTACACAGCACACTTCCAACACTTTTTCTAGGTGCTTGCACAGCTCTGACCTCACACACTTTGCCTGTATGAAGTCCCCAAGTAAGGTGGAATAATTCAGGCAGGAAAACGCTGTTTGTCTCAGCATGCAGCTCTAATGGCTCTATTGTCAACAGTGTAAAGGACGGAAGCTCAGACCCCCAGGTCTGAATTGGGAATGCTGATTCCCATGAGTTTCACTCTGTTTCAGAGTCCAGAGATTAACAAATGCTAACAGTGTACAACCTTCCTTGCTGTGTGAACCCAAAAAGTTTTGAAATGCAACTTCAGAACCTCAGCAGAAAAGTTTTGAAGAATTAAAGCAAAAGAAACAAAATTGTTCCGGTCCCCTTAACACTCAGGGACACCTTAAAAATGTGAGATCTCCACCCCATCGAGTCTCATTCCTGTTGATGAAACCAGTGAAAAATTAGAAAAAAAAAATCAGAGCCAAAACGAGGACAAAGATGGAAGGCAAAACATACAAAACACAGAAAAGTGTATACTAATGATGGGTTCATAGTTTTGGTATGCCTCTATGCGTCCTAACAAGCCACCTGGACAGTCTCAGCTGCAATGTCACATGATCACGATGCTTTCAGTTACGAAGTGTGAAGAGGCATCACCTGGTTGGAGTACGGGACTCGGTTCAGCTGAATGACACCGTTCACGGGCCCGGCTTTATTACGCCGAAAAAAGGAATGAAACCACGGTCCCGCCGAGCCCGGAGAGCCGTGAGGGAGGCGACGGGAGCCCGAGAGCTCCGGGCTCCCCCTGCCCTCAGAGCGCGGACCCTCAGGGAGGCGGTCCCGCCCAGGGGAGCTCTGCCCTCAAAACTGTGCCAGACACACAAACCAAATTAAAAAAAAAAAAAAAAAAAAAAATCACAAAACGGGGAAAATAAAATTCCTCAGAGCAAACCCTCCGCCGGCCCCCGCGCCCCTTCCCGCCTGAGGCGGCGGCGCCCCGGGAGGCTCCTTGTACCGGCAGGGGGGAGCGGGCGGGCGGCGCCTCCCGTGAACAGATGGAGCCCGGGCGGGCACAGCGCGGCTCAGGCGAACTTGGAGCGGGGCAGAGGGGCGGGAGAGCCGCCCAGCTCCCCGGTGATACGTGGCAGCCGCTCCCCGCCGGGCCGGGCCAGGCCGTTCCCCCGCCATCACCCACCTTCTTCACTCTGCGGGCCGTGTAGAGCCCCATCCCGTCCTGCACCCGGGACGACTTCAGGGCGAACCTATCCGGCACGTACATGCCCAGCATTTTTGCACCGAACTCGGGGCCCGCTGCCTGCTACCGGGGAGAAGGAAGAGGCTTACGGGGGTACTCCCATCCCACCGGGAGCGGCGAGCCGGAGTCCGGGGGAGGGGGCAGGAAGAGGGGCTGGATGCGTGGGCTCTCCCGGCTCCTGAGGGGAGGGGCCAGCGCGCGCGGCGGGGCGGGGCGGGGCGGGGCGGCCGCAGGGGGCGCGCGCGCCCGGGGGGGCAGCGGCGGGAACGGCGCCGGGGAGGGACGGCGGCGTCGTGAGGGGACGGCGGCGTCGTGAGGGGACGGCGGCGACCCGCTCGGGTTTGTCCCCCGCTCGGGTTTGTCCCCCCTCTTCTGTCGTGTTCTACCAATGCGTGAAGGCAGCTTCGCTTCGAAACCAAGTAATCCTTCGCTTTCGGATGTTGGTGTTGAGGGAGCGCGGATCTAAAGACAGAAAGTGGGCATCCTTGCGAACACGAAAACGTGACGCTTTTTGTCTAAAAAAATAAACAAACATTCTGTATATTCTTACGACATAGCCAGCAAAGGCACGGTTTTCTGACTAAAACTACACACAATGTAGTCGAACAGGGAGAAGTTCGACTTCAACACGTTGCTAACAGCACACCAGTACTCTTCCACAATACATTATAAATATACATTTTATATATGCACAATATACATTGACCTTCTAGAAAGCTGAATAGCTTTCTTGGGGATTTTTGGGATTTTCATTGACGCCATACTCACTGTTGCTCCCTAAACTGAAGTGGTGGTGTAGCTAGAAAAGGGATTTGTTATTATATCTGCTTAAGGAATTAAAAATAAGTATGAAAGCATGTGAGGCAAGCAGAAGGAAAAGGAAGAAAAGGGAAAAAAAACCCTATTTACAGACATATTGTAAAATTGTGGTGCTAATGATAATAATTAAACCACTGGAGCGTAACAACCTCTTTTCTCTCTACCTCTTTCTGTGTTAACAGATGTATAGACAGTAGAAGTTAAATATTAGAAGCTTGTCGTATTCCAGCAAAGTATTAGAAAAGTTCTGTGTTGGTGTCATTTGGAAGAAGTGAAACAAATGTCCTGAATTTTAGTTACCACATGCCAGGGAACAAATCATCATGAAAGTGCTTTGGATCAGTTGGATTCCTGCCCATCCATAGATGGACATTTAGGGAAAAATTAAATTTAAAAAATCAGGTCTATTTTTTGTTCCCTTACCTATTTCTACACAATGGCTTTTTGTGCTTAGCATCTGCAGTGTCATAGTTTAGCTATCATAAAGTTTTATAAGACAAAAATCTTTACAAAGGTGATGTATATTTCCACCAACACGCATGTTTATACAGAGAAATTTATATAATATTGCATGATAGTCAATATATGAACAAATGCTCTGGTAAATTTTATGAGGCCCTTAATTTGACAAGAAAAAAGGATGAAAAACTCCAACATGGTTGAAAGAAAAAATTTGGAAATGAAAACGCACCAGACCCACAGATTTCACACCCTGACTGATAACCTGGTCACCGACTACTAAATTAGTAATAAAAATGGAGCATCTAAATCTGTATAAGTAAGAATTCTGCCATCTCAAAAACAAATAAATTGAACTGAGACAAAATAAGTTGCTGGAGCATTTACTTCAGTTTTATGACAAAGAGCAAAATTTAACTAGTCTTTTAATTAAGATCTAGGTGTAAAGCTTCCCCGTGCATAATTGAACGTACTTAATATTTTTGGAGACCAGAACACTTCCGTGACTGGATGCCCATATTTCTTAATGTATATAAGCATAATTTCCCTGTCTCTGACCTTTTCCAAATGTCATGAATATTCTAAAAACCATTTGACA